>NW_026262818.1:3220000-3562500 GCF_025434085.1 Hippocampus zosterae
TAAACGTATCTCCGTTCATTAATTGTTTCTTCAATTCAATGTCCTGACCTAAACCGTGCGCAGTATGCTAATTTGTCAGCAAGATTACCCAAACATCAGCACAGACGTGTTCTGAAAGCAGTAAGTGCTTCTTGTTGGGGTAGTTCTGGTGATTCCAAACGACGCTTGTTCCTAGTTTTCGACGCAATGCCTTGACATCAGCCAAGCTAAATAGGCCAATGCATCTCTAAGATTACTCGAACCTAAGCACTCACTCGTGTTCAGGAAGCAGTAAGTGCTTCTTGTTGGGGTAGTTCTGGTGAGTCTTGAGACTGTTTGTTCCTAGTTTTCAACACAATGCCATGACCTCAGCCAAGCTAAATAGGCCAATTTCTCACTAAGATTACTCGAACCTAAGCACTCACTCGTGTTTAAAAAGCAGTAAGTGCTTTTTGTTGGGGTAGTTCTGGTGATCCTCCAGTCTACGCATGTTCCTAGTTTTCAAGGCAATGCCATGACCTCAGCCAAGCTAAATAGGCCAATGCATTACTAAGATTACTCGAACCTATGCACTCACTCGTGTTCAGGAAGCAGTAAGTGCTTCTTGTTGGGGTAGTTCTGCTGAGTCTTGAGACTATGTTTGTTCCTAGTTTTCAACGCAATGCCTTGACCTCAGCAGAGCAAAAGAGGCCAATGCATCACTAAGATTACTCAAATCTAAGCACTCACCTGTAGTCTGAAAACAGTAAGTGCTTCTTGTTGGGGTAGTTTTGGTGATCCTCCAGACTAAGCCATTTTCTAGTTTTCAACACAATGCCATGACCTCAGCCAAGCTAAATAGGCCAATTTCTCACTAAGATTACTCGAACCTAAGCACTCACTCGTGTTTAGAAAGCAGTAAGTGCTTCTTGTTGGGGTAGTTCATGTGACCCTCAAGACAATGCTTGTTCCTGGTTTTCAACGCGATGCCCTAACATAACCCGAGCTAAGGAGGCCAATGTATCACTAAGATTACTCAAACCGAAGCACTCACTTGTGGTCAGAACGCAGTAAGTGCTTTTTGTTGGGGTAGTTCTGGTGATCCTCCAGACTATGCTTGTTCCTAGTTTTCGACACAATGCCTTGACTTCAGCCAAGCTAAATAGGCCAATGCATTACTAAGATTTCTCGAACTTAAACACTCACTCGTGTTCAGGAAGCAGTAAGTGCTTCTTGTTGGGGTAGTTCTGGTGAGTCTTGAGACTGTTTGTTCCTAGTTTTCAACGCAATGCCTTGACCTCAGCAGACCAAAATAGGCCAATGTATCACTAAGATTACTCGAACCTAAGCACTCACTCGTGTTTAGAAAGCAGTAAGTGCTTTTTGTTGGGGTAGTTCTGGTGATCCTCCAGTCTACGCATGTTCCTAGTTTTCAAGGCAATGCCATGACCTCAGCCAAGCTAAATAGGCCAATGCATTACCAAGATTACTCGAACCTATGCACTCACTCGTGTTCAGAAAACAGTACGTGCTTCTTGTTTGGATAGTTCTGGTGACTCTCAAGACAATGCTTGTTCCTGGTTTTCAACGCGATGCCCTAACATAACCCAAGCTAGAGGCCAATGTATCACTAAGATTACTCAAACCGAAGCACTCACTTGTGATCAGAACGCAGTAAGTGCTTTTTGTTGGGGTAGTTCATGTGACCCTCAAGACAATGCTTGTTCCTGGTTTTCAACGCGATGCCCTAACATAACCCGAGCTAAGGAGGCCAATGTATCACTAAGATTACTCAAACCGAAGCACTCACTTGTGGTCAGAACGCAGTAAGTGCTTTTTGTTGGGGTAGTTCTGGTGATCCTCCAGACTATGCTTGTTCCTAGTTTTCGACACAGTGCCTTGACTTCAGCCAAGCTTAATAGGCCAATGCATTACTAAGATTTCTCGAACTTAAACACTCACTCGTGTTCAGGAAGCAGTAAGTGCTTCTTGTTGGGGTAGTTCTGGTGAGTCTTGAGACTGTTTGTTCCTAGTTTTCAACGCAATGCCTTGACCTCAGCAGACCAAAATAGGCCAATGTATCACTAAGATTACTCGAACCTAAGCACTCACTCGTGTTTAGAAAGCAGTAAGTGCTTTTTGTTGGGGTAGTTCTGGTGATCCTCCAGTCTACGCATGTTCCTAGTTTTCAAGGCAATGCCATGACCTCAGCCAAGCTAAATAGGCCAATGCATTACCAAGATTACTCGAACCTATGCACTCACTCGTGTTCAGAAAACAGTAAGTGCTTCTTGTTGGGGTAGTTCTGGTGAGTCTTGAGACTGTTTGTTCCTAGTTTTCAACGCAATGCCTTGACCTCAGCAGACCAAAATAGGCCAATGTATCACTAAGATTACTCGAACCTAAGCACTCACTCGTGTTTAGAAAGCAGTAAGTGCTTTTTGTTGGGGTAGTTCTGGTGATCCTCCAGTCTACGCATGTTCCTAGTTTTCAAGGCAATGCCATGACCTCAGCCAAGCTAAATAGGCCAATGCATTACCAAGATTACTCGAACCTATGCACTCACTCGTGTTCAGAAAACAGTACGTGCTTCTTGTTTGGATAGTTCTGGTGACTCTCAAGACAATGCTTGTTCCTGGTTTTCAACGCGATGCCCTAACATAACCCAAGCTAGAGGCCAATGTATCACTAAGATTACTCAAACCGAAGCACTCACTTGTGTTCAGAACGCAGTAAGTGCTTTTTGTTGGGGTCGTTCTGGTGATTCCATGCTGCATTTGGCTCGTTTTATTTTGCTGACACATTTGAAATATGTTCAATTGATTAAATCAAATGGGAAGGTAATTTTTTTTCTTTTCAAATTGCGTCTTTAACGGTTGGTTTCGCTTGTGACGTTTTCAACAGAGAGCTGTTCCCGCTGATCAGCATCTCATGAATTGACAACCAATGTAGCCTATTCATTACAATGGGGCGGGGGTTGCAATACATTCCTGTTGGCCAAATTACCCATTGACAAAGTATTCATGGGGGTGGAGTTGAGCTAAAATTGCGAATCTCTATTTAAAGTTGTTGTCAATGCATTTGCGCAACTTTTTCACCCTAAGAAGAGCGAGACCGTTTGGTAAGGTGAAAATAATCCATTCACAGGTTAGCAAAGTTCACAAAACTCTAGTCCAAGTCAGTTTCATTGACCCAACTTGAGCACTGGCTTGTATTTAACAGTAGAAAGTGCTACTTGTTGGGGCAGTCAGACAGACAACATCAACCTGAAATGTGAACATAGAGACGTTCTTGCTGTTCCCTACATAAACTAAAACAACAAACTGTCTTTTTAAACGTATCTCCGTTCATCAATTTTTTCTTCAATTCAATGTCCTGACCTAAACCGTGCGCAGTATGCTAATTTGTCAGCAAGATTACCCAAACATCAGCACAGACGTAATCTGAAAGCAGTAAGTGCTTCCTGTTGGGGTAGTTCTGGTGATTCCAAACGACGCTTGTTCCTAGTTTTCGACGCAATGCCTTGACATCAGCCAAGCTAAATAGGCCAATGCATCACTAAGATTACTCAAATCTAAGCACTCACCTGTAGTCTGAAAACAGTAAGTGCTTCTTGTTGGGGTAGTTTTGGTGATCCTCCAGACTACGCCTTTTCCTAGTTTTCAACACAATGCCATGACCTCAGCGAAGCTATATAGGCCAATTTCTCACTAAGATTACTCGAACCTAAGCACTCACTCAGTAAGAAAGCAGTAAGTGCTTTTTGTTGGGGTAGTTCTGGTGATCCTCCAGACTATGCTTGTTCCTAGTTTTCAACGCAATGCCTTGACCTCAGCCAAGCTAAATAGGCCAATGTTTACTAAGATTACTCAAACCTAAGCACTCACTTGTGTTCAGAACGCAGTAAGTGCTTTTTGTTGGGGTAGTTCTGGTGATCCTCCAGACTATGCTTGTTCCTAGTTTTCGACGCACTGCCGTGACTTCAGCCAAGCTAAATAGGCCAATGCATCACTAAGATTTCTCGAACTTAAGCACTCACTCGTGTTCAGGAAGCAGTAAGTGCTTCTTGTTGGGGTAGTTCTGGTGAGTCTTGAGACTATTCTTGTTCCTGGTTTTCAACGCCATACCCTAACATAACCCAAGGTAAAGAGGCCAATGTATCACTAAGATTACTCAAACCGAAGCACTCACTTGTGTTCAGAACGCAGTAAGTGCTTTTTGTTGGGGTAGTTCTGGTGATCCTCCAGACTATGCTTGTTCCTAGTTTTCGACACAATGCCTTGACTTCAGCCAAGCTAAATAGGCCAATCCATCACTAAGATTACTCGAACCAAAGCACTCATCACTCGTGTTCTGGAAGCAGTAAGTGCTTCTTGTTGGGGTAGTTCTGGTGACTCTCGAGACTATGCTTGTTCCTGGTTTTCAACGCGATACCCTAACATAACCCAAGGTAAAGAGGCCAATCACTAAGTATCACTAAGATTTCTCAAACCGAAGCACTCACTTGTGTTCAGAACGCAGTAAGTGCTTTTTGTTGGGGTCATTCTGGTGATTCCATGCTGCATTTGGCTCATTTTATTTTGCTGACACATTTGAAATATGTTCAATTGATTCCCTTAAATGGGAATGTAACTGCTTTTCTTTTCGAATTGCGTCTTTTACGGTTGGTTTCGCTTGTGACGTTTTCAGCAGACAGCTGTTCCCGCTGATCAGCATCTCATGAATTGACAACCAATGTAGCATATTCATTTCAAGGGGGCGGGCGTTGCAATACATTCCTGTTGGCCAAATTATACAAAGTATTCATGGGGGTGGAGTTGAGCTTCAATTGCAAATCTCTATTTAAAGTTGTTTTCAATGCATTTGCGCAACTTCTGCACCGTAAGAAGAGGGAGGCTGTTTGGTAAGGTGAAAATAGTCCATTCACAGGTTAGCAAAGTTCACAAAACTAAAGTCCAAGTCAATTTCATTGACCCAACTTGAGCACTGGCTTGTATTTGACGATAGAAAGTGCTACTTGTTGGGGCAGTCAGACAGACAACATCATCCTGAAATGTGAACATAGAGACGTTCTTACTGTTCCCGAGATAAGCAAAAAAAAACAAACTGTCTTTTTAAACGTATCTCCGTTCATTAATTGTTTCTTCAATTCAATGTCCTGACCTAAACCGTGCGCAGTATGCTAATTTGTCAGCAAGATTACCCAAACATCAGCACAGACGTGTTCTGAAAGCAGTAAGTGCTTCTTGTTGGGGTAGTTCTGGTGATTCCAAACGACGCTTGTTCCTAGTTTTCGACGCAATGCCTTGACATCAGCCAAGCTAAATAGGCCAATGCATCACTAAGATTACTCGAACCTAAGCACTCACTCGTGTTTAGAAAGCAGTAAGTGCTTTTTGTTGGGGTAGTTCTGGTGATCCTCCAGTCTACGCATGTTCCTAGTTTTCAAGGCAATGCCATGACCTCAGCCAAGCTAAATAGGCCAATGCATTACCAAGATTACTCGAACCTATGCACTCACTCGTGTTCAGAAAACAGTAAGTGCTTCTTGTTGGGGTAGTTCTGGTGAGTCTTGAGACTGTTTGTTCCTAGTTTTCAACGCAATGCCTTGACCTCAGCAGACCAAAATAGGCCAATGTATCACTAAGATTACTCGAACCTAAGCACTCACTCGTGTTTAGAAAGCAGTAAGTGCTTTTTGTTGGGGTAGTTCTGGTGATCCTCCAGTCTACGCATGTTCCTAGTTTTCAAGGCAATGCCATGACCTCAGCCAAGCTAAATAGGCCAATGCATTACCAAGATTACTCGAACCTATGCACTCACTCGTGTTCAGAAAACAGTACGTGCTTCTTGTTTGGATAGTTCTGGTGACTCTCAAGACAATGCTTGTTCCTGGTTTTCAACTCGATGCCCTAACATAACCCAAGCTAGAGGCCAATGTATCACTAAGATTACTCAAACCGAAGCACTCACTTGTGTTCAGAACGCAGTAAGTGCTTTTTGTTGGGGTCGTTCTGGTGATTCCATGCTGCATTTGGCTCGTTTTATTTTGCTGACACATTTGAAATATGTTCAATTGATTAAATCAAATGGGAAGGTAATTTTTTTTCTTTTCAAATTGCGTCTTTAACGGTTGGTTTCGCTTGTGACGTTTTCAACAGAGAGCTGTTCCCGCTGATCAGCATCTCATGAATTGACAACCAATGTAGCCTATTCATTACAATGGGGCGGGGGTTGCAATACATTCCTGTTGGCCAAATTACCCATTGACAAAGTATTCATGGGGGTGGAGTTGAGCTACAATTGCGAATCTCTATTTAAAGTTGTTGTCAATGCATTTGCGCAACTTCTGCACCGTAAGAAGAGGGAGGCTGTTTGGTAAGGTGAAAATAGTCCATTCACAGGTTAGCAAAGTTCACAAAACTAAACTCCAAGTCAGTTTCATTGACCCAACTTGAGCACTGGCTTGTATTTGACAATAGAAAGTGCTACTTATTGGGGCAGTCAGACAGACAACATCAACTTGAAATGTGAACATAGACGTTCTTACTGTTCCCGAGATAAGCTAAAACAACAAACTGTCTTTTTAAACGTATCTCCGTTCATTAATTGTTTCTTCAATTCAATGTCCTGACCTCAACCGTGCGCAGTATGCTAATTTGTCAGCAAGATTACCCAAACATCAGCACAGACGTGTTCTGAAAGCAGTAAGTGCTTCTTGTTGGGGTAGTTCTGGTGATTCCAAACGACGCTTGTTCCTAGTTTTCGACGCAATGCCTTGACATCAGCCAAGCTAAATAGGCCAATGCATCACTAAGATTACTCGAACCTAAGCACTCACTCGTGTTCAGGAAGCAGTAAGTGCTTCTTGTTGGGGTAGTTTTGGTGATCCTCCAGACTAAGCCATTTCCTAGTTTTCAACACAATGCCATGACCTCAGCCAAGCTAAATAGGCCAATTTCTCACTAAGATTACTCGAACCTAAGCACTCACTCGTGTTTAGAAAGCAGTAAGTGCTTCTTGTTGGGGTAGTTCATGTGACCCTCAAGACAATGCTTGTTCCTGGTTTTCAACGCGATGCCCTAACATAACCCGAGCTAAGGAGGCCAATGTATCACTAAGATTACTCAAACCGAAGCACTCACTTGTGGTCAGAACGCAGTAAGTGCTTTTTGTTGGGGTAGTTCTGGTGATCCTCCAGACTATGCTTGTTCCTAGTTTTCGACACAATGCCTTGACTTCAGCCAAGCTAAATAGGCCAATGCATTACTAAGATTTCTCGAACTTAAACACTCACTCGTGTTCAGGAAGCAGTAAGTGCTTCTTGTTGGGGTAGTTCTGGTGAGTCTTGAGACTGTTTGTTCCTAGTTTTCAACGCAATGCCTTGACCTCAGCAGACCAAAATAGGCCAATGTATCACTAAGATTACTCGAACCTAAGCACTCACTCGTGTTTAGAAAGCAGTAAGTGCTTTTTGTTGGGGTAGTTCTGGTGATCCTCCAGTCTACGCATGTTCCTAGTTTTCAAGGCAATGCCATGACCTCAGCCAAGCTAAATAGGCCAATGCATTACCAAGATTACTCGAACCTATGCACTCACTCGTGTTCAGAAAACAGTACGTGCTTCTTGTTTGGATAGTTCTGGTGACTCTCAAGACAATGCTTGTTCCTGGTTTTCAACGCGATGCCCTAACATAACCCAAGCTAGAGGCCAATGTATCACTAAGATTACTCAAACCGAAGCACTCACTTGTGATCAGAACGCAGTAAGTGCTTTTTGTTGGGGTCGGTCTGGTGATTCCATGCTGCATTTGGCTCGTTTTATTTTGCTGACACATTTGAAATATGTTCAATTGATTAAATCAAATGGGAAGGTAATTTTTTTTCTTTTCAAATTGCGTCTTTAACGGTTGGTTTCGCTTGTGACGTTTTCAACAGACAGCTGTTCCCGCTGATCAGCATCTCATGAATTGACAACCAATGTAGCCTATTCATTACAATGGGGCGGGGGTTGCAATACATTCCTGTTGGCCAAATTACCCATTGACAAAGTATTCATGGGGGTGGAGTTGAGCTACAATTGCAAATCTCTATTTAAAGTTGTTGTCAATGCATTTGCGCAACTTCTGCACCGTAAGAAGAGGGAGGCTGTTTGGTAAGGTGAAAATAGTCCATTCACAGGTTAGCAAAGTTCACAAAACTAAACTCCAAGTCAGTTTCATTGACCCAACTTGAGCACTGGCTTGTATTTGACAATAGAAAGTGCTACTTATTGGGGCAGTCAGACAGACAACATCAACTTGAAATGTGAACATAGACGTTCTTACTGTTCCCGAGATAAGCTAAAACAACAAACTGTCTTTTTAAACGTATCTCCGTTCATTAATTGTTTCTTCAATTCAATGTCCTGACCTCAACCGTGCGCAGTATGCTAATTTGTCAGCAAGATTACCCAAACATCAGCACAGACGTGTTCTGAAAGCAGTAAGTGCTTCTTGTTGGGGTAGTTCTGGTGATTCCAAACGACGCTTGTTCCTAGTTTTCGACGCAATGCCTTGACATCAGCCAAGCTAAATAGGCCAATGCATCACTAAGATTACTCAAATCTAAGCACTCACCTGTAGTCTGAAAACAGTAAGTGCTTCTTGTTGGGGTAGTTTTGGTGATCCTCCAGACTACGCCTTTTCCTAGTTTTCAACACAATGCCATGACCTCAGCCAAGCTAAATAGGCCAATTTCTCACTAAGATTACTCGAACCTAAGCACTCACTCGTGTTTAGAAAGCAGTAAGTGCTTTTTGTTTGGGTAGTTCTGGTGATCCAACAGACTATGCTTGTTCCTAGTTTTCAACGCAATGCCTTGACCTCAGCCAAGCTAAATAGGCCAATTCATCACTAAGATTACTCGAACCAAAGCACTCACTCGTGTTCTGGAAGCGGTAAGTGCTTCTTGTTGGGGTAGTTCTGGTGATCCTCCAGAATACGCTTGTTCCTAGTTTTCGATGCACTGCCGTGACTTCAGCCAAGCTAAATCGGCCAATGTTTACTAAGATTACTCAAACCTAAGCACTCACTCGTGTTCAGGAAGCAGTAAGCTTCTTGTTGCTGTAGTTCTGGTGATCCTCCAGACTACGCGTGTTCCTAGTTTTCGACGCACTGCCTTGACTTCAGCCAAGCTAAATAGGCCAATGTTTACTAAGATTACTCAAACCTAAGCACTCACTTGTGTTCAGAACGCAGTAAGTGCTTTTTGTTGGGGTAGTTCTGGTGATCCTCCAGACTATGCTTGTTCCTAGTTTTCGACACAATGCCTTGACTTCAGCCAAGCTAAATAGGCCAATCCATCACTAAGATTACTCGAACTTAAGCACTCACTCGTGTTCAGGAAGCAGTAAGTGCTTCTTGTTGGGGTAGTTCTGGTGAGTCTTGAGACTATGCTTGTTCCTGGTTTTCAACGCGATACCCTAACATAACCCAAGGTAAAGAGGCCAATGTATCACTAAGATTACTCAAACCGAAGCACTCACTTGTGTTCAGAACGCAGTAAGTGCTTTTTGTTGGGGTAGTTCTGGTGATCCTCCAGACTATGCTTGTTCCTAGTTTTCGACACAATGCCTTGACTTCAGCCAAGCTAAATAGGGCAATCCATCACTAAGATTACTCGAACCAAAGCACTCACTCGTGTTCTGGAAGCAGTAAGTGCTTCTTGTTGGGGTAGTTCTGGTGACTCTCGAGACTATGCTTGTTCCTGGTTTTCATCGCGATACCCTAACATAACCCAAGGTAAAGAGGCCAATGTATCACTAAGATTACTCAAACCGAAGCACTCACTTGTGTTCAGAACGCAGTAAGTGCTTTTTGTTGGGGTCATTCTGGTGATTCCATGCTGCATTTGGCTCATTTTATTTTGCTGACACATTTGAAATATGTTCAATTGATTCCCTTAAATGGGAATGTAACTGCTTTTCTTTTCGAATTGCGTCTTTTACGGTTGGTTTCGCTTGTGACGTTTTCAGCAGACAGCTGTTCCCGCTGATCAGCATCTCATGAATTGACAACCAATGTAGCATATTCATTACAAGGGGGCGGGCGTTGCAATACATTCCTGTTGGCCAAATTATACAAAGTATTCATGGGGGTGGAGTTGAGCTTCAATTGCAAATCTCCATTTAAAGTTGTTGTCAATGCATTTGCGCAACTTCTGCACCGTAAGAAGAGGGAGGCTGTTTGGTAAGGTGAAAATAGTCCATTCACAGGTTAGCAAAGTTCACAAAACTAAACTCCAAGTCAGTTTCATTGACCCAACTTGAGCACTGGCTTGTATTTGACAATAGAAAGTGCTACTTATTGGGGCAGTCAGACAGACAACATCAACTTGAAATGTGAACATAGAGACGTTCTTACTGTTCCCGAGATAAGCTAAAACAACAAACTGTCTTTTTAAACGTATCTCCGTTCATTAATTGTTTCTTCAATTCAATGTCCTGACCTAAACCGTGCGCAGTATGCTAATTTGTCAGCAAGATTACCCAAACATCAGCACAGACGTGTTCTGAAAGCAGTAAGTGCTTCTTGTTGGGGTAGTTCGGGTGATTCCAAACGACGCTTGTTCCTAGTTTTCGACGCAATGCCTTGACATCAGCCAAGCTAAATAGGCCAATGCATCACTAAGATTACTCGAACCTAAGCACTCACTCGTGTTCAGGAAGCAGTAAGTGCTTCTTGTTGGGGTAGTTTTGGTGATCCTCCAGACTAAGCCATTTCCTAGTTTTCAACACAATGCCATGACCTCAGCCAAGCTAAATAGGCCAATTTCTCACTAAGATTACTCGAACCTAAGCACTCACTCGTGTTTAGAAAGCAGTAAGTGCTTCTTGTTGGGGTAGTTCATGTGACCCTCAAGACAATGCTTGTTCCTGGTTTTCAACGCGATGCCCTAACATAACCCGAGCTAAGGAGGCCAATGTATCACTAAGATTACTCAAACCGAAGCACTCACTTGTGGTCAGAACGCAGTAAGTGCTTTTTGTTGGGGTAGTTCTGGTGATCCTCCAGACTATGCTTGTTCCTAGTTTTCGACACAATGCCTTGACTTCAGCCAAGCTAAATAGGCCAATGCATTACTAAGATTTCTCGAACTTAAACACTCACTCGTGTTCAGGAAGCAGTAAGTGCTTCTTGTTGGGGTAGTTCTGGTGAGTCTTGAGACTGTTTGTTCCTAGTTTTCAACGCAATGCCTTGACCTCAGCAGACCAAAATAGGCCAATGTATCACTAAGATTACTCGAACCTAAGCACTCACTCGTGTTTAGAAAGCAGTAAGTGCTTTTTGTTGGGGTAGTTCTGGTGATCCTCCAGTCTACGCATGTTCCTAGTTTTCAAGGCAATGCCATGACCTCAGCCAAGCTAAATAGGCCAATGCATTACCAAGATTACTCGAACCTATGCACTCACTCGTGTTCAGAAAACAGTACGTGCTTCTTGTTTGGATAGTTCTGGTGACTCTCAAGACAATGCTTGTTCCTGGTTTTCAACGCGATGCCCTAACATAACCCAAGCTAGAGGCCAATGTATCACTAAGATTACTCAAACCGAAGCACTCACTTGTGTTCAGAACGCAGTAAGTGCTTTTTGTTGGGGTCGTTCTGGTGATTCCATGCTGCATTTGGCTCGTTTTATTTTGCTGACACATTTGAAATATGTTCAATTGATTAAATCAAATGGGAAGGTAATTTTTTTTCTTTTCAAATTGCGTCTTTAACGGTTGGTTTCGCTTGTGACGTTTTCAACAGAGAGCTGTTCCCGCTGATCAGCATCTCATGAATTGACAACCAATGTAGCCTATTCATTACAATGGGGCGGGGGTTGCAATACATTCCTGTTGGCCAAATTACCCATTGACAAAGTGTTCATGGGGGTGGAGTTGAGCTAAAATTGCGAATCTCTATTTAAAGTTGTTGTCAATGCATTTGCGCAACTTTTTCACCCTAAGAAGAGCGAGACCGTTTGGTAAGGTGAAAATAATCCATTCACAGGTTAGCAAAGTTCACAAAACTCTAGTCCAAGTCAGTTTCATTGACCCAACTTGAGCACTGGCTTGTATTTGACAATAGAAAGTGCTACTTATTGGGGCAGTCAGACAGACAACATCAACTTGAAATGTGAACATAGACGTTCTTACTGTTCCCGAGATAAGCTAAAACAACAAACTGTCTTTTTAAACGTATCTCCGTTCATTAATTGTTTCTTCAATTCAATGTCCTGACCTCAACCGTGCGCAGTATGCTAATTTGTCAGCAAGATTACCCAAACATCAGCACAGACGTGTTCTGAAAGCAGTAAGTGCTTCTTGTTGGGGTAGTTCTGGTGATTCCAAACGACGCTTGTTCCTAGTTTTCGACGCAATGCCTTGACATCAGCCAAGCTAAATAGGCCAATGCATCACTAAGATTACTCGGACCTAAGCACTCACTCGTGTTCAGGAAGCAGTAAGTGCTTTTTGTTGGGGTAGTTTTGGTGATCCTCCAGACTATGCTTGTTCCTAGTTTTCAACGCAATGCCTTGACCTCAGCCAAGCTAAATAGGCCAATGTTTACTAAGATTACTCAAACCTAAGCACTCACTTGTGTTCAGAACGCAGTAAGTGCTTTTTGTTGGGGTAGTTCTGGTGATCCTCCAGACTATGCTTGTTCCTAGTTTTCGACACAATGCCTTGACTTCAGCCAAGCTAAATAGGCCAATCCATCACTAAGATTACTCGAACCAAAGCACTCATCACTCGTGTTCTGGAAGCAGTAAGTGCTTCTTGTTGGGGTAGTTCTGGTGACTCTCGAGACTATGCTTGTTCCTGGTTTTCAACGCGATACCCTAACATAACCCAAGGTAAAGAGGCCAATCACTAAGTATCACTAAGATTTCTCAAACCGAAGCACTCACTTGTGTTCAGAACGCAGTAAGTGCTTTTTGTTGGGGTCATTCTGGTGATTCCATGCTGCATTTGGCTCGTTTTATTTTGCTGACACATTTGAAATATGTTCAATTGATTCCCTTAAATGGGAATGTAACTGCTTTTCTTTTCGAATTGCGTCTTTTACGGTTGGTTTCGCTTGTGACGTTTTCAGCAGACAGCTGTTCCCGCTGATCAGCATCTCATGAATTGACAACCAATGTAGCATATTCATTACAAGGGGGCGGGCGTTGCAATACATTCCTGTTGGCCAAATTATACAAAGTATTCATGGGGGTGGAGTTGAGCTTCAATTGCAAATCTCTATTTAAAGTTGTTGTCAATGCATTTGCGCAACTTCTGCACCGTAAGAAGAGGGAGGCTGTTTGGTAAGGTGAAAATAGTCCATTCACAGGTTAGCAAAGTTCACAAAACTAAAGTCCAAGTCAGTTTCATTGACCCAACTTGAGCACTGGCTTGTATTTGACAATAGAAAGTGCTACTTGTTGGGGCACTCAGACAGACAACATCATCCTGAAATGTGAACATAGAGACGTTCTTACTGTTCCCGAGATAAGCAAAAAAACAAACAGTCTTTTTAAACGTATCTCCGTTCATTAATTGTTTCTTCAATTCAATGTCGTGACCTAAACCGTGCGCAGTATGCTAATTTGTCAGCAAGATTACCCAAACATCAGCACAGACGTGTTCTGAAAGCAGTAAGTGCTTCTTGTTGGGGTAGTTCTGGTGATTCCAAACGACGCTTGTTCCTAGTTTTCGACGCAATGCCTTGACATCAGCCAAGCTAAATAGGCCAATGCATCACTAAGATTACTCAAATCTAAGCACTCACCTGTAGTCTGAAAACAGTAAGTGCTTCTTGTTGGGGTAGTTTTGGTGATCCTCCAGACTACGCCTTTTCCTAGTTTTCAACGCAATGCCTTGACCTCAGCCAAGCTAAATAGGCCAATGTTTACTAAGATTACTCAAACCTAAGCACTCACTTGTGTTCAGAACGCAGTAAGTGCTTTTTGTTGGGGTAGTTCTGGTGATCCTCCAGACTATGCTTGTTCCTAGTTTTCGACGCACTGCCGTGACTTCAGCCAAGCTAAATAGGCCAATGCATCACTAAGATTTCTCGAACTTAAGCACTCACTCGTGTTCAGGAAGCAGTAAGTGCTTCTTGTTGGGGTAGTTCTGGTGAGTCTTGAGACTATGCTTGTTCCTGGTTTTCAACGCCATACCCTAACATAACCCAAGGTAAAGAGGCCAATGTATCACTAAGATTACTCAAACCGAAGCACTCACTTGTGTTCAGAACGCAGTAAGTGCTTTTTGTTGGGGTAGTTCTGGTGATCCTCCAGACTATGCTTGTTCCTAGTTTTCGACACAATGCCTTGACTTCAGCCAAGCTAAATAGGCCAATCCATCACTAAGATTACTCGAACCAAAGCACTCATCATTCGTGTTCTGGAAGCAGTAAGTGCTTCTTGTTGGGGTAGTTCTGGTGACTCTCGAGACTATGCTTGTTCCTGGTTTTCAACGCGATACCCTAACATAACCCAAGGTAAAGAGGCCAATCACTAAGTATCACTAAGATTTCTCAAACCGAAGCACTCACTTGTGTTCAGAACGCAGTAAGTGCTTTTTGTTGGGGTCATTCTGGTGATTCCATGCTGCATTTGGCTCATTTTATTTTGCTGACACATTTGAAATATGTTCAATTGATTCCCTTAAATGGGAATGTAACTGCTTTTCTTTTCGAATTGCGTCTTTTACGGTTGGTTTCGCTTGTGACGTTTTCAGCAGACAGCTGTTCCCGCTGATCAGCATCTCATGAATTGACAACCAATGTAGCATATTCATTTCAAGGGGGCGGGCGTTGCAATACATTCCTGTTGGCCAAATTATACAAAGTATTCATGGGGGTGGAGTTGAGCTTCAATTGCAAATCTCTATTTAAAGTTGTTGTCAATGCATTTGCGCAACTTCTGCACCGTAAGAAGAGGGAGGCTGTTTGGTAAGGTGAAAATAGTCCATTCACAGGTTAGCAAAGTTCACAAAACTAAAGTCCAAGTCAATTTCATTGACCCAACTTGAGCACTGGCTTGTATTTGACAATAGAAAGTGCTACTTGTTGGGGCAGTCAGACAGACAACATCATCCTGAAATGTGAACATAGAGACGTTCTTACTGTTCCCGAGATAAGCAAAAAAAAACAAACTGTCTTTTTAAACGTATCTCCGTTCATTAATTGTTTCTTCAATTCAATGTCCTGACCTAAACCGTGCGCAGTATGCTAATTTGTCAGCAAGATTACCCAAACATCAGCACAGACGTGTTCTGAAAGCAGTAAGTGCTTCTTGTTGGGGTAGTTCTGGTGATTCCAAACGACGCTTGTTCCTAGTTTTCGACGCAATGCCTTGACATCAGCCAAGCTAAATAGGCCAATGCATCACTAAGATTACTCGAACCTAAGCACTCACTCGTGTTCAGGAAGCAGTAAGTGCTTCTTGTTGGGGTAGTTTTGGTGATCCTCCAGACTAAGCCATTTTCTAGTTTTCAACACAATGCCATGACCTCAGCCAAGCTAAATAGGCCAATTTCTCACTAAGATTACTCGAACCTAAGCACTCACTCGTGTTTAGAAAGCAGTAAGTGCTTCTTGTTGGGGTAGTTCATGTGACCCTCAAGACAATGCTTGTTCCTGGTTTTCAACGCGATGCCCTAACATAACCCGAGCTAAGGAGGCCAATGTATCACTAAGATTACTCAAACCGAAGCACTCACTTGTGGTCAGAACGCAGTAAGTGCTTTTTGTTGGGGTAGTTCTGGTGATCCTCCAGACTATGCTTGTTCCTAGTTTTCGACACAATGCCTTGACTTCAGCCAAGCTAAATAGGCCAATGCATTACTAAGATTTCTCGAACTTAAACACTCACTCGTGTTCAGGAAGCAGTAAGTGCTTCTTGTTGGGGTAGTTCTGGTGAGTCTTGAGACTGTTTGTTCCTAGTTTTCAACGCAATGCCTTGACCTCAGCAGACCAAAATAGGCCAATGTATCACTAAGATTACTCGAACCTAAGCACTCACTCGTGTTTAGAAAGCAGTAAGTGCTTTTTGTTGGGGTAGTTCTGGTGATCCTCCAGTCTACGCATGTTCCTAGTTTTCAAGGCAATGCCATGACCTCAGCCAAGCTAAATAGGCCAATGCATTACCAAGATTACTCGAACCTATGCACTCACTCGTGTTCAGAAAACAGTACGTGCTTCTTGTTTGGATAGTTCTGGTGACTCTCAAGACAATGCTTGTTCCTGGTTTTCAACGCGATGCCCTAACATAACCCAAGCTAGAGGCCAATGTATCACTAAGATTACTCAAACCGAAGCACTCACTTGTGTTCAGAACGCAGTAAGTGCTTTTTGTTGGGGTCGTTCTGGTGATTCCATGCTGCATTTGGCTCGTTTTATTTTGCTGACACATTTGAAATATGTTCAATTGATTAAATCAAATGGGAAGGTAATTTTTTTTCTTTTCAAATTGCGTCTTTAACGGTTGGTTTCGCTTGTGACGTTTTCAACAGAGAGCTGTTCCCGCTGATCAGCATCTCATGAATTGACAACCAATGTAGCCTATTCATTACAATGGGGCGGGGGTTGCAATACATTCCTGTTGGCCAAATTACCCATTGACAAAGTGTTCATGGGGGTGGAGTTGAGCTAAAATTGCGAATCTCTATTTAAAGTTGTTGTCAATGCATTTGCGCAACTTTTTCACCCTAAGAAGAGCGAGACCGTTTGGTAAGGTGAAAATAATCCATTCACAGGTTAGCAAAGTTCACAAAACTCTAGTCCAAGTCAGTTTCATTGACCCAACTTGAGCACTGGCTTGTATTTGACAATAGAAAGTGCTACTTATTGGGGCAGTCAGACAGACAACATCAACTTGAAATGTGAACATAGACGTTCTTACTGTTCCCGAGATAAGCTAAAACAACAAACTGTCTTTTTAAACGTATCTCCGTTCATTAATTGTTTCTTCAATTCAATGTCCTGACCTCAACCGTGCGCAGTATGCTAATTTGTCAGCAAGATTACCCAAACATCAGCACAGACGTGTTCTGAAAGCAGTAAGTGCTTCTTGTTGGGGTAGTTCTGGTGATTCCAAACGACGCTTGTTCCTAGTTTTCGACGCAATGCCTTGACATCAGCCAAGCTAAATAGGCCAATGCATCACTAAGATTACTCGGACCTAAGCACTCACTCGTGTTCAGGAAGCAGTAAGTGCTTTTTGTTGGGGTAGTTTTGGTGATCCTCCAGACTATGCTTGTTCCTAGTTTTCAACGCAATGCCTTGACCTCAGCCAAGCTAAATAGGCCAATGTTTACTAAGATTACTCAAACCTAAGCACTCACTTGTGTTCAGAACGCAGTAAGTGCTTTTTGTTGGGGTAGTTCTGGTGATCCTCCAGACTATGCTTGTTCCTAGTTTTCGACACAATGCCTTGACTTCAGCCAAGCTAAATAGGCCAATCCATCACTAAGATTACTCGAACCAAAGCACTCATCACTCGTGTTCTGGAAGCAGTAAGTGCTTCTTGTTGGGGTAGTTCTGGTGACTCTCGAGACTATGCTTGTTCCTGGTTTTCAACGCGATACCCTAACATAACCCAAGGTAAAGAGGCCAATCACTAAGTATCACTAAGATTTCTCAAACCGAAGCACTCACTTGTGTTCAGAACGCAGTAAGTGCTTTTTGTTGGGGTCATTCTGGTGATTCCATGCTGCATTTGGCTCGTTTTATTTTGCTGACACATTTGAAATATGTTCAATTGATTCCCTTAAATGGGAATGTAACTGCTTTTCTTTTCGAATTGCGTCTTTTACGGTTGGTTTCGCTTGTGACGTTTTCAGCAGACAGCTGTTCCCGCTGATCAGCATCTCATGAATTGACAACCAATGTAGCATATTCATTACAAGGGGGCGGGCGTTGCAATACATTCCTGTTGGCCAAATTATACAAAGTATTCATGGGGGTGGAGTTGAGCTTCAATTGCAAATCTCTATTTAAAGTTGTTGTCAATGCATTTGCGCAACTTCTGCACCGTAAGAAGAGGGAGGCTGTTTGGTAAGGTGAAAATAGTCCATTCACAGGTTAGCAAAGTTCACAAAACTAAAGTCCAAGTCAGTTTCATTGACCCAACTTGAGCACTGGCTTGTATTTGACAATAGAAAGTGCTACTTGTTGGGGCACTCAGACAGACAACATCATCCTGAAATGTGAACATAGAGACGTTCTTACTGTTCCCGAGATAAGCAAAAAAACAAACAGTCTTTTTAAACGTATCTCCGTTCATTAATTGTTTCTTCAATTCAATGTCGTGACCTAAACCGTGCGCAGTATGCTAATTTGTCAGCAAGATTACCCAAACATCAGCACAGACGTGTTCTGAAAGCAGTAAGTGCTTCTTGTTGGGGTAGTTCTGGTGATTCCAAACGACGCTTGTTCCTAGTTTTCGACGCAATGCCTTGACATCAGCCAAGCTAAATAGGCCAATGCATCACTAAGATTACTCAAATCTAAGCACTCACCTGTAGTCTGAAAACAGTAAGTGCTTCTTGTTGGGGTAGTTTTGGTGATCCTCCAGACTACGCCTTTTCCTAGTTTTCAACGCAATGCCTTGACCTCAGCCAAGCTAAATAGGCCAATGTTTACTAAGATTACTCAAACCTAAGCACTCACTTGTGTTCAGAACGCAGTAAGTGCTTTTTGTTGGGGTAGTTCTGGTGATCCTCCAGACTATGCTTGTTCCTAGTTTTCGACGCACTGCCGTGACTTCAGCCAAGCTAAATAGGCCAATGCATCACTAAGATTTCTCGAACTTAAGCACGCACTCGTGTTCAGGAAGCAGTAAGTGCTTCTTGTTGGGGTAGTTCTGGTGAGTCTTGAGACTATGCTTGTTCCTGGTTTTCAACGCCATACCCTAACATAACCCAAGGTAAAGAGGCCAATGTATCACTAAGATTACTCAAACCGAAGCACTCACTTGTGTTCAGAACGCAGTAAGTGCTTTTTGTTGGGGTAGTTCTGGTGATCCTCCAGACTATGCTTGTTCCTAGTTTTCGACACAATGCCTTGACTTCAGCCAAGCTAAATAGGCCAATCCATCACTAAGATTACTCGAACCAAAGCACTCATCACTCGTGTTCTGGAAGCAGTAAGTGCTTCTTGTTGGGGTAGTTCTGGTGACTCTCGAGACTATGCTTGTTCCTGGTTTTCAACGCGATACCCTAACATAACCCAAGGTAAAGAGGCCAATCACTAAGTATCACTAAGATTTCTCAAACCGAAGCACTCACTTGTGTTCAGAACGCAGTAAGTGCTTTTTGTTGGGGTCATTCTGGTGATTCCATGCTGCATTTGGCTCATTTTATTTTGCTGACACATTTGAAATATGTTCAATTGATTCCCTTAAATGGGAATGTAACTGCTTTTCTTTTCGAATTGCGTCTTTTACGGTTGGTTTCGCTTGTGACGTTTTCAGCAGACAGCTGTTCCCGCTGATCAGCATCTCATGAATTGACAACCAATGTAGCATATTCATTTCAAGGGGGCGGGCGTTGCAATACATTCCTGTTGGCCAAATTATACAAAGTATTCATGGGGGTGGAGTTGAGCTTCAATTGCAAATCTCTATTTAAAGTTGTTGTCAATGCATTTGCGCAACTTCTGCACCGTAAGAAGAGGGAGGCTGTTTGGTAAGGTGAAAATAGTCCATTCACGGGTTAGCAAAGTTCACAAAACTAAAGTCCAAGTCAATTTCATTGACCCAACTTGAGCACTGGCTTGTATTTGACAATAGAAAGTGCTACTTGTTGGGGCAGTCAGACAGACAACATCATCCTGAAATGTGAACATAGAGACGTTCTTACTGTTCCCGAGATAAGCAAAAAAAAACAAACTGTCTTTTTAAACGTATCTCCGTTCATTAATTGTTTCTTCAATTCAATGTCCTGACCTAAACCGTGCGCAGTATGCTAATTTGTCAGCAAGATTACCCAAACATCAGCACAGACGTGTTCTGAAAGCAGTAAGTGCTTCTTGTTGGGGTAGTTCTGGTGATTCCAAACGACGCTTGTTCCTAGTTTTCGACGCAATGCCTTGACATCAGCCAAGCAAAATAGGCCAATGCATCACTAAGATTACTCGAACCTAAGCACTCACTCGTGTTCAGGAAGCAGTAAGTGCTTCTTGTTGGGGTAGTTTTGGTGATCCTCCAGACTAAGCCATTTTCTAGTTTTCAACACAATGCCATGACCTCAGCCAAGCTAAATAGGCCAATTTCTCACTAAGATTACTCGAACCTAAGCACTCACTCGTGTTTAGAAAGCAGTAAGTGCTTCTTGTTGGGGTAGTTCATGTGACCCTCAAGACAATGCTTGTTCCTGGTTTTCAACGCGATGCCCTAACATAACCCGAGCTAAGGAGGCCAATGTATCACTAAGATTACTCAAACCGAAGCACTCACTTGTGGTCAGAACGCAGTAAGTGCTTTTTGTTGGGGTAGTTCTGGTGATCCTCCAGACTATGCTTGTTCCTAGTTTTCGACACAATGCCTTGACTTCAGCCAAGCTAAATAGGCCAATGCATTACTAAGATTTCTCGAACTTAAACACTCACTCGTGTTCAGGAAGCAGTAAGTGCTTCTTGTTGGGGTAGTTCTGGTGAGTCTTGAGACTGTTTGTTCCTAGTTTTCAACGCAATGCCTTGACCTCAGCAGACCAAAATAGGCCAATGTATCACTAAGATTACTCGAACCTAAGCACTCACTCGTGTTTAGAAAGCAGTATGTGCTTTTTGTTGGGGTAGTTCTGGTGATCCTCCAGTCTACGCATGTTCCTAGTTTTCAAGGCAATGCCATGACCTCAGCCAAGCTAAATAGGCCAATGCATTACCAAGATTACTCGAACCTATGCACTCACTCGTGTTCAGAAAACAGTACGTGCTTCTTGTTTGGATAGTTCTGGTGACTCTCAAGACAATGCTTGTTCCTGGTTTTCAACGCGATGCCCTAACATAACCCAAGCTAGAGGCCAATGTATCACTAAGATTACTCAAACCGAAGCACTCACTTGTGATCAGAACGCAGTAAGTGCTTTTTGTTGGGGTCGGTCTGGTGATTCCATGCTGCATTTGGCTCGTTTTATTTTGCTGACACATTTGAAATATGTTCAATTGATTAAATCAAATGGGAAGGTAATTTTTTTTCTTTTCAAATTGCGTCTTTAACGGTTGGTTTCGCTTGTGACGTTTTCAACAGACAGCTGTTCCAGCTGATCAGCATCTCATGAATTGACAACCAATGTAGCCTATTCATTACAATGGGGCGGGGGTTGCAATACATTCCTGTTGGCCAAATTACCCATTGACAAAGTATTCATGGGGGTGGAGTTGAGCTACAATTGCAAATCTCTATTTAAAGTTGTTGTCAATGCATTTGCGCAACTTCTGCACCGTAAGAAGAGGGAGGCTGTTTGGTAAGGTGAAAATAGTCCATTCACAGGTTAGCAAAGTTCACAAAACTAAACTCCAAGTCAGTTTCATTGACCCAACTTGAGCACTGGCTTGTATTTGACAATAGAAAGTGCTACTTATTGGGGCAGTCAGACAGACAACATCAACTTGAAATGTGAACATAGACGTTCTTACTGTTCCCGAGATAAGCTAAAACAACAAACTGTCTTTTTAAACGTATCTCCGTTCATTAATTGTTTCTTCAATTCAATGTCCTGACCTCAACCGTGCGCAGTATGCTAATTTGTCAGCAAGATTACCCAAACATCAGCACAGACGTGTTCTGAAAGCAGTAAGTGCTTCTTGTTGGGGTAGTTCTGGTGATTCCAAACGACGCTTGTTCCTAGTTTTCGACGCAATGCCTTGACATCAGCCAAGCTAAATAGGCCAATGCATCACTAAGATTACTCGAACCTAAGCACTCACTCGTGTTCAGGAAGCAGTAAGTGCTTCTTGTTGGGGTAGTTTTGGTGATCCTCCAGACTAAGCCATTTCCTAGTTTTCAACACAATGCCATGACCTCAGCCAAGCTAAATAGGCCAATTTCTCACTAAGATTACTCGAACCTAAGCACTCACTCGTGTTTAGAAAGCAGTAAGTGCTTCTTGTTGGGGTAGTTCATGTGACCCTCAAGACAATGCTTGTTCCTGGTTTTCAACGCGATGCCCTAACATAACCCGAGCTAAGGAGGCCAATGTATCACTAAGATTACTCAAACCGAAGCACTCACTTGTGGTCAGAACGCAGTAAGTGCTTTTTGTTGGGGTAGTTCTGGTGATCCTCCAGACTATGCTTGTTCCTAGTTTTCGACACAATGCCTTGACTTCAGCCAAGCTAAATAGGCCAATGCATTACTAAGATTTCTCGAACTTAAACACTCACTCGTGTTCAGGAAGCAGTAAGTGCTTCTTGTTGGGGTAGTTCTGTTGAGTCTTGAGACTGTTTGTTCCTAGTTTTCAACGCAATGCCTTGACCTCAGCAGACCAAAATAGGCCAATGTATCACTAAGATTACTCGAACCTAAGCACTCACTCGTGTTTAGAAAGCAGTAAGTGCTTTTTGTTGGGGTAGTTCTGGTGATCCTCCAGTCTACGCATGTTCCTAGTTTTCAAGGCAATGCCATGACCTCAGCCAAGCTAAATAGGCCAATGCATTACCAAGATTACTCGAACCTATGCACTCACTCGTGTTCAGAAAACAGTACGTGCTTCTTGTTTGGATAGTTCTGGTGACTCTCAAGACAATGCTTGTTCCTGGTTTTCAACGCGATGCCCTAACATAACCCAAGCTAGAGGCCAATGTATCACTAAGATTACTCAAACCGAAGCACTCACTTGTGATCAGAACGCAGTAAGTGCTTTTTGTTGGGTGTCGGTCTGGTGATTCCATGCTGCATTTGGCTCGTTTTATTTTGCTGACACATTTGAAATATGTTCAATTGATTAAATCAAATGGGAAGGTAATTTTTTTTCTTTTCAAATTGCGTCTTTAACGGTTGGTTTCGCTTGTGACGTTTTCAACAGACAGCTGTTCCCGCTGATCAGCATCTCATGAATTGACAACCAATGTAGCCTATTCATTACAATGGGGCGGGGGTTGCAATACATTCCTGTTGGCCAAATTACCCATTGACAAAGTATTCATGGGGGTGGAGTTGAGCTACAATTGCAAATCTCTATTTAAAGTTGTTGTCAATGCATTTGCGCAACTTCTGCACCGTAAGAAGAGGGAGGCTGTTTGGTAAGGTGAAAATAGTCCATTCACAGGTTAGCAAAGTTCACAAAACTAAACTCCAAGTCAGTTTCATTGACCCAACTTGAGCACTGGCTTGTATTTGACAATAGAAAGTGCTACTTATTGGGGCAGTCAGACAGACAACATCAACTTGAAATGTGAACATAGACGTTCTTACTGTTCCCGAGATAAGCTAAAACAACAAACTGTCTTTTTAAACGTATCTCCGTTCATTAATTGTTTCTTCAATTCAATGTCCTGACCTCAACCGTGCGCAGTATGCTAATTTGTCAGCAAGATTACCCAAACATCAGCACAGACGTGTTCTGAAAGCAGTAAGTGCTTCTTGTTGGGGTAGTTCTGGTGATTCCAAACGACGCTTGTTCCTAGTTTTCGACGCAATGCCTTGACATCAGCCAAGCTAAATAGGCCAATGCATCACTAAGATTACTCGAACCTAAGCACTCACTCGTGTTCAGGAAGCAGTAAGTGCTTTTTGTTGGGGTAGTTTTGGTGATCCTCCAGACTATGCTTGTTCCTAGTTTTCAACGCAATGCCTTGACCTCAGCCAAGCTAAATAGGCCAATGTTTACTAAGATTACTCAAACCTAAGCACTCACTTGTGTTCAGAACGCAGTAAGTGCTTTTTGTTGGGGTAGTTCTGGTGATCCTCCAGACTATGCTTGTTCCTAGTTTTCGACACAATGCCTTGACTTCAGCCAAGCTAAATAGGCCAATCCATCACTAAGATTACTCGAACCAAAGCACTCATCACTCGTGTTCTGGAAGCAGTAAGTGCTTCTTGTTGGGGTAGTTCTGGTGACTCTCGAGACTATGCTTGTTCCTGGTTTTCAACGCGATACCCTAACATAACCCAAGGTAAAGAGGCCAATCACTAAGTATCACTAAGATTTCTCAAACCGAAGCACTCACTTGTGTTCAGAACGCAGTAAGTGCTTTTTGTTGGGGTCATTCTGGTGATTCCATGCTGCATTTGGCTCGTTTTATTTTGCTGACACATTTGAAATATGTTCAATTGATTCCCTTAAATGGGAATGTAACTGCTTTTCTTTTCGAATTGCGTCTTTTACGGTTGGTTTCGCTTGTGACGTTTTCAGCAGACAGCTGTTCCCGCTGATCAGCATCTCATGAATTGACAACCAATGTAGCATATTCATTACAAGGGGGCGGGCGTTGCAATACATTCCTGTTGGCCAAATTATACAAAGTATTCATGGGGGTGGAGTTGAGCTTCAATTGCAAATCTCTATTTAAAGTTGTTGTCAATGCATTTGCGCAACTTCTGCACCGTAAGAAGAGGGAGGCTGTTTGGTAAGGTGAAAATAGTCCATTCACAGGTTAGCAAAGTTCACAAAACTAAAGTCCAAGTCAGTTTCATTGACCCAACTTGAGCACTGGCTTGTATTTGACAATAGAAAGTGCTACTTGTTGGGGCACTCAGACAGACAACATCATCCTGAAATGTGAACATAGAGACGTTCTTACTGTTCCCGAGATAAGCAAAAAAAACAAACAGTCTTTTTAAACGTATCTCCGTTCATTAATTGTTTCTTCAATTCAATGTCGTGACCTAAACCGTGCGCAGTATGCTAATTTGTCAGCAAGATTACCCAAACATCAGCACAGACGTGTTCTGAAAGCAGTAAGTGCTTCTTGTTGGGGTAGTTCTGGTGATTCCAAACGACGCTTGTTCCTAGTTTTCGACGCAATGCCTTGACATCAGCCAAGCTAAATAGGCCAATGCATCACTAAGATTACTCAAATCTAAGCACTCACCTGTAGTCTGAAAACAGTAAGTGCTTCTTGTTGGGGTAGTTTTGGTGATCCTCCAGACTACGCCTTTTCCTAGTTTTCAACACAATGCCATGACCTCAGCCAAGCTAAATAGGCCAATTTCTCACTAAGATTACTCGAACCTAAGCACTCACTCGTGTTTAGAAAGCAGTAAGTGCTTTTTGTTGGGGTAGTTCTGGTGATCCTCCAGACTATGCTTGTTCCTAGTTTTCAACGCAATGCCTTGACCTCAGCCAAGCTAAATAGGCCAATTCATCACTAAGATTACTCGAACCAAAGCACTCACTCGTGTTCTGGAAGCGGTAAGTGCTTCTTGTTGGGGTAGTTCTGGTGATCCTCCAGAATACGCTTGTTCCTAGTTTTCGATGCACTGCCGTGACTTCAGCCAAGCTAAATCGGCCAATGTTTACTAAGATTACTCAAACCTAAGCACTCACTCGTGTTCAGGAAGCAGTAAGCTTCTTGTTGCTGTAGTTCTGGTGATCCTCCAGACTACGCGTGTTCCTAGTTTTCGACGCACTGCCTTGACTTCAGCCAAGCTAAATAGGCCAATGTTTACTAAGATTACTCAAACCTAAGCACTCACTTGTGTTCAGAACGCAGTAAGTGCTTTTTGTTGGGGTAGTTCTGGTGATCCTCCAGACTATGCTTGTTCCTAGTTTTCGACACAATGCCTTGACTTCAGCCAAGCTAAATAGGCCAATCCATCACTAAGATTACTCGAACTTAAGCACTCACTCGTGTTCAGGAAGCAGTAAGTGCTTCTTGTTGGGGTAGTTCTGGTGAGTCTTGAGACTATGCTTGTTCCTGGTTTTCAACGCGATACCCTAACATAACCCAAGGTAAAGAGGCCAATGTATCACTAAGATTACTCAAACCGAAGCACTCACTTGTGTTCAGAACGCAGTAAGTGCTTTTTGTTGGGGTAGTTCTGGTGATCCTCCAGACTATGCTTGTTCCTAGTTTTCGACACAATGCCTTGACTTCAGCCAAGCTAAATAGGCCAATCCATCACTAAGATTACTCGAACCAAAGCACTCACTCGTGTTCTGGAAGCAGTAAGTGCTTCTTGTTGGGGTAGTTCTGGTGACTCTCGAGACTATGCTTGTTCCTGGTTTTCATCGCGATGCCCTAACATAACCCGAGCTAAGGAGGCCAATGTATCACTAAGATTACTCAAACCGAAGCACTCACTTGTGGTCAGAACGCAGTAAGTGCTTTTTGTTGGGGTAGTTTTGGTGATCCTCCAGACAACGCCTTTTCCTAGTTTTCAACACAATGCCATGACCTCAGCCAAGCTAAATAGGCCAATTTCTCACTAAGATTACTCGAACCTAAGCACTCACTCGTGTTTAGAAAGCAGTAAGTGCTTCTTGTTGGGGTAGTTCATGTGACCCTCAAGACAATGCTTGTTCCTGGTTTTCAACGCGATGCCCTAACATAACCCGAGCTAAGGAGGCCAATGTATCACTAAGATTACTCAAACCGAAGCACTCACTTGTGGTCAGAACGCAGTAAGTGCTTTTTGTTGGGGTAGTTCTGGTGATCCTCCAGACTATGCTTGTTCCTAGTTTTCGACACAATGCCTTGACTTCAGCCAAGCTAAATAGGCCAATGCATTACTAAGATTTCTCGAACTTAAACACTCACTCGTGTTCAGGAAGCAGTAAGTGCTTCTTGTTGGGGTAGTTCTGGTGAGTCTTGAGACTGTTTGTTCCTAGTTTTCAACGCAATGCCTTGACCTCAGCAGACCAAAATAGGCCAATGTATCACTAAGATTACTCGAACCTAAGCACTCACTCGTGTTTAGAAAGCAGTAAGTGCTTTTTGTTGGGGTAGTTCTGGTGATCCTCCAGTCTACGCATGTTCCTAGTTTTCAAGGCAATGCCATGACCTCAGCCAAGCAAAATAGGCCAATGCATTACCAAGATTACTCGAACCTATGCACTCACTCGTGTTCAGAAAACAGTACGTGCTTCTTGTTTGGATAGTTCTGGTGACTCTCAAGACAATGCTTGTTACTGGTTTTTAACGCGATGCCCTAACATAACCCAAGCTAGAGGCCAATGTATCACTAAGATTACTCAAACCGAAGCACTCACTTGTGATCAGAACGCAGTAAGTGCTTTTTGTTGGGGTCGTTCTGGTGATTCCATGCTGCATTTGGCTCGTTTTATTTTGCTGACACATTTGAAATATGTTCAATTGATTAAATCAAATGGGAAGGTAATTTTTTTTCTTTTCAAATTGCGTCTTTAACGGTTGGTTTCGCTTGTGACGTTTTCAACAGACAGCTGTTCCCGCTGATCAGCATCTCATGAATTGACAACCAATGTAGCCTATTCATTACAATGGGGCGGGGGTTGCAATACATTCCTGTTGGCCAAATTACCCATTGACAAAGTATTCATGGGGGTGGAGTTGAGCTACAATTGCAAATCTCTATTTAAAGTTGTTGTCAATGCATTTGCGCAACTTCTGCACCGTAAGAAGAGGGAGGCTGTTTGGTAAGGTGAAAATAGTCCATTCACAGGTTAGCAAAGTTCACAAAACTAAAGTCCAAGTCAATTTCATTGACCCAACTTGAGCACTGGCTTGTATTTAACAGTAGAAAGTGCTACTTGTTGGGGCAGTCAGACAGACAACATCATCCTGAAATGTGAACATAGAGACGTTCTTACTGTTCCCGAGATAAGCAAAAAAAACAAACTGTCTTTTTAAACGTATCTCCGTTCATTAATTGTTTCTTCAATTCAATGTCCTGACCTAAACCGTGCGCAGTATGCTAATTTGTCAGCAAGATTACCCAAACATCAGCACAGACGTGTTCTGAAAGCAGTAAGTGCTTCTTGTTGGGGTAGTTCTGGTGATTCCAAACGACGCTTGTTCCTAGTTTTCGACGCAATGCCTTGACATCAGCCAAGCTAAATAGGCCAATGCATCACTAAGATTACTCGAACCTAAGCACTCACTCGTGTTCAGGAAGCAGTAAGTGCTTCTTGTTGGGGTAGTTTTGGTGATCCTCCAGACTAAGCCATTTCCTAGTTTTCAACACAATGCCATGACCTCAGCCAAGCTAAATAGGCCAATTTCTCACTAAGATTACTCGAACCTAAGCACTCACTCGTGTTTAGAAAGCAGTAAGTGCTTCTTGTTGGGGTAGTTCATGTGACCCTCAAGACAATGCTTGTTCCTGGTTTTCAACGCGATGCCCTAACACAACCCGAGCTAAGGAGGCCAATGTATCACTAAGATTACTCAAACCGAAGCACTCACTTGTGGTCAGAACGCAGTAAGTGCTTTTTGTTGGGGTAGTTCTGGTGATCCTCCAGACTATGCTTGTTCCTAGTTTTCGACACAATGCCTTGACTTCAGCCAAGCTAAATAGGCCAATGCATTACTAAGATTTCTCGAACTTAAACACTCACTCGTGTTCAGGAAGCAGTAAGTGCTTCTTGTTGGGGTAGTTCTGGTGAGTCTTGAGACTGTTTGTTCCTAGTTTTCAACGCAATGCCTTGACCTCAGCAGACCAAAATAGGCCAATGTATCACTAAGATTACTCGAACCTAAGCACTCACTCGTGTTTAGAAAGCAGTAAGTGCTTTTTGTTGGGGTAGTTCTGGTGATCCTCCAGTCTACGCATGTTCCTAGTTTTCAAGGCAATGCCATGACCTCAGCCAAGCTAAATAGGCCAATGCATTACCAAGATTACTCGAACCTATGCACTCACTCGTGTTCAGAAAACAGTACGTGCTTCTTGTTTGGATAGTTCTGGTGACTCTCAAGACAATGCTTGTTCCTGGTTTTCAACGCGATGCCCTAACATAACCCAAGCTAGAGGCCAATGTATCACTAAGATTACTCAAACCGAAGCACTCACTTGTGATCAGAACGCAGTAAGTGCTTTTTGTTGGGGTCGGTCTGGTGATTCCATGCTGCATTTGGCTCGTTTTATTTTGCTGACACATTTGAAATATGTTCAATTGATTAAATCAAATGGGAAGGTAATTTTTTTTCTTTTCAAAATGCGTCTTTAACGGTTGGTTTCGCTTGTGACGTTTTCAACAGACAGCTGTTCCCGCTGATCAGCATCTCATGAATTGACAACCAATGTAGCCTATTCATTACAATGGGGCGGGGGTTGCAATACATTCCTGTTGGCCAAATTACCCATTGACAAAGTATTCATGGGGGTGGAGTTGAGCTACAATTGCAAATCTCTATTTAAAGTTGTTGTCAATGCATTTGCGCAACTTCTGCACCGTAAGAAGAGGGAGGCTGTTTGGTAAGGTGAAAATAGTCCATTCACAGGTTAGCAAAGTTCACAAAACTAAACTCCAAGTCAGTTTCATTGACCCAACTTGAGCACTGGCTTGTATTTGACAATAGAAAGTGCTACTTATTGGGGCAGTCAGACAGACAACATCAACTTGAAATGTGAACATAGACGTTCTTACTGTTCCCGAGATAAGCTAAAACAACAAACTGTCTTTTTAAACGTATCTCCGTTCATTAATTGTTTCTTCAATTCAATGTCCTGACCTCAACCGTGCGCAGTATGCTAATTTGTCAGCAAGATTACCCAAACATCAGCACAGACGTGTTCTGAAAGCAGTAAGTGCTTCTTGTTGGGGTAGTTCTGGTGATTCCAAACGACGCTTGTTCCTAGTTTTCGACGCAATGCCTTGACATCAGCCAAGCTAAATAGGCCAATGCATCACTAAGATTACTCGAACCTAAGCACTCACTCGTGTTCAGGAAGCAGTAAGTGCTTCTTGTTGGGGTAGTTTTGGTGATCCTCCAGACTAAGCCATTTCCTAGTTTTCAACACAATGCCATGACCTCAGCCAAGCTAAATAGGCCAATTTCTCACTAAGATTACTCGAACCTAAGCACTCACTCGTGTTTAGAAAGCAGTAAGTGCTTCTTGTTGGGGTAGTTCATGTGACCCTCAAGACAATGCTTGTTCCTGGTTTTCAACGCGATGCCCTAACATAACCCGAGCTAAGGAGGCCAATGTATCATTAAGATTACTCAAACCGAAGCACTCACTTGTGGTCAGAACGCAGTAAGTGCTTTTTGTTGGGGTAGTTCTGGTGATCCTCCAGACTATGCTTGTTCCTAGTTTTCGACACAATGCCTTGACTTCAGCCAAGCTAAATAGGCCAATGCATTACTAAGATTTCTCGAACTTAAACACTCACTCGTGTTCAGGAAGCAGTAAGTGCTTCTTGTTGGGGTAGTTCTGGTGAGTCTTGAGACTGTTTGTTCCTAGTTTTCAACGCAATGCCTTGACCTCAGCAGACCAAAATAGGCCAATGTATCACTAAGATTACTCGAACCTAAGCACTCACTCGTGTTTAGAAAGCAGTAAGTGCTTTTTGTTGGGGTAGTTCTGGTGATCCTCCAGTCTACGCATGTTCCTAGTTTTCAAGGCAATGCCATGACCTCAGCCAAGCTAAATAGGCCAATGCATTACCAAGATTACTCGAACCTATGCACTCACTCGTGTTCAGAAAACAGTACGTGCTTCTTGTTTGGATAGTTCTGGTGACTCTCAAGACAATGCTTGTTCCTGGTTTTTAACGCGATGCCCTAACATAACCCAAGCTAGAGGCCAATGTATCACTAAGATTACTCAAACCGAAGCACTCACTTGTGATCAGAACGCAGTAAGTGCTTTTTGTTGGGGTCGTTCTGGTGATTCCATGCTGCATTTGGCTCGTTTTATTTTGCTGACACATTTGAAATATGTTCAATTGATTAAATCAAATGGGAAGGTAATTTTTTTTCTTTTCAAATTGCGTCTTTAACGGTTGGTTTCGCTTGTGACGTTTTCAACAGACAGCTGTTCCCGCTGATCAGCATCTCATGAATTGACAACCAATGTAGCCTATTCATTACAATGGGGCGGGGGTTGCAATACATTCCTGTTGGCCAAATTACCCATTGACAAAGTATTCATGGGGGTGGAGTTGAGCTACAATTGCAAATCTCTATTTAAAGTTGTTGTCAATGCATTTGTGCAACTTTTTCACCCTAAGAAGAGCGAGACCGTTTGGTAAGGTGAAAATAATCCATTCACAGGTTAGCAAAGTTCTCAAAACTCTAGTCCAAGTCAGTTTCATTGACCCAACTTGAGCACTGGCTTGTATTTAACAGTAGAAAGTGCTACTTGTTGGGGCAGTCAGACAGACAACATCAACCTGAAATGTGAACATAGAGACGTTCTTGCTGTTCCCTACATAAGCTAAAACAACAAACTGTCTTTTTAAACGTATCTCCGTTCATCAATTTTTTCTTCAATTCAATGTCCTGACCTCAACCGTGCGCAGTATGCTAATTTGTCAGCAAGATTACCCAAACATCAGCACAGACGTAATCTGAAAGCAGTAAGTGCTTCTTGTTGGGGTAGTTCTGGTGATTCCAAACGACGCTTGTTCCTAGTTTTCGACGCAATGCCTTGACATCAGCCAAGCTAAATAGGCCAATGCATCACTAAGATTACTCAAATCTAAGCACTCACCTGTAGTCTGAAAACAGTAAGTGCTTCTTGTTGGGGTAGTTTTGGTGATCCTCCAGACTACGCATGTTCCTAGTTTTCAAGGCAATGCCATGACCTCAGCCAAGCTAAATAGGCCAATCCATCACTAAGATTACTCGAACCTAAGCACTCACTCGTGTTCTGGAAGCAGTAAGTGCTTCTTGTTGGGGTAGTTCTGGTGATCCTCCAGACTATGCTTGTTCCTAGTTTTTGACACAATGCCTTGACCTCAGCCAAGCTAAATAGGCCAATTTCTCACTAAGATTACTCGAACCTAAGCACTTACTCGTGTTTAGAAAGCAGTAAGTGCTTTTTGTTGGGGTAGTTCTGGTGATCCTCCAGACTATGCTAGTTCCTAGTTTTCAACGCAATGCCTTGACCTCAGCCAAGCTAAATAGGCCAATCCATCACTAAGATTACTCAAACCAAAGCACTCACTCGTGTTCTGGAACCAGTAAGTGCTTCTTGTTGGGGTAGTTCTGGTGATCCTCCAGACTATGCTTGTTCCTAGTTTTCGACACAATACCTTGACTTCAGCCAAGCTAAATAGGCCAATGCATCACTAAGATTACTCAAACCAAAGCACTCACTCGTGTTCTGGAACCAGTAAGTGCTTCTTGTTGGGGTAGTTCTGGTGACTCTCGAGACTATGCTTGTTCCTGGTTTTCAACGCGATACCCTAACATAACCCAAGGTAAAGAGGAGAATGTATCACTAAGATTACTCAAACCGAAGCACTCACTTGTGTTCAGAACGCAGTAAGTGCTTTTTGTTGGGGTCGTTCTGGTGATTCCATGCTGCATTTGGCTCGTTTTATTTTGCTGACACATTTGAAATATGTTCAATTGATTACCTCAAATGGGAAGGTAAATGTTTTTCTTTTCAAATTGCGTCTTTAACGGTTGGTTTCGCTTGTGACGTTTTCAGCAGACAGCTGTTCCCGCTGATCAGCATCTCATGAATTGACAACCAATGTAGCATATTCATTACAAGGGGGCGGGCGTTGCAATACATTCCTGTTGGCCAAATTATCCATTGACAAAGTATTCATGGGGGTGGAGTTGAGCTTCAATTGCAAATCTCTATTTAAAGTTGTTGTCAATGCATTTGCGCAACTTCTGCACCGTAAGAAGAGGGAGGCTGTTTGGTAAGGTGAAAATAGTCCATTCACAGGTTAGCAAAGTTCACAAAACTAAACTCCAAGTCAGTTTCATTGACCCAACTTGAGCACTGGCTTGTATTTAACAGTAGAAAGTGCTACTTGTTGGGGCAGTCAGACAGACAACATCAACCTGAAATGTGAACATAGAGACGTTCTTGCTGTTCCCTACATAAGCTAAAACAACAAACTGTCTTTTTAAACGTATCTCCGTTCATCAATTTTTTCTTCAATTCAATGTCCTGACCTCAACCGTGCGCAGTATGCTAATTTGTCAGCAAGATTACCCAAACATCAGCACAGACGTAATCTGAAAGCAGTAAGTGCTTCTTGTTGGGGTAGTTCTGGTGATTCCAAACGACGCTTGTTCCTAGTTTTCGACGCAATGCCTTGACATCAGCCAAGCTAAATAGGCCAATGCATCACTAAGATTACTCAAATCTAAGCACTCACCTGTAGTCTGAAAACAGTAAGTGCTTCTTGTTGGGGTAGTTTTGGTGATCCTCCAGACTACGCCTTTTCCTAGTTTTCAACACAATGCCATGACCTCAGGCAAGCTAAATAGGCCAATTTCTCACTAAGATTACTCGAACCTAAGCACTCACTCGTGTTTAGAAAGCAGTAAGTGCTTTTTGTTGGGGTAGTTCTGGTGATCCTCCAGACTATGCTTGTTCCTAGTTTTCAACGCAATGCCTTGACCTCAGCCAAGCTAAATAGGCCAATTCATCACTAAGATTACTCGAACCAAAGCACTCACTCGTGTTCTGGAAGCGGTAAGTGCTTCTTGTTGGGGTAGTTCTGGTGATTCCAAACGACGCTTGTTCCTAGTTTTCGACGCAATGCCTTGACATCAGCCAAGCTAAATAGGCCAATGCATCACTAAGATTACTCGAACCTAAGCACTCACCTGTAGTCTGAAAACAGTAAGTGCTTCTTGTTGGGGTAGTTTTGGTGATCCTCCAGACTACGCCTTTTCCTAGTTTTCAACACAATGCCATGACCTCAGGCAAGCTAAATAGGCCAATTTCTCACTAAGATTACTCGAACCTAAGCACTCACTCGTGTTTAGAAAGCAGTAAGTGCTTTTTGTTGGGGTAGTTCTGGTGATCCTCCAGACTATGCTTGTTCCTAGTTTTCAACGCAATGCCTTGACCTCAGCCAAGCTAAATAGGCCAATTCATCACTAAGATTACTCGAACCAAAGCACTCACTCGTGTTCTGGAAGCGGTAAGTGCTTCTTGTTGGGGTAGTTCTGGTGATCCTCCAGAATACGCTTGTTCCTAGTTTTCGATGCACTGCCGTGACTTCAGCCAAGCTAAATCGGCCAATGTTTACTAAGATTACTCAAACCTAAGCACTCACTCGTGTTCAGGAAGCAGTAAGCTTCTTGTTGCTGTAGTTCTGGTGATCCTCCAGACTACGCGTGTTCCTAGTTTTCGACGCACTGCCTTGACTTCAGCCAAGCTAAATAGGCCAATGTTTACTAAGATTACTCAAACCTAAGCACTCACTTGTGTTCAGAACGCAGTAAGTGCTTTTTGTTGGGGTAGTTCTGGTAATCCTCCAGACTATGCTTGTTCCTAGTTTTCGACACAATGCCTTGACTTCAGCCAAGCTAAATAGGCCAATCCATCACTAAGATTACTCGAACTTAAGCACTCACTCGTGTTCAGGAAGCAGTAAGAGCTTCTTGTTGGGGTAGTTCTGGTGAGTCTTGAGACTATGCTTGTTCCTGGTTTTCAACGCGATACCCTAACATAACCCAAGGTAAAGAGGCCAATGTATCACTAAGATTACTCAAACCGAAGCACTCACTTGTGTTCAGAACGCAGTAAGTGCTTTTTGTTGGGGTAGTTCTGGTGATCCTCCAGACTATGCTTGTTCCTAGTTTTCGACACAATGCCTTGACTTCAGCCAAGCTAAATAGGCCAATCCATCACTAAGATTACTCGAAGCAAAGCACTCACTCGTGTTCTGGAAGCAGTAAGTGCTTCTTGTTGGGGTAGTTCTGGTGACTCTCGAGACTATGCTTGTTCCTGGTTTTCAACGCGATACCCTAACATAACCCAAGGTAAAGAGGCCAATGTATCACTAAGATTACTCAAACCGAAGCACTCACTTGTGTTCAGAACGCAGTAAGTGCTTTTTGTTGGGGTCGTTCTGGTGATTCCATGCTGCATTTGGCTCGTTTTATTTTGCTGACACATTTGAAATATGTTCAATTGATTACCTCAAATGGGAAGGTAAATGTTTTTCTTTTCAAATTGCGTCTTTAACGGTTGGTTTCGCTTGTGACGTTTTCAGCAGACAGCTGTTCCCGCTGATCAGCATCTCATGAATTGACAACCAATGAAGCATATTCATTAAAAGGGGGCGGGCGTTGCAATACATTCCTGTTGGCCAAATTATCCATTGACAAAGTATTCATGGGGGTGGAGTTGAGCTTCAATTGCAAATCTCTATTTAAAGTTGTTGTCAATGCATTTGCGCAACTTCTGCACCGTAAGAAGAGGGAGGCTGTTTGGTAAGGTGAAAATAGTCCATTCACAGGTTAGCAAAGTTCACAAAACTAAACTCCAAGTCAGTTTCATTGACCCAACTTGAGCACTGGCTTGTATTTGACAATAGAAAGTGCTACTTATTGGGGCAGTCAGACAGACAACATCAACTTGAAATGTGAACATAGACGTTCTTACTGTTCCCGAGATAAGCTAAAACAACAAACTGTCTTTTTAAACGTATCTCCGTTCATTAATTGTTTCTTCAATTCAATGTCCTGACCTCAACCGTGCGCAGTATGCTAATTTGTCAGCAAGATTACCCAAACATTAGCACAGACGTGTTCTGAAAGCAGTAAGTGCTTCTTGTTGGGGTAGTTCTGGTGATTCCAAACGACGCTTGTTCCTAGTTTTCGACGCAATGCCTTGACATCAGCCAAGCTAAATAGGCCAATGCATCACTAAGATTACTCGAACCTAAGCACTCACCTGTAGTCTGAAAACAGTAAGTGCTTCTTGTTGGGGTAGTTTTGGTGATCCTCCAGACTAAGCCATTTCCTAGTTTTCAACACAATGCCATGACCTCAGCCAAGCTAAATAGGCCAATTTCTCACTAAGATTACTCGAACCTAAGCACTCACTCGTGTTTAGAAAGCAGTAAGTGCTTCTTGTTTGGATAGTTCTGGTGACTCTCAAGACAATGCTTGTTCCTGGTTTTCAACGCGATGCCCTAACATAACCCAAGCTAGAGGCCAATGTATCACTAAGATTACTCAAACCAAAGCACTCACTTGTGATCAGAACGCAGTAAGTGCTTTTTGTTGGGGTCGTTCTGGTGATTCAATGCTGCATTTGGCTCGTTTTATTTTGCTGACACATTTGAAATATGTTCAATTGATTAAATCAAATGGGAAGGTAATTTTTTTTCTTTTCAAATTGCGTCTTTAACGGTTGGTTTCGCTTGTGACGTTTTCAACAGACAGCTGTTCCCGCTGATCAGCATCTCATGAATTGACAACCAATGTAGCCTATTCATTACAATGGGGCGGGGGTTGCAATACATTCCTGTTGGCCAAATTACCCATTGACAAAGTATTCATGGGGGTGGAGTTGAGCTACAATTGCAAATCTCTATTTAAAGTTGTTGTCAATGCATTTGCGCAACTTTTTCACCCTAAGAAGAGCGAGACCGTTTGGTAAGCTGAAAATAATCCATTCACAGGTTAGCAAAGTTCACAAAACTAAACTCCAAGTCAGTTTCATTGACCCAACTTGAGCACTGGCTTGTATTTAACAGTAGAAAGTGCTACTTGTTGGGGCAGTCAGACAGACAACATCAACCTGAAATGTGAACATAGAGACGTTCTTGCTGTTCCCTACATAAGCTAAAACAACAAACTGTCTTTTTAAACGTATCTCCGTTCATCAATTTTTTCTTCAATTCAATGTCCTGACCTCAACCGTGCGCAGTATGCTAATTTGTCAGCAAGATTACCCAAACATCAGCACAGACGTAATCTGAAAGCAGTAAGTGCTTCTTGTTGGGGTAGTTCTGGTGATTCCAAACGACGCTTGTTCCTAGTTTTCGACGCAATGCCTTGACATCAGCCAAGCTAAATAGGCCAATGCATCACTAAGATTACTCAAATCTAAGCACTCACCTGTAGTCTGAAAACAGTAAGTGCTTCTTGTTGGGGTAGTTTTGGTGATCCTCCAGACTACGCATGTTCCTAGTTTTCAAGGCAATGCCATGACCTCAGCCAAGCTAAATAGGCCAATCCATCACTAAGATTACTCGAACCTAAGCACTCACTCGTGTTCTGGAAGCAGTAAGTGCTTCTTGTTGGGGTAGTTCTGGTGATCCTCCAGACTATGCTTGTTCCTAGTTTTTGACACAATGCCTTGACCTCAGCCAAGCTAAATAGGCCAATTTCTCACTAAGATTACTCGAACCTAAGCACTTACTCGTGTTTAGAAAGCAGTAAGTGCTTTTTGTTGGGGTAGTTCTGGTGATCCTCCAGACTATGCTAGTTCCTAGTTTTCAACGCAATGCCTTGACCTCAGCCAAGCTAAATAGGCCAATCCATCACTAAGATTACTCAAACCAAAGCACTCACTCGTGTTCTGGAACCAGTAAGTGCTTCTTGTTGGGGTAGTTCTGGTGATCCTCCAGACTATGCTTGTTCCTAGTTTTCGACACAATACCTTGACTTCAGCCAAGCTAAATAGGCCAATGCATCACTAAGATTACTCAAACCAAAGCACTCACTCGTGTTCTGGAACCAGTAAGTGCTTCTTGTTGGGGTAGTTCTGGTGACTCTCGAGACTATGCTTGTTCCTGGTTTTCAACGCGATACCCTAACATAACCCAAGGTAAAGAGGAGAATGTATCACTAAGATTACTCAAACCGAAGCACTCACTTGTGTTCAGAACGCAGTAAGTGCTTTTTGTTGGGGTCGTTCTGGTGATTCCATGCTGCATTTGGCTCGTTTTATTTTGCTGACACATTTGAAATATGTTCAATTGATTACCTCAAATGGGAAGGTAAATGTTTTTCTTTTCAAATTGCGTCTTTAACGGTTGGTTTCGCTTGTGACGTTTTCAGCAGACAGCTGTTCCCGCTGATCAGCATCTCATGAATTGACAACCAATGTAGCATATTCATTACAAGGGGGCGGGCGTTGCAATACATTCCTGTTGGCCAAATTATCCATTGACAAAGTATTCATGGGGGTGGAGTTGAGCTTCAATTGCAAATCTCTATTTAAAGTTGTTGTCAATGCATTTGCGCAACTTCTGCACCGTAAGAAGAGGGAGGCTGTTTGGTAAGGTGAAAATAGTCCATTCACAGGTTAGCAAAGTTCACAAAACTAAACTCCAAGTCAGTTTCATTGACCCAACTTGAGCACTGGCTTGTATTTAACAGTAGAAAGTGCTACTTGTTGGGGCAGTCAGACAGACAACATCAACCTGAAATGTGAACATAGAGACGTTCTTGCTGTTCCCTACATAAGCTAAAACAACAAACTGTCTTTTTAAACGTATCTCCGTTCATCAATTTTTTCTTCAATTCAATGTCCTGACCTCAACCGTGCGCAGTATGCTAATTTGTCAGCAAGATTACCCAAACATCAGCACAGACGTAATCTGAAAGCAGTAAGTGCTTCTTGTTGGGGTAGTTCTGGTGATTCCAAACGACGCTTGTTCCTAGTTTTCGACGCAATGCCTTGACATCAGCCAAGCTAAATAGGCCAATGCATCACTAAGATTACTCAAATCTAAGCACTCACCTGTAGTCTGAAAACAGTAAGTGCTTCTTGTTGGGGTAGTTTTGGTGATCCTCCAGACTACGCCTTTTCCTAGTTTTCAACACAATGCCATGACCTCAGGCAAGCTAAATAGGCCAATTTCTCACTAAGATTACTCGAACCTAAGCACTCACTCGTGTTTAGAAAGCAGTAAGTGCTTTTTGTTGGGGTAGTTCTGGTGATCCTCCAGACTATGCTTGTTCCTAGTTTTCAACGCAATGCCTTGACCTCAGCCAAGCTAAATAGGCCAATTCATCACTAAGATTACTCGAACCAAAGCACTCACTCGTGTTCTGGAAGCGGTAAGTGCTTCTTGTTGGGGTAGTTCTGGTGATTCCAAACGACGCTTGTTCCTAGTTTTCGACGCAATGCCTTGACATCAGCCAAGCTAAATAGGCCAATGCATCACTAAGATTACTCGAACCTAAGCACTCACCTGTAGTCTGAAAACAGTAAGTGCTTCTTGTTGGGGTAGTTTTGGTGATCCTCCAGACTACGCCTTTTCCTAGTTTTCAACACAATGCCATGACCTCAGGCAAGCTAAATAGGCCAATTTCTCACTAAGATTACTCGAACCTAAGCACTCACTCGTGTTTAGAAAGCAGTAAGTGCTTTTTGTTGGGGTAGTTCTGGTGATCCTCCAGACTATGCTTGTTCCTAGTTTTCAACGCAATGCCTTGACCTCAGCCAAGCTAAATAGGCCAATTCATCACTAAGATTACTCGAACCAAAGCACTCACTCGTGTTCTGGAAGCGGTAAGTGCTTCTTGTTGGGGTAGTTCTGGTGATCCTCCAGAATACGCTTGTTCCTAGTTTTCGATGCACTGCCGTGACTTCAGCCAAGCTAAATCGGCCAATGTTTACTAAGATTACTCAAACCTAAGCACTCACTCGTGTTCAGGAAGCAGTAAGCTTCTTGTTGCTGTAGTTCTGGTGATCCTCCAGACTACGCGTGTTCCTAGTTTTCGACGCACTGCCTTGACTTCAGCCAAGCTAAATAGGCCAATGTTTACTAAGATTACTCAAACCTAAGCACTCACTTGTGTTCAGAACGCAGTAAGTGCTTTTTGTTGGGGTAGTTCTGGTAATCCTCCAGACTATGCTTGTTCCTAGTTTTCGACACAATGCCTTGACTTCAGCCAAGCTAAATAGGCCAATCCATCACTAAGATTACTCGAACTTAAGCACTCACTCGTGTTCAGGAAGCAGTAAGAGCTTCTTGTTGGGGTAGTTCTGGTGAGTCTTGAGACTATGCTTGTTCCTGGTTTTCAACGCGATACCCTAACATAACCCAAGGTAAAGAGGCCAATGTATCACTAAGATTACTCAAACCGAAGCACTCACTTGTGTTCAGAACGCAGTAAGTGCTTTTTGTTGGGGTAGTTCTGGTGATCCTCCAGACTATGCTTGTTCCTAGTTTTCGACACAATGCCTTGACTTCAGCCAAGCTAAATAGGCCAATCCATCACTAAGATTACTCGAAGCAAAGCACTCACTCGTGTTCTGGAAGCAGTAAGTGCTTCTTGTTGGGGTAGTTCTGGTGACTCTCGAGACTATGCTTGTTCCTGGTTTTCAACGCGATACCCTAACATAACCCAAGGTAAAGAGGCCAATGTATCACTAAGATTACTCAAACCGAAGCACTCACTTGTGTTCAGAACGCAGTAAGTGCTTTTTGTTGGGGTCGTTCTGGTGATTCCATGCTGCATTTGGCTCGTTTTATTTTGCTGACACATTTGAAATATGTTCAATTGATTACCTCAAATGGGAAGGTAAATGTTTTTCTTTTCAAATTGCGTCTTTAACGGTTGGTTTCGCTTGTGACGTTTTCAGCAGACAGCTGTTCCCGCTGATCAGCATCTCATGAATTGACAACCAATGAAGCATATTCATTAAAAGGGGGCGGGCGTTGCAATACATTCCTGTTGGCCAAATTATCCATTGACAAAGTATTCATGGGGGTGGAGTTGAGCTTCAATTGCAAATCTCTATTTAAAGTTGTTGTCAATGCATTTGCGCAACTTCTGCACCGTAAGAAGAGGGAGGCTGTTTGGTAAGGTGAAAATAGTCCATTCACAGGTTAGCAAAGTTCACAAAACTAAACTCCAAGTCAGTTTCATTGACCCAACTTGAGCACTGGCTTGTATTTGACAATAGAAAGTGCTACTTATTGGGGCAGTCAGACAGACAACATCAACTTGAAATGTGAACATAGACGTTCTTACTGTTCCCGAGATAAGCTAAAACAACAAACTGTCTTTTTAAACGTATCTCCGTTCATTAATTGTTTCTTCAATTCAATGTCCTGACCTCAACCGTGCGCAGTATGCTAATTTGTCAGCAAGATTACCCAAACATTAGCACAGACGTGTTCTGAAAGCAGTAAGTGCTTCTTGTTGGGGTAGTTCTGGTGATTCCAAACGACGCTTGTTCCTAGTTTTCGACGCAATGCCTTGACATCAGCCAAGCTAAATAGGCCAATGCATCACTAAGATTACTCGAACCTAAGCACTCACCTGTAGTCTGAAAACAGTAAGTGCTTCTTGTTGGGGTAGTTTTGGTGATCCTCCAGACTACGCCTTTTCCTAGTTTTCAACACAATGCCATGACCTCAGGCAAGCTAAATAGGCCAATTTCTCACTAAGATTACTCGAACCTAAGCACTCACTCGTGTTTAGAAAGCAGTAAGTGCTTTTTGTTGGGGTAGTTCTGGTGATCCTCCAGACTATGCTTGTTCCTAGTTTTCAACGCAATGCCTTGACCTCAGCCAAGCTAAATAGGCCAATTCATCACTAAGATTACTCGAACCAAAGCACTCACTCGTGTTCTGGAAGCGGTAAGTGCTTCTTGTTGGGGTAGTTCTGGTGATCCTCCAGAATACGCTTGTTGCTAGTTTTCGATGCACTGCCGTGACTTCAGCCAAGCTAAATCGGCCAATGTTTACTAAGATTACTCAAACCTAAGCACTCACTCGTGTTCAGGAAGCAGTAAGCTTCTTGTTGCTGTAGTTCTGGTGATCCTCCAGACTACGCGTGTTCCTAGTTTTCGACGCACTGCCTTGACTTCAGCCAAGCTAAATAGGCCAATGTTTACTAAGATTACTCAAACCTAAGCACTCACTCGTGTTCAGGAAGCAGTAAGCTTCTTGTTGCTGTAGTTCTGGTGATCCTCCAGACTACGCGTGTTCCTAGTTTTCGACGCACTGCCTTGACTTCAGCCAAGCTAAATAGGCCAATGTTTACTAAGATTACTCAAACCTAAGCACTCACTTGTGTTCAGAACGCAGTAAGTGCTTTTTGTTGGGGTAGTTCTGGTGATCCTCCAGACTATGCTTGTTCCTAGTTTTCGACACAATGCCTTGACTTCAGCCAAGCTAAATAGGCCAATCCATCACTAAGATTACTCGAACTTAAGCACTCACTCGTGTTCAGGAAGCAGTAAGTGCTTCTTGTTGGGGTAGTTCTGGTGAGTCTTGAGACTATGCTTGTTCCTTGTTTTCAACGCGATACCCTAACATAACCCAAGGTAAAGAGGCCAATGTATCACTAAGATTACTCAAACCGAAGCACTCACTTGTGTTCAGAACGCAGTAAGTGCTTTTTGTTGGGGTAGTTCTGGTGATCCTCCAGACTATGCTTGTTCCTAGTTTTCGACACAATGCCTTGACTTCAGCCAAGCTAAATAGGCCAATCCATCACTAAGATTACTCGAAGCAAAGCACTCACTCGTGTTCTGGAAGCAGTAAGTGCTTCTTGTTGGGGTAGTTCTGGTGACTCTCGAGACTATGCTTGTTCCTGGTTTTCAACGCGATACCCTAACATAACCCAAGGTAAAGAGGCCAATGTATCACTAAGATTACTCAAACCGAAGCACTCACTTGTGTTCAGAACGCAGTAAGTGCTTTTTGTTGGGGTCATTCTGGTGATTCCATGCTGCATTTGGCTCATTTTATTTTGCTGACACATTTGAAATATGTTCAATTGATTCCCTTAAATGGGAATGTAACTGCTTTTCTTTTCGAATTGCGTCTTTTACGGTTGGTTTCGCTTGTTACGTTTTCAGCAGACAGCTGTTCCCGCTGATCAGCATCTCATGAATTGACAACCAATGTAGCATATTCATTACAAGGGGGCGGGCGTTGCAATACATTCCTGTTGGCCAAATTATACAAAGTATTCATGGGGGTGGAGTTGAGCTTCAATTGCAAATCTCTATTTAAAGTTGTTGTCAATGCATTTGCGCAACTTCTGCACCGTAAGAAGAGGGAGGCTGTTTGGTAAGGTGAAAATAGTCCATTCACAGGTTAGCAAAGTTCACAAAACTAAACTCCAAGTCAGTTTCATTGACCCAACTTGAGCACTGGCTTGTATTTGACAATAGAAAGTGCTACTTATTGGGGCAGTCAGACAGACAACATCAACTTGAAATGTGAACATAGACGTTCTTACTGTTCCCGAGATAAGCTAAAACAACAAACTGTCTTTTTAAACGTATCTCCGTTCATTAATTGTTTCTTCAATTCAATGTCCTGACCTAAACCGTGCGCAGTATGCTAATTTGTCAGCAAGATTACCCAAGCTAGAGGCCAATGTATCACTAAGATTACTCAAACCAAAGCACTCACTTGTGATCAGAACGCAGTAAGTGCTTTTTGTTGGGGTCGTTCTGGTGATTCAATGCTGCATTTGGCTCGTTTTATTTTGCTGACACATTTGAAATATGTTCAATTGATTAAATCAAATGGGAAGGTAATTTTTTTTCTTTTCAAATTGCGTCTTTAACGGTTGGTTTCGCTTGTGACGTTTTCAACAGACAGCTGTTCCCGCTGATCAGCATCTCATGAATTGACAACCAATGTAGCCTATTCATTACAATGGGGCGGGGGTTGCAATACATTCCTGTTGGCCAAATTACCCATTGACAAAGTATTCATGGGGGTGGAGTTGAGCTACAATTGCAAATCTCTATTTAAAGTTGTTGTCAATGCATTTGCGCAACTTTTTCACCCTAAGAAGAGCGAGACCGTTTGGTAAGCTGAAAATAATCCATTCACAGGTTAGCAAAGTTCACAAAACTAAACTCCAAGTCAGTTTCATTGACCCAACTTGAGCACTGGCTTGTATTTAACAGTAGAAAGTGCTACTTGTTGGGGCAGTCAGACAGACAACATCAACCTGAAATGTGAACATAGAGACGTTCTTGCTGTTCCCTACATAAGCTAAAACAACAAACTGTCTTTTTAAACGTATCTCCGTTCATCAATTTTTTCTTCAATTCAATGTCCTGACCTCAACCGTGCGCAGTATGCTAATTTGTCAGCAAGATTACCCAAACATCAGCACAGACGTAATCTGAAAGCAGTAAGTGCTTCTTGTTGGGGTAGTTCTGGTGATTCCAAACGACGCTTGTTCCTAGTTTTCGACGCAATGCCTTGACATCAGCCAAGCTAAATAGGCCAATGCATCACTAAGATTACTCAAATCTAAGCACTCACCTGTAGTCTGAAAACAGTAAGTGCTTCTTGTTGGGGTAGTTTTGGTGATCCTCCAGACTACGCATGTTCCTAGTTTTCAAGGCAATGCCATGACCTCAGCCAAGCTAAATAGGCCAATCCATCACTAAGATTACTCGAACCTAAGCACTCACTCGTGTTCTGGAAGCAGTAAGTGCTTCTTGTTGGGGTAGTTCTGGTGATCCTCCAGACTATGCTTGTTCCTAGTTTTTGACACAATGCCTTGACCTCAGCCAAGCTAAATAGGCCAATTTCTCACTAAGATTACTCGAACCTAAGCACTTACTCGTGTTTAGAAAGCAGTAAGTGCTTTTTGTTGGGGTAGTTCTGGTGATCCTCCAGACTATGCTAGTTCCTAGTTTTCAACGCAATGCCTTGACCTCAGCCAAGCTAAATAGGCCAATCCATCACTAAGATTACTCAAACCAAAGCACTCACTCGTGTTCTGGAACCAGTAAGTGCTTCTTGTTGGGGTAGTTCTGGTGATCCTCCAGACTATGCTTGTTCCTAGTTTTCGACACAATACCTTGACTTCAGCCAAGCTAAATAGGCCAATGCATCACTAAGATTACTCAAACCAAAGCACTCACTCGTGTTCTGGAACCAGTAAGTGCTTCTTGTTGGGGTAGTTCTGGTGACTCTCGAGACTATGCTTGTTCCTGGTTTTCAACGCGATACCCTAACATAACCCAAGGTAAAGAGGAGAATGTATCACTAAGATTACTCAAACCGAAGCACTCACTTGTGTTCAGAACGCAGTAAGTGCTTTTTGTTGGGGTCGTTCTGGTGATTCCATGCTGCATTTGGCTCGTTTTATTTTGCTGACACATTTGAAATATGTTCAATTGATTACCTCAAATGGGAAGGTAAATGTTTTTCTTTTCAAATTGCGTCTTTAACGGTTGGTTTCGCTTGTGACGTTTTCAGCAGACAGCTGTTCCCGCTGATCAGCATCTCATGAATTGACAACCAATGTAGCATATTCATTACAAGGGGGCGGGCGTTGCAATACATTCCTGTTGGCCAAATTATCCATTGACAAAGTATTCATGGGGGTGGAGTTGAGCTTCAATTGCAAATCTCTATTTAAAGTTGTTGTCAATGCATTTGCGCAACTTCTGCACCGTAAGAAGAGGGAGGCTGTTTGGTAAGGTGAAAATAGTCCATTCACAGGTTAGCAAAGTTCACAAAACTAAACTCCAAGTCAGTTTCATTGACCCAACTTGAACACTGGCTTGTATTTAACAGTAGAAAGTGCTACTTGTTGGGGCAGTCAGACAGACAACATCAACCTGAAATGTGAACATAGAGACGTTCTTGCTGTTCCCTACATAAGCTAAAACAACAAACTGTCTTTTTAAACGTATCTCCGTTCATCAATTTTTTCTTCAATTCAATGTCCTGACCTCAACCGTGCGCAGTATGCTAATTTGTCAGCAAGATTACCCAAACATCAGCACAGACGTAATCTGAAAGCAGTAAGTGCTTCTTGTTGGGGTAGTTCTGGTGATTCCAAACGACGCTTGTTCCTAGTTTTCGACGCAATGCCTTGACATCAGCCAAGCTAAATAGGCCAATGCATCACTAAGATTACTCAAATCTAAGCACTCACCTGTAGTCTGAAAACAGTAAGTGCTTCTTGTTGGGGTAGTTTTGGTGATCCTCCAGACTACGCCTTTTCCTAGTTTTCAACACAATGCCATGACCTCAGGCAAGCTAAATAGGCCAATTTCTCACTAAGATTACTCGAACCTAAGCACTCACTCGTGTTTAGAAAGCAGTAAGTGCTTTTTGTTGGGGTAGTTCTGGTGATCCTCCAGACTATGCTTGTTCCTAGTTTTCAACGCAATGCCTTGACCTCAGCCAAGCTAAATAGGCCAATTCATCACTAAGATTACTCGAACCAAAGCACTCACTCGTGTTCTGGAAGCGGTAAGTGCTTCTTGTTGGGGTAGTTCTGGTGATTCCAAACGACGCTTGTTCCTAGTTTTCGACGCAATGCCTTGACATCAGCCAAGCTAAATAGGCCAATGCATCACTAAGATTACTCGAACCTAAGCACTCACCTGTAGTCTGAAAACAGTAAGTGCTTCTTGTTGGGGTAGTTTTGGTGATCCTCCAGACTACGCCTTTTCCTAGTTTTCAACACAATGCCATGACCTCAGGCAAGCTAAATAGGCCAATTTCTCACTAAGATTACTCGAACCTAAGCACTCACTCGTGTTTAGAAAGCAGTAAGTGCTTTTTGTTGGGGTAGTTCTGGTGATCCTCCAGACTATGCTTGTTCCTAGTTTTCAACGCAATGCCTTGACCTCAGCCAAGCTAAATAGGCCAATTCATCACTAAGATTACTCGAACCAAAGCACTCACTCGTGTTCTGGAAGCGGTAAGTGCTTCTTGTTGGGGTAGTTCTGGTGATCCTCCAGAATACGCTTGTTCCTAGTTTTCGATGCACTGCCGTGACTTCAGCCAAGCTAAATCGGCCAATGTTTACTAAGATTACTCAAACCTAAGCACTCACTCGTGTTCAGGAAGCAGTAAGCTTCTTGTTGCTGTAGTTCTGGTGATCCTCCAGACTACGCGTGTTCCTAGTTTTCGACGCACTGCCTTGACTTCAGCCAAGCTAAATAGGCCAATGTTTACTAAGATTACTCAAACCTAAGCACTCACTTGTGTTCAGAACGCAGTAAGTGCTTTTTGTTGGGGTAGTTCTGGTAATCCTCCAGACTATGCTTGTTCCTAGTTTTCGACACAATGCCTTGACTTCAGCCAAGCTAAATAGGCCAATCCATCACTAAGATTACTCGAACTTAAGCACTCACTCGTGTTCAGGAAGCAGTAAGAGCTTCTTGTTGGGGTAGTTCTGGTGAGTCTTGAGACTATGCTTGTTCCTGGTTTTCAACGCGATACCCTAACATAACCCAAGGTAAAGAGGCCAATGTATCACTAAGATTACTCAAACCGAAGCACTCACTTGTGTTCAGAACGCAGTAAGTGCTTTTTGTTGGGGTAGTTCTGGTGATCCTCCAGACTATGCTTGTTCCTAGTTTTCGACACAATGCCTTGACTTCAGCCAAGCTAAATAGGCCAATCCATCACTAAGATTACTCGAAGCAAAGCACTCACTCGTGTTCTGGAAGCAGTAAGTGCTTCTTGTTGGGGTAGTTCTGGTGACTCTCGAGACTATGCTTGTTCCTGGTTTTCAACGCGATACCCTAACATAACCCAAGGTAAAGAGGCCAATGTATCACTAAGATTACTCAAACCGAAGCACTCACTTGTGTTCAGAACGCAGTAAGTGCTTTTTGTTGGGGTCGTTCTGGTGATTCCATGCTGCATTTGGCTCGTTTTATTTTGCTGACACATTTGAAATATGTTCAATTGATTACCTCAAATGGGAAGGTAAATGTTTTTCTTTTCAAATTGCGTCTTTAACGGTTGGTTTCGCTTGTGACGTTTTCAGCAGACAGCTGTTCCCGCTGATCAGCATCTCATGAATTGACAACCAATGAAGCATATTCATTAAAAGGGGGCGGGCGTTGCAATACATTCCTGTTGGCCAAATTATCCATTGACAAAGTATTCATGGGGGTGGAGTTGAGCTTCAATTGCAAATCTCTATTTAAAGTTGTTGTCAATGCATTTGCGCAACTTCTGCACCGTAAGAAGAGGGAGGCTGTTTGGTAAGGTGAAAATAGTCCATTCACAGGTTAGCAAAGTTCACAAAACTAAACTCCAAGTCAGTTTCATTGACCCAACTTGAGCACTGGCTTGTATTTGACAATAGAAAGTGCTACTTATTGGGGCAGTCAGACAGACAACATCAACTTGAAATGTGAACATAGACGTTCTTACTGTTCCCGAGATAAGCTAAAACAACAAACTGTCTTTTTAAACGTATCTCCGTTCATTAATTGTTTCTTCAATTCAATGTCCTGACCTCAACCGTGCGCAGTATGCTAATTTGTCAGCAAGATTACCCAAACATTAGCACAGACGTGTTCTGAAAGCAGTAAGTGCTTCTTGTTGGGGTAGTTCTGGTGATTCCAAACGACGCTTGTTCCTAGTTTTCGACGCAATGCCTTGACATCAGCCAAGCTAAATAGGCCAATGCATCACTAAGATTACTCGAACCTAAGCACTCACCTGTAGTCTGAAAACAGTAAGTGCTTCTTGTTGGGGTAGTTTTGGTGATCCTCCAGACTACGCCTTTTCCTAGTTTTCAACACAATGCCATGACCTCAGGCAAGCTAAATAGGCCAATTTCTCACTAAGATTACTCGAACCTAAGCACTCACTCGTGTTTAGAAAGCAGTAAGTGCTTTTTGTTGGGGTAGTTCTGGTGATCCTCCAGACTATGCTTGTTCCTAGTTTTCAACGCAATGCCTTGACCTCAGCCAAGCTAAATAGGCCAATTCATCACTAAGATTACTCGAACCAAAGCACTCACTCGTGTTCTGGAAGCGGTAAGTGCTTCTTGTTGGGGTAGTTCTGGTGATCCTCCAGAATACGCTTGTTGCTAGTTTTCGATGCACTGCCGTGACTTCAGCCAAGCTAAATCGGCCAATGTTTACTAAGATTACTCAAACCTAAGCACTCACTCGTGTTCAGGAAGCAGTAAGCTTCTTGTTGCTGTAGTTCTGGTGATCCTCCAGACTACGCGTGTTCCTAGTTTTCGACGCACTGCCTTGACTTCAGCCAAGCTAAATAGGCCAATGTTTACTAAGATTACTCAAACCTAAGCACTCACTCGTGTTCAGGAAGCAGTAAGCTTCTTGTTGCTGTAGTTCTGGTGATCCTCCAGACTACGCGTGTTCCTAGTTTTCGACGCACTGCCTTGACTTCAGCCAAGCTAAATAGGCCAATGTTTACTAAGATTACTCAAACCTAAGCACTCACTTGTGTTCAGAACGCAGTAAGTGCTTTTTGTTGGGGTAGTTCTGGTGATCCTCCAGACTATGCTTGTTCCTAGTTTTCGACACAATGCCTTGACTTCAGCCAAGCTAAATAGGCCAATCCATCACTAAGATTACTCGAACTTAAGCACTCACTCGTGTTCAGGAAGCAGTAAGTGCTTCTTGTTGGGGTAGTTCTGGTGAGTCTTGAGACTATGCTTGTTCCTTGTTTTCAACGCGATACCCTAACATAACCCAAGGTAAAGAGGCCAATGTATCACTAAGATTACTCAAACCGAAGCACTCACTTGTGTTCAGAACGCAGTAAGTGCTTTTTGTTGGGGTAGTTCTGGTGATCCTCCAGACTATGCTTGTTCCTAGTTTTCGACACAATGCCTTGACTTCAGCCAAGCTAAATAGGCCAATCCATCACTAAGATTACTCGAAGCAAAGCACTCACTCGTGTTCTGGAAGCAGTAAGTGCTTCTTGTTGGGGTAGTTCTGGTGACTCTCGAGACTATGCTTGTTCCTGGTTTTCAACGCGATACCCTAACATAACCCAAGGTAAAGAGGCCAATGTATCACTAAGATTACTCAAACCGAAGCACTCACTTGTGTTCAGAACGCAGTAAGTGCTTTTTGTTGGGGTCATTCTGGTGATTCCATGCTGCATTTGGCTCATTTTATTTTGCTGACACATTTGAAATATGTTCAATTGATTCCCTTAAATGGGAATGTAACTGCTTTTCTTTTCGAATTGCGTCTTTTACGGTTGGTTTCGCTTGTTACGTTTTCAGCAGACAGCTGTTCCCGCTGATCAGCATCTCATGAATTGACAACCAATGTAGCATATTCATTACAAGGGGGCGGGCGTTGCAATACATTCCTGTTGGCCAAATTATACAAAGTATTCATGGGGGTGGAGTTGAGCTTCAATTGCAAATCTCTATTTAAAGTTGTTGTCAATGCATTTGCGCAACTTCTGCACCGTAAGAAGAGGGAGGCTGTTTGGTAAGGTGAAAATAGTCCATTCACAGGTTAGCAAAGTTCACAAAACTAAACTCCAAGTCAGTTTCATTGACCCAACTTGAGCACTGGCTTGTATTTGACAATAGAAAGTGCTACTTATTGGGGCAGTCAGACAGACAACATCAACTTGAAATGTGAACATAGACGTTCTTACTGTTCCCGAGATAAGCTAAAACAACAAACTGTCTTTTTAAACGTATCTCCGTTCATTAATTGTTTCTTCAATTCAATGTCCTGACCTAAACCGTGCGCAGTATGCTAATTTGTCAGCAAGATTACCCAAACATCAGCACAGACGTGTTCTGAAAGCAGTAAGTGCTTCTTGTTGGGGTAGTTCTGGTGATTCCAAACGACGCTTGTTCCTAGTTTTCGACGCAATGCCTTGACATCAGCCAAGCTAAATAGGCCAATGCATCACTAAGATTACTCGAACCTAAGCACTCACCTGTAGTCTGAAAACAGTAAGTGCTTCTTGTTGGGGTAGTTTTGGTGATCCTCCAGACTAAGCCATTTCCTAGTTTTCAACACAATGCCGTGACCTCAGCCAAGCTAAATAGGCCAATTTCTCACTAAGATTACTCGAACCTAAGCACTCACTCGTGTTTAGAAAGCAGTAAGTGCTTCTTGTTTGGATAGTTCTGGTGACTCTCAAGACAATGCTTGTTCCTGGTTTTCAACGCGATGCCCTAACATAACCCAAGCTAGAGGCCAATGTATCACTAAGATTACTCAAACCAAAGCACTCACTTGTGATCAGAACGCAGTAAGTGCTTTTTGTTGGGGTCGTTCTGGTGATTCAATGCTGCATTTGGCTCGTTTTATTTTGCTGACACATTTGAAATATGTTCAATTGATTAAATCAAATGGGAAGGTAATTTTTTTTCTTTTCAAATTGCGTCTTTAACGGTTGGTTTCGCTTGTGACGTTTTCAACAGACAGCTGTTCCCGCTGATCAGCATCTCATGAATTGACAACCAATGTAGCCTATTCATTACAATGGGGCGGGGGTTGCAATACATTCCTGTTGGCCAAATTACCCATTGACAAAGTATTCATGGGGGTGGAGTTGAGCTACAATTGCAAATCTCTATTTAAAGTTGTTGTCAATGCATTTGCGCAACTTTTTCACCCTAAGAAGAGCGAGACCGTTTGGTAAGCTGAAAATAATCCATTCACAGGTTAGCAAAGTTCACAAAACTCTAGTCCAAGTCAGTTTCATTGACCCAACTTGAGCACTGGCTTGTATTTAACAGTAGAAAGTGCTACTTGTTGGGGCAGTCAGACAGACAACATCAACCTGAAATGTGAACATAGAGACGTTCTTGCTGTTCCCTACATAAGCTAAAACAACAAACTGTCTTTTTAAACGTATCTCCGTTCATCAATTTTTTCTTCAATTCAATGTCCTGACCTCAACCGTGCGCAGTATGCTAATTTGTCAGCAAGATTACCCAAACATCAGCACAGACGTAATCTGAAAGCAGTAAGTGCTTCTTGTTGGGGTAGTTCTGGTGATTCCAAACGACGCTTGTTCCTAGTTTTCGACGCAATGCCTTGACATCAGCCAAGCTAAATAGGCCAATGCATCACTAAGATTACTCAAATCTAAGCACTCACCTGTAGTCTGAAAACAGTAAGTGCTTCTTGTTGGGGTAGTTCTGGTGATCCTCCAGACTATGCTTGTTCCTAATTTTTGACACAATTCCTTGACTTCAGCCAAGCTAAATAGGCCAATCCATCACTAAGATTACTCAAACCAAAGCACTCACTCCTGTTCTGGAAGCAGTAAGTGCTTCTTGTTGGGGTAGTTTTGGTGATCCTCCAGACTACGCCTTTTCCTAGTTTTCAACACAATGCCATGACCTCAGGCAAGCTAAATAGGCCAATTTCTCACTAAGATTACTCGAACCTAAGCACTTACTCGTGTTTAGAAAGCAGTAAGTGCTTTTTGTTGGGGTAGTTCTGGTGATCCTCCAGACTATGCTAGTTCCTAGTTTTCAACGCAATGCCTTGACCTCAGCCAAGCTAAATAGGCCAATCCATCACTAAAATTACTCAAACCAAAGCACTCACTCGTGTTCAGGAAGCAGTAAGTGCTTCTTGTTGGGGTAGTTCTGGTGAGTCTTGAGACTGTTTGTTCCTAGTTTTCAACGCAATGCCTTGACCTCAGCAGACCAAAATAGGCCAATGTATCACTAAGATTACTCGAACCTAAGCACTCACTCGTGTTTAGAAAGCAGTAAGTGCTTTTTGTTGGGGTAGTTCTGGTGATCCTCCAGTCTACGCATGTTCCTAGTTTTCAAGGCAATGCCATGACCTCAGCCAAGCTAAATAGGCCAATGCATTACCAAGATTACTCGAACCTATGCACTCACTCGTGTTCAGAAAACAGTACGTGCTTCTTGTTTCGATAGTTCTGGTGACTCTCAAGACAATGCTTGTTCCTGGTTTTCAACGCGATGCCCTAACATAACCCAAGCTAGAGGCCAATGTATCACTAAGATTACTCAAACCGAAGCACTCACTTGTGATCAGAACGCAGCAAGTGCTTTTTGTTGGGGTCGGTCTGGTGATTCCATGCTGCATTTGGCTCGTTTTATTTGCTGACACATTTGAAATATGTTCAATTGATTAAATCAAATGGGAAGGTAATTTTTTTTCTTTTCAAATTGCGTCTTTAACGGTTGGTTTCGCTTGTGACGTTTTCAACAGACAGCTGTTCCCGCTGATCAGCATCTCATGAATTGACAACCAATGTAGCCTATTCATTACAATGGGGCGGGGGTTGCAATACATTCCTGTTGGCCAAATTACCCATTGACAAAGTATTCATGGGGGTGGAGTTGAGCTACAATTGCAAATCTCTATTTAAAGTTGTTGTCAATGCATTTGCGCAACTTTTTCACCCTAAGAAGAGCGAGACCGTTTGGTAAGGTGAAAATAATCCATTCACAGGTTAGCAAAGTTCACAAAACTCTAGTCCAAGTCAGTTTCATTGACCCAACTTGAGCACTGGCTTGTATTTAACAGTAGAAAGTGCTACTTGTTGGGGCAGTCAGACAGACAACATCAACCTGAAATGTGAACATAGAGACGTTCTTGCTGTTCCCTACATAAGCTAAAACAACAAACTGCTAAACGTATCTCCGTTCATCAATTTTTTCTTCAATTCAATGTCCTGACCTCAACCGTGCGCAGTATGCTAATTTGTCAGCAAGATTACCCAAACAGGGCGGCCCGGTAGTCCAGTGGTTAGCACGTCGGCTTCACAGTGCAGCGGTACCGGGTTCGATTCCAGCTCCGGCCTCCCTGTGTGGAGTTTGCATGTTCTCCCCGGGCCTGCGTGGGTTTTCTCCGGGTGCTCCGGTTTCCTCCCACATTCCATAAACATGCGTGGCAGGCTGATTGAACACTCTAAATTGTCCCTAGGTGTGAGTGTGAGTGCGAATGGTTGTTCGTCTATGTGTGCCCTGCGATTGGCTGGCAACCGATTCAGGGTGTCCCCCGCCTACTGCCCGAAGACGGCTGGGATCGGCTCCAGCACCCCCCGCGACCCTAGTGAGGATCAAGCGGCTCGGAAGATGAATGAATGAATGAAAGGATTACCCAAACATCAGCACAGACGTAATCTGAAAGCAGTAAGTGCTTCTTGTTGGGGTAGTTCTGGTGATTCCAAACGACGCTTGTTCCTAGTTTTCAAGGCAATGCCATGACCTCAGCCAAGCTAAATAGGCCAATCCATCACTAAGATTACTCGAACCTAAGCACTCACTCGTGGTCACACGCTCCCTAGTATTATCCCTGTTTTTGTCATTTTCGTTTGTTTTTGGCGACCCTGGGCGGCTTACTTACACGAGGGAAAAGTTGCTGCGCATTGGGGAGTCTACGCTCGGTCTTTTTTCACCAGTACACGAAAATCCACAGGGTTTTTCGGAACTAATCGCGAGCGGAGCGGCTGCGCTGTACGCAGCATGGAAACGCCGCCGGAGGGGGAAGCGAGCCGGCGTGCTCGTCAAGCTCCGGCAGCGTGGATTTCGAACCCCGCTCCCATCGATCCATCTTGCTAATCTACGATCTCTGCCAAACAAGATGGATGAACTTCTTCTCCTCACAAAGACCAACAAAACATTTGCACGTTCTGCTGCGCTCTGCTTCACTGAAACCTGGCTCAGTGACCGCCATCCAGATCCCGCGCTACATCTACCCGGCTTCCGCCTTCTCCGAGCCGACCGCGACACGGAGCTATCGGGGAAATCGAAAGGTGGTGGGATTTGCTTCTATATCAATGAAGAATGGTGCACTGATGTCACGAAGCTCGACGCACACTGCAGCCCGGACCTGGAGTCGCTGTCTTTAAACTGCAAGCCATTCTACTCGCCACGTGAGTTCACCTCCTTTTTACTAGTCGGTGTTTACATTGCGCCACAAGCTAACGCTAACACGGCGATACAAACGCTAGCCGAACAAGTAAACAAACTCGAGCTAAAATACCCAGAGTCACCCCTGATCATTTTGGGCGATTTTAATAGAGCACATCTTAACCGTGAACTTCCCAGATATAAGCAGCACGTCGACTGTTTCACCAGAGAAGGCAACATTCTAGACCACTGCTATACAACAATCAAAAATGCATACCGATCGGTCGCCCGCGCAGCATTGGGTCTTTCTGACCACAATTTAATCCACTTAATACCTACATACAGACAGAAACTCAAATGTGTTAAACCGGTTGTTAAGACTGTGAAAAAATGGACAGATGAAGCAAAGCTAGCTCTACAAGAATGCTTAGACTGCACCGATTGGGGCCTCTTTGAAACTTCAACGGGCACACTGGATGAATACACAGACACTGTAACATCATACATCAGTTTCTGTGAGGACATGTGTGTACCAACGAAGTCCTTCCGCTCGTTTAACAATAACAAGCCATGGTTTACTCCCAAACTCAGGCAACTCAGGAAAGAGAAAGAGGCCGCATTTAGAAGTGGAGATCGGGCACTGTACAAACATGCCTGAAACCAATTGACGAAGGAAATTAACATCGCAAAGAGAAGCTATGCAGAGAGGCTGAAAAACCAGTTCTCTGCTAACGACTCTGCATCTGTATGGAATGGCCTGAAAGCAATCACTAACTATAGAATGCCATCCCCCCAAACAGTGAACAATAAAGGTCTTGCTGATGAACTAAACATGTTTTTCTGCCGATTTGAAAAGGACACCCCCATTTCCCACACACACCCACCTCTACCAGAAACCACTCTACCTACCCCCCCACCCTCTTTTTCTCCACTACAGATCCACGAACACGACGTGAGACGGCTCTTCAAGCAGCAAAAGATCAAGAAAGCTCCGGGGCCCGACAAAGTGTCCCCCTCCTGCCTGAAAGTCTGCGCTGACCAGCCGGCTCCGGTCTTCACACAGATCTTCAACAGATCCCTGGAGCTGTGTGAGGTCCCATCCTGCTTCAAACAGTCTACCATCATCCCAGTTCCCAAGAAATCGGCAACATCGGAACTGAACGACTATAGGCCTGTCGCCCTGACGTCTGTGGTCATGAAGTCCTTTGAACGCCTTGTGCTGAACCACCTAAAGAACGTCACTGGACCCCTGCTGGACCCTCTCCAGTTTGCCTACCGGGCAAACAGGTCTGTGGAAGACGCAGTCAACATAGGTCTGCACTACATCCTCAAGCACCTCGACAGCACAGGGACCTACGCAAGGATTCTGTTTGTGGATTTCAGCTCTGCGTTCAACACCATCATCCCGGAACTCCTCACCCCCAAACTACTCCACCTCGGTGTGTCCCCTGCGATCTGCCAGTGGATCCTCAGCTTCCTGACGGGACGGACACAACAGGTGAGACTGGGAGCAACAACATCATCAATACGCACCACCAGCACTGGAGCCCCACAGGGATGTGTCCTCTCGCCACTGCTCTTCTCTCTCTACACAAACGATTGCACCTCAACAGACCCAGCTGTCAAACTCATAAAGTTCGCAGACGACACCACGGTCATCGGTCTCATCAAAGACGGCGACGAGTCTGCGTACCGCCAACAAGTGGAGCAGCTGGAGCTCTGGTGCGGCCGACACAACCTCGGGCTGAACACGCTCAAGACTGTAGAGATGATCGTGGACTTCAGGAAACATTCTTCTCCTCAGTTGCCCCTCACACTATCCAACTGCCCTGTGTCAACCGTCGAGACCTTCAAGTTCCTGGGAATCACAGTCTCCCAGGACATGAAGTGGGAAGTCAACACCATCTCCATCCTGAAAAGGGCCCGGCAGCGGATGTACTTCCTGAGGCTGCTGAGGAAGCATGGCCTGCCACAGGAGGTGCTACGACAGTTCTACACGGCAGTCATCGAATCAATCCTGTGTTCTTCCATCACGGTTTGGTTTGGGGCCGCCACAAAAAAGGACAAAATCCGACTTCAACGGACAGTTAGGACGGCAGAAAAAATCGTTGGCACCGCCCTACCCACTCTTGAGGACTTGCACACTGCAAGAATCAAGACAAGGGCACGGAAAATCCTCCTGGATCCCCCGCACCCTGCCCACCACCTTTTTCAGCCACTCCCCTCAGGCAGACGCTACAGATCTATGCGTACCAAATCCAGTAGACACTTAAACAGCTTCTTCCCTCTAGCCATTAACTCCTTAAACAGTCACTGACATAGTCACTCTTCTTGCACCACAAAATGGTATTACAAAACTACTGGTATACTCTAAGATGGTTCAATGATCTTGTTGTTTACGATGATACTAGTGCAGCGTGTTATACCGGAGACAAATTCCTTGTGTGTTCTACATACTTGGCCAATAAAGATGATTCTGATTCTGATTCTGGAAGCATTAAGTGCTTCTTGTTGGGGTAGTTCTGGTGATCCTCCAGACTATGCTTGTTCCTAGTTTTTGACACAATGCCTTGACTTCAGCCAAGCTAAATAGGCTAATCCATCACTAAGATTACTCAAACCAAAGCACTCACTCGTGTTCTGGAAGCATTAAGTGCTTCTTGTTGGGGTAGTTCTGGTGATCCTCCAGACTATGCTTGTTCCTAGTTTTTGACACAATGCCTTGACTTCAGCCAAGCTAAATAGGCCAATCCATCACTAAGATTACTCAAACCAAAGCACTCACTCCTGTTCTGGAAGCAGTAAGTGCTTCTTGTTGGGGTAGTTTTGGTGATCCTCCAGACAACGCCTTTTCCTAGTTTTCAACACAATGCCATGACCTCAGGCAAGCTAAATAGGCCAATTTCTCACTAAGATTACTCGAACCTAAGCACTTACTCGTGTTTAGAAAGCAGCAAGTGCTTTTTGTTGGGGTAGTTCTGGTGATCCTCCAGACTATGCTAGTTCCTAGTTTTCAACGCAATGCCTTGACCTCAGCCAAGCTAAATAGGCCAATCCATCACTAAGATTACTCAAACCAAAGCACTCACTCGTGTTCTGGAAGCAGTAAGTGCTTCTTGTTGGGGTAGTTCTGGTGATCCTCCAGACTATGCTTGTTCCTAGTTTTCGACACAATACCTTGACTTCAGCCAAGCTAAATAGGCCAATGCATCACTAAAATTTCTCGAACTTAAGCACTCACTCGTGTTCTGGAAGCAGTAAGTGCTTCTTGTTGGGGTAGTTTTGGTGACTCTCGAGACTATGCTTGTTCCTGGTTTTCAACGCGATACCCTAACATAACCCAAGGTAAAGAGGAGAATGTATCACTAAGATTACTCAAACCGAAGCACTCACTTGTGTTCAGAACGCAGTAAGTGCTTTTTGTTGGGGTCGTTCTGGTGATTCCATGCTGCATTTGGCTCGTTTTATTTTGCTGACACATTTGAAATATGTTCAATTGATTACCTCAAATGGGAAGGTAAATGTTTTTCTTTTCAAATTGCGTCTTTAACGGTTGGTTTCGCTTGTGACGTTTTCAGCAGACAGCTGTTCCCGCTGATCAGCATCTCATGAATTGACAACCAATGTAGCATATTCATTAAAAGGAGGCGGGCGTTGCAATACATTCCTGTTGGCCAAATTATCCATTGACAAAGTATTCATGGGGGTGGAGTTGAGCTTCAATTGCAAATCTCTATTTAAAGTTGTTGTCAATGCATTTGCGCAACTTCTGCACCGTAAGAAGAGGGAGGCTGTTTGGTAAGGTGAAAATAGTCCATTCACAGGTTAGCAAAGTTCACAAAACTAAAGTCCAAGTCAGTTTCATTGACCCAACTTGAGCACTGGCTTGTATTTGACAATAGAAAGTGCTACTTATTGGGGCAGTCAGACAGACAACATCAACTTGAAATGTGAACATAGACGTTCTTGCTGTTCCCGAGATAAGCTAAAACAACAAACTGTCTTTTTAAACATATCTCCGTTCATTAATTGTTTCTTCAATTCAATGTCCTGACCTAAACCGTGCGCAGTATGCTAATTTGTCAGCAAGATTACCCAAACATCAGCACAGACGTGTTCTGAAAGCAGTAAGTGCTTCTTGTTGGGGTAGTTCTGGTGATTCCAAACGACGCTTGTTCCTAGTTTTCGACGCAATGCCTTGACATCAGCCAAGCTAAATAGGCCAATGCATCACTAAGATTACTCGAACCTAAGCACTCACTCGTGTTCAGGAAGCAGTAAGTGCTTCTTGTTGGGGTAGTTCTGGTGAGTCTTGAGACTGTTTGTTCCTAGTTTTCAACACAATGCCATGACCTCAGCCAAGCTAAATAGGCCAATTTCTCACTAAGATTACTCGAACCTAAGCACTCACTCGTGTTTAAAAAGCAGTAAGTGCTTTTTGTTGGGGTAGTTCTGGTGATCCTCCAGTCTACGCATGTTCCTAGTTTTCAAGGCAATGCCATGACCTCAGCCAAGCTAAATAGGCCAATGCATTACTAAGATTACTCGAACCTATGCACTCACTCGTGTTCAGAAAACAGTAAGTGCTTCTTGTTTGGATAGTTCTGGTGACTCTCAAGACAATGCTTGTTCCTGGTTTTCAACGCGATGCCCTAACATAACCCAAGCTAGAGGCCAATGTATCACTAAGATTACTCAAACCGAAGCACTCACTTGTGTTCAGAACGCAGTAAGTGCTTTTTGTTGGGGTCGTTCTGGTGATTCCATGCTGCATTTGGCTCGTTTTATTTTGCTGACACATTTGAAATATGTTCAATTGATTAAATCAAATGGGAAGGTAATTTTTTTTTTATTTTCAAATTGCGTCTTTAACGGTTGGTTTCGCTTGTGACGTTTTCAACAGACAGCTGTTCCCGCTGATCAGCATCTCATGAATTGACAACCAATGTAGCCTATTCATTACAATGGGGCGGGGGTTGCAATACATTCCTGTTGGCCAAATTACCCATTGACAAAGTATTCATGGGGGTGGAGTTGAGCTAAAATTGCGAATCTCTATTTAAAGTTGTTGTCAATGCATTTGCGCAACTTTTTCACCCTAAGAAGAGCGAGACCGTTTGGTAAGGTGAAAATAATCCATTCACAGGTTAGCAAAGTTCACAAAACTCTAGTCCAAGTCAGTTTCATTGACCCAACTTGAGCACTGGCTTGTATTTAACAGTAGAAAGTGCTACTTGTTGGGGCAGTCAGACAGACAACATCAACCTGAAATGTGAACATAGAGACGTTCTTGCTGTTCCCTACATAAGCTAAAACAACAAACTGTCTTTTTAAACGTATCTCCGTTCATCAATTTTTTCTTCAATTCAATGTCCTGACCTCAACCGTGCGCAGTATGCTAATTTGTCAGCAAGATTACCCAAACATCAGCACAGACGTAATCTGAAAGCAGTAAGTGCTTCCTGTTGGGGTAGTTCTGGTGATTCCAAACGACGCTTGTTCCTAGTTTTCGACGCAATGCCTTGACATCAGCCAAGCTAAATAGGCCAATGCATCACTAAGATTACTCAAATCTAAGCACTCACCTGTAGTCTGAAAACAGTAAGTGCTTCTTGTTGGGGTAGTTTTGGTGATCCTCCAGACTACGCCTTTTCCTAGTTTTCAACACAATGCCATGACCTCAGCGAAGCTATATAGGCCAATTTCTCACTAAGATTACTCGAACCTAAGCACTCACTCAGTAAGAAAGCAGTAAGTGCTTTTTGTTGGGGTAGTTCTGGTGATCCTCCAGACTATGCTTGTTCCTAGTTTTCAACGCAATGCCTTGACCTCAGCCAAGCTAAATAGGCCAATGTTTACTAAGATTACTCAAACCTAAGCACTCACTTGTGTTCAGAACGCAGTAAGTGCTTTTTGTTGGGGTAGTTCTGGTGATCCTCCAGACTATGCTTGTTCCTAGTTTTCGACGCACTGCCGTGACTTCAGCCAAGCTAAATAGGCCAATGCATCACTAAGATTTCTCGAACTTAAGCACTCACTCGTGTTCAGGAAGCAGTAAGTGCTTCTTGTTGGGGTAGTTCTGGTGAGTCTTGAGACTATGCTTGTTCCTGGTTTTCAACGCCATACCCTAACATAACCCAAGGTAAAGAGGCCAATGTATCACTAAGATTACTCAAACCGAATCACTCACTTGTGTTCAGAACGCAGTAAGTGCTTTTTGTTGGGGTAGTTCTGGTGATCCTATAGACTATGCTTGTTCCTAGTTTTCGACACAATGCCTTGACTTCAGCCAAGCTAAATAGGCCAATCCATCACTAAGATTACTCGAACCAAAGCACTCATCACTCGTGTTCTGGAAGCAGTAAGTGCTTCTTGTTGGGGTAGTTCTGGTGACTCTCGAGACTATGCTTGTTCCTGGTTTTCAACGCGATACCCTAACATAACCCAAGGTAAAGAGGCCAATCACTAAGTATCACTAAGATTTCTCAAACCGAAGCACTCACTTGTGTTCAGAACGCAGTAAGTGCTTTTTGTTGGGGTCATTCTGGTGATTCCATGCTGCATTTGGCTCATTTTATTTTGCTGACACATTTGAAATATGTTCAATTGATTCCCTTAAATGGGAATGTAACTGCTTTTCTTTTCGAATTGCGTCTTTTACGGTTGGTTTCGCTTGTGACGTTTTCAGCAGACAGCTGTTCCCGCTGATCAGCATCTCATGAATTGACAACCAATGTAGCATATTCATTACAAGGGGGCGGGCGTTGCAATACATTCCTGTTGGCCAAATTATACAAAGTATTCATGGGGGTGGAGTTGAGCTTCAATTGCAAATCTCTATTTAAAGTTGTTGTCAATGCATTTGCGCAACTTCTGCACCGTAAGAAGAGGGAGGCTGTTTGGTAAGGTGAAAATAGTCCATTCACAGGTTAGCAAAGTTCACAAAACTAAAGTCCAAGTCAGTTTCATTGACCCAACTTGAGCACTGGCTTGTATTTGACAATAGAAAGCGCTACTTGTTGGGGCACTCAGACAGACAACATCATCCTGAAATGTGAACATAGAGACGTTCTTACTGTTCCCGAGATAAGCAAAAAAAACAAAGTCTTTTTAAACGTATCTCCGTTCATTAATTGTTTCTTCAATTCAATGTCGTGACCTAAACCGTGCGCAGTATGCTAATTTGTCAGCAAGATTACCCAAACATCAGCACAGACGTGTTCTGAAAGCAGTAAGTGCTCTTGTTGGGGTAGTTCTGGTGATTCCAAACGACGCTTGTTCCTAGTTTTCGACGCAATGCCTTGACATCAGCCAAGCTAAATAGGCCAATGCATCACTAAGATTACTCAAATCTAAGCACTCACCTGTAGTCTGAAAACAGTAAGTGCTTCTTGTTGGGGTAGTTTTGGTGATCCTCCAGACTACGCCTTTTCCTAGTTTTCAACACAATGCCATGACCTCAGCCAAGCTAAATAGGCCAATTTCTCACTAAGATTACTCGAACCTAAGCACTCACTCGTGTTTAGAAAGCAGTAAGTGCTTTTTGTTGGGGTAGTTCTGGTGATCCTCCAGACTATGCTTGTTCCTAGTTTTCAACGCAATGCCTTGACCTCAGCCAAGCTAAATAGGCCAATTCATCACTAAGATTACTCGAACCAAAGCACTCACTCGTGTTCTGGAAGCGGTAAGTGCTTCTTGTTGGGGTAGTTCTGGTGATCCTCCAGAATACGCTTGTTCCTAGTTTTCGATGCACTGCCGTGACTTCAGCCAAGCTAAATCGGCCAATGTTTACTAAGATTACTCAAACCTAAGCACTCACTCGTGTTCAGGAAGCAGTAAGCTTCTTGTTGCTGTAGTTCTGGTGATCCTCCAGACTACGCGTGTTCCTAGTTTTCGACGCACTGCCTTGACTTCAGCCAAGCTAAATAGGCCAATGTTTACTAAGATTACTCAAACCTAAGCACTCACTTGTGTTCAGAACGCAGTAAGTGCTTTTTGTTGGGGTAGTTCTGGAGATCCTCCAGACTATGCTTGTTCCTAGTTTTCGACACAATGCCTTGACTTCAGCCAAGCTAAATAGGCCAATCCATCACTAAGATTACTCGAACTTAAGCACTCACTCGTGTTCAGGAAGCAGTAAGTGCTTCTTGTTGGGGTAGTTCTGGTGAGTCTTGAGACTATGCTTGTTCCTGGTTTTCAACGCGATACCCTAACATAACCCAAGGTAAAGAGGCCAATGTATCACTAAGATTACTCAAACCGAAGCACTCACTTGTGTTCAGAACGCAGTAAGTGCTTTTTGTTGGGGTAGTTCTGGTGATCCTCCAGACTATGCTTGTTCCTAGTTTTCGACACAATGCCTTGACTTCAGCCAAGCTAAATAGGCCAATCCATCACTAAGATTACTCGAACCAAAGCACTCACTCGTGTTCTGGAAGCAGTAAGTGCTTCTTGTTGGGGTAGTTCTGGTGACTCTCGAGACTATGCTTGTTCCTGGTTTTCAACGCGATACCCTAATATAACCCAAGGTAAAGAGGCCAATGTATCACAAAGATTACTCAAACCGAAGCACTCACTTGTGTTCAGAACGCAGTAAGTGCTTTTTGTTGGGGTCATTCTGGTGATTCCATGCTGCATTTGGCTCATTTTATTTTGCTGACACATTTGAAATATGTTCAATTGATTCCCCTAAATGGGAATGTAACTGCTTTTCTTTTCGAATTGCGTCTTTTACGGTTGGTTTCGCTTGTGACGTTTTCAGCAGACAGCTGTTCCCGCTGATCAGCATCTCATGAATTGACAACCAATGTAGCATATTCATTACAAGGGGGCAGGCTTTGCAATACATTCCTGTTGGCCAAATTATACAAAGTATTCATGGGGGTGGAGTTGAGCTTCAATTGCAAATCTCTATTTAAAGTTGTTGTCAATGCATTTGCGCAACTTCTGCACCGTAAGAAGAGGGAGGCTGTTTGGTAAGGTGAAAATAGTCCATTCACAGGTTAGCAAAGTTCACAAAACTAAAGTCCAAGTCAGTTTCATTGACCCAACTTGAGCACTGGCTTGTATTTGACAATAGAAAGTGCTACTTGTTGGGGCAGTCAGACAGACAACATCAACCTGAAATGTGAACATAGAGACGTTCTTCCTATTCCCGAGATAAGCTAAAACAACAAACTGTCTTGTTAAACGTATCTCCGTTCATTAATTGTTTCTTCAATTCAATGTCCTGACCTAAACCGTGCACAGTATGCTAATTTGTAGCAAGATTACCCAAAAATCAGCACAGAGGTGTTCTGAAAGCAGTAAGTGCTTCTTATTGGGGTAGTTCTGGTTAGTCTTGAGACTATGTTTGTTCCTAGTTTTCGACGCACTGTCTTGACTTCAGCCAAGTTAAATAGGCCAATTCATCACTAAGATTACTCGAATCTAAGCACTCACTCGTGTTCAGGAAGCAGTAAGTGCTTCTTGTTGGGGTAGTTCTGGTGATCCTCCAGACTATGCTTGTTCCTAGTTTTCGACACAATGCCTTGACTTTATACAAGCTAAATAGGCCAATGCATCACTAAGATTTCTCGAACTTAAGCACTCACTCGTGTTCAGGAAGAAGTAAGTGCTTCTTGTTGGGGTAGTTCTGCGGAGTCTTGAGACTACGCATGTTCCTAGTTTTCAAGGCAATGCCATGACTTCAGCCAAGCTAAATAGGCCAATGCATTACTAAGATTTCTCGAACCTATGCACTCACTCGTGTTCAGAAAGCAGAAAGTGCTACTTGTTGGTGCAGTTAGACAGACAACATTAACCTGATATGTGAACATGGAGACGGGTTTGCTGTTCCCTAGATAAGCTAAAACAACAAACTGTCTTTTTAAACCTATCCCCGTACATCGATTGTTTCTTCAATTCAATGTCCTGACCTCAACCGTGCGCAGTATGCTAATTGGTCAGCAAGATTACCCAAACATCAGCACAGACGTGTTCTGAAAGCAGTAAGTGCTTCTTGTTGCGGTAGTTCTGGTGATTCCAAACGACGCTTGTTCCTAGTTTTCGACGCAATGCCTTGACATCAGCCAAGCTAAATAGGCCAATGCATCACTAAGATTACTCAAATCTAAGCACTCACCTGTAGTATGAAAACAGTAAGTGCTTCTTGTTGGGGTAGTTTTGGTGATCCTCCAGACTACGCCTTTTCCTAGTTTTCAACACAATGCCATGACCTCAGCCAAGCTAAATAGGCCAATTTCTCACTAAGATTACTCGAACCTAAGCACTCACTCGTGTTTAGAAAGCAGTAAGTGCTTCTTGTTGGGGTAGTTCTGGTGATTCCAAACGACGCTTGTTCCTAGTTTTCGACGCAATGCCTTGACATCACCCAAGCTAAATAGGCCAATGTATCACTAAGAAGCACTCACTCGTGTTCTGGAAGCAGTAAGTGCCTCTTGTTGGGGTAGTTTTGGTGACTCTCGAGACTATGCTTGTTCCTGGTTTTCAACGCGATACCCTAACATAACCCAAGGTAAAGAGGCCAATGTATCACTAAGATTACTCAAACCGAAGCACTCACTTGTGTTCAGAACGCAGTAAGTGCTTTTTGTTGGGGTAGTTTTGGTGACTCTCGAGACTATGCTTGTTCCTGGTTTTCAACGCGATACCCTAACATAACCCAAGGTAAAGAGGCCAATGTATCACTAAGATTACTCAAACCGAAGCACTCACTCGTGTTCAGGAAGCAGTAAGCTTCTTGTTGCTGTAGTTCTGGTGATCCTCCAGACTACGCGTGTTCCTAGTTTTCGACGCACTGCCTTGACTTCAGCCAAGCTAAATAGGCCAATGTTTACTAAGATTACTCAAACCTAAGCACTCACTTGTGTTCAGAACGCAGTAAGTGCTTTTTGTTGGGGTAGTTCTGGTAATCCTCCAGACTATGCTTGTTCCTAGTTTTCGACACAATGCCTTGACTTCAGCCAAGCTAAATAGGCCAATCCATCACTAAGATTACTCGAACTTAAGCACTCACTCGTGTTCAGGAAGCAGTAAGAGCTTCTTGTTGGGGTAGTTCTGGTGAGTCTTGAGACTATGCTTGTTCCTGGTTTTCAACGCGATACCCTAACATAACCCAAGGTAAAGAGGCCAATGTATCACTAAGATTACTCAAACCGAAGCACTCACTTGTGTTCAGAACGCAGTAAGTGCTTTTTGTTGGGGTAGTTCTGGTGATCCTCCAGACTATGCTTGTTCCTAGTTTTCGACACAATGCCTTGACTTCAGCCAAGCTAAATAGGCCAATCCATCACTAAGATTACTCGAAGCAAAGCACTCACTCGTGTTCTGGAAGCAGTAAGTGCTTCTTGTTGGGGTAGTTCTGGTGACTCTCGAGACTATGCTTGTTCCTGGTTTTCAACGCGATACCCTAACATAACCCAAGGTAAAGAGGCCAATGTATCACTAAGATTACTCAAACCGAAGCACTCACTTGTGTTCAGAACGCAGTAAGTGCTTTTTGTTGGGGTCGTTCTGGTGATTCCATGCTGCATTTGGCTCGTTTTATTTTGCTGACACATTTGAAATATGTTCAATTGATTACCTCAAATGGGAAGGTAAATGTTTTTCTTTTCAAATTGCGTCTTTAACGGTTGGTTTCGCTTGTGACGTTTTCAGCAGACAGCTGTTCCCGCTGATCAGCATCTCATGAATTGACAACCAATGAAGCATATTCATTAAAAGGGGGCGGGCGTTGCAATACATTCCTGTTGGCCAAATTATCCATTGACAAAGTATTCATGGGGGTGGAGTTGAGCTTCAATTGCAAATCTCTATTTAAAGTTGTTGTCAATGCATTTGCGCAACTTCTGCACCGTAAGAAGAGGGAGGCTGTTTGGTAAGGTGAAAATAGTCCATTCACAGGTTAGCAAAGTTCACAAAACTAAACTCCAAGTCAGTTTCATTGACCCAACTTGAGCACTGGCTTGTATTTGACAATAGAAAGTGCTACTTATTGGGGCAGTCAGACAGACAACATCAACTTGAAATGTGAACATAGACGTTCTTACTGTTCCCGAGATAAGCTAAAACAACAAACTGTCTTTTTAAACGTATCTCCGTTCATTAATTGTTTCTTCAATTCAATGTCCTGACCTCAACCGTGCGCAGTATGCTAATTTGTCAGCAAGATTACCCAAACATTAGCACAGACGTGTTCTGAAAGCAGTAAGTGCTTCTTGTTGGGGTAGTTCTGGTGATTCCAAACGACGCTTGTTCCTAGTTTTCGACGCAATGCCTTGACATCAGCCAAGCTAAATAGGCCAATGCATCACTAAGATTACTCGAACCTAAGCACTCACCTGTAGTCTGAAAACAGTAAGTGCTTCTTGTTGGGGTAGTTTTGGTGATCCTCCAGACTACGCCTTTTCCTAGTTTTCAACACAATGCCATGACCTCAGGCAAGCTAAATAGGCCAATTTCTCACTAAGATTACTCGAACCTAAGCACTCACTCGTGTTTAGAAAGCAGTAAGTGCTTTTTGTTGGGGTAGTTCTGGTGATCCTCCAGACTATGCTTGTTCCTAGTTTTCAACGCAATGCCTTGACCTCAGCCAAGCTAAATAGGCCAATTCATCACTAAGATTACTCGAACCAAAGCACTCACTCGTGTTCTGGAAGCGGTAAGTGCTTCTTGTTGGGGTAGTTCTGGTGATCCTCCAGAATACGCTTGTTGCTAGTTTTCGATGCACTGCCGTGACTTCAGCCAAGCTAAATCGGCCAATGTTTACTAAGATTACTCAAACCTAAGCACTCACTCGTGTTCAGGAAGCAGTAAGCTTCTTGTTGCTGTAGTTCTGGTGATCCTCCAGACTACGCGTGTTCCTAGTTTTCGACGCACTGCCTTGACTTCAGCCAAGCTAAATAGGCCAATGTTTACTAAGATTACTCAAACCTAAGCACTCACTCGTGTTCAGGAAGCAGTAAGCTTCTTGTTGCTGTAGTTCTGGTGATCCTCCAGACTACGCGTGTTCCTAGTTTTCGACGCACTGCCTTGACTTCAGCCAAGCTAAATAGGCCAATGTTTACTAAGATTACTCAAACCTAAGCACTCACTTGTGTTCAGAACGCAGTAAGTGCTTTTTGTTGGGGTAGTTCTGGTGATCCTCCAGACTATGCTTGTTCCTAGTTTTCGACACAATGCCTTGACTTCAGCCAAGCTAAATAGGCCAATCCATCACTAAGATTACTCGAACTTAAGCACTCACTCGTGTTCAGGAAGCAGTAAGTGCTTCTTGTTGGGGTAGTTCTGGTGAGTCTTGAGACTATGCTTGTTCCTTGTTTTCAACGCGATACCCTAACATAACCCAAGGTAAAGAGGCCAATGTATCACTAAGATTACTCAAACCGAAGCACTCACTTGTGTTCAGAACGCAGTAAGTGCTTTTTGTTGGGGTAGTTCTGGTGATCCTCCAGACTATGCTTGTTCCTAGTTTTCGACACAATGCCTTGACTTCAGCCAAGCTAAATAGGCCAATCCATCACTAAGATTACTCGAACCAAAGCACTCACTCGTGTTCTGGAAGCAGTAAGTGCTTCTTGTTGGGGTAGTTCTGGTGACTCTCGAGACTATGCTTGTTCCTGGTTTTCAACGCGATACCCTAACATAACCCAAGGTAAAGAGGCCAATGTATCACTAAGATTACTCAAACCGAAGCACTCACTTGTGTTCAGAACGCAGTAAGTGCTTTTTGTTGGGGTCATTCTGGTGATTCCATGCTGCATTTGGCTCATTTTATTTTGCTGACACATTTGAAATATGTTCAATTGATTCCCTTAAATGGGAATGTAACTGCTTTTCTTTTCGAATTGCGTCTTTTACGGTTGGTTTCGCTTGTTACGTTTTCAGCAGACAGCTGTTCCCGCTGATCAGCATCTCATGAATTGACAACCAATGTAGCATATTCATTACAAGGGGGCGGGCGTTGCAATACATTCCTGTTGGCCAAATTATACAAAGTATTCATGGGGGTGGAGTTGAGCTTCAATTGCAAATCTCTATTTAAAGTTGTTGTCAATGCATTTGCGCAACTTCTGCACCGTAAGAAGAGGGAGGCTGTTTGGTAAGGTGAAAATAGTCCATTCACAGGTTAGCAAAGTTCACAAAACTAAACTCCAAGTCAGTTTCATTGACCCAACTTGAGCACTGGCTTGTATTTGACAATAGAAAGTGCTACTTATTGGGGCAGTCAGACAGACAACATCAACTTGAAATGTGAACATAGACGTTCTTACTGTTCCCGAGATAAGCTAAAACAACAAACTGTCTTTTTAAACGTATCTCCGTTCATTAATTGTTTCTTCAATTCAATGTCCTGACCTAAACCGTGCGCAGTATGCTAATTTGTCAGCAAGATTACCCAAACATCAGCACAGACGTGTTCTGAAAGCAGTAAGTGCTTCTTGTTGGGGTAGTTCTGGTGATTCCAAACGACGCTTGTTCCTAGTTTTCGACGCAATGCCTTGACATCAGCCAAGCTAAATAGGCCAATGCATCACTAAGATTACTCGAACCTAAGCACTCACCTGTAGTCTGAAAACAGTAAGTGCTTCTTGTTGGGGTAGTTTTGGTGATCCTCCAGACTAAGCCATTTCCTAGTTTTCAACACAATGCCATGACCTCAGCCAAGCTAAATAGGCCAATTTCTCACTAAGATTACTCGAACCTAAGCACTCACTCGTGTTTAGAAAGCAGTAAGTGCTTCTTGTTTGGATAGTTCTGGTGACTCTCAAGACAATGCTTGTTCCTGGTTTTCAACGCGATGCCCTAACATAACCCAAGCTAGAGGCCAATGTATCACTAAGATTACTCAAACCAAAGCACTCACTTGTGATCAGAACGCAGTAAGTGCTTTTTGTTGGGGTCGTTCTGGTGATTCAATGCTGCATTTGGCTCGTTTTATTTTGCTGACACATTTGAAATATGTTCAATTGATTAAATCAAATGGGAAGGTAATTTTTTTTCTTTTCAAATTGCGTCTTTAACGGTTGGTTTCGCTTGTGACGTTTTCAACAGACAGCTGTTCCCGCTGATCAGCATCTCATGAATTGACAACCAATGTAGCCTATTCATTACAATGGGGCGGGGGTTGCAATACATTCCTGTTGGCCAAATTACCCATTGACAAAGTATTCATGGGGGTGGAGTTGAGCTACAATTGCAAATCTCTATTTAAAGTTGTTGTCAATGCATTTGCGCAACTTTTTCACCCTAAGAAGAGCGAGACCGTTTGGTAAGCTGAAAATAATCCATTCACAGGTTAGCAAAGTTCACAAAACTCTAGTCCAAGTCAGTTTCATTGACCCAACTTGAGCACTGGCTTGTATTTAACAGTAGAAAGTGCTACTTGTTGGGGCAGTCAGACAGACAACATCAACCTGAAATGTGAACATAGAGACGTTCTTGCTGTTCCCTACATAAGCTAAAACAACAAACTGTCTTTTTAAACGTATCTCCGTTCATCAATTTTTTCTTCAATTCAATGTCCTGACCTCAACCGTGCGCAGTATGCTAATTTGTCAGCAAGATTACCCAAACATCAGCACAGACGTAATCTGAAAGCAGTAAGTGCTTCTTGTTGGGGTAGTTCTGGTGATTCCAAACGACGCTTGTTCCTAGTTTTCGACGCAATGCCTTGACATCAGCCAAGCTAAATAGGCCAATGCATCACTAAGATTACTCAAATCTAAGCACTCACCTGTAGTCTGAAAACAGTAAGTGCTTCTTGTTGGGGTAGTTCTGGTGATCCTCCAGACTATGCTTGTTCCTAATTTTTGACACAATTCCTTGACTTCAGCCAAGCTAAATAGGCCAATCCATCACTAAGATTACTCAAACCAAAGCACTCACTCCTGTTCTGGAAGCAGTAAGTGCTTCTTGTTGGGGTAGTTTTGGTGATCCTCCAGACTACGCCTTTTCCTAGTTTTCAACACAATGCCATGACCTCAGGCAAGCTAAATAGGCCAATTTCTCACTAAGATTACTCGAACCTAAGCACTTACTCGTGTTTAGAAAGCAGTAAGTGCTTTTTGTTGGGGTAGTTCTGGTGATCCTCCAGACTATGCTAGTTCCTAGTTTTCAACGCAATGCCTTGACCTCAGCCAAGCTAAATAGGCCAATCCATCACTAAAATTACTCAAACCAAAGCACTCACTCGTGTTCAGGAAGCAGTAAGTGCTTCTTGTTGGGGTAGTTCTGGTGAGTCTTGAGACTGTTTGTTCCTAGTTTTCAACGCAATGCCTTGACCTCAGCAGACCAAAATAGGCCAATGTATCACTAAGATTACTCGAACCTAAGCACTCACTCGTGTTTAGAAAGCAGTAAGTGCTTTTTGTTGGGGTAGTTCTGGTGATCCTCCAGTCTACGCATGTTCCTAGTTTTCAAGGCAATGCCATGACCTCAGCCAAGCTAAATAGGCCAATGCATTACCAAGATTACTCGAACCTATGCACTCACTCGTGTTCAGAAAACAGTACGTGCTTCTTGTTTCGATAGTTCTGGTGACTCTCAAGACAATGCTTGTTCCTGGTTTTCAACGCGATGCCCTAACATAACCCAAGCTAGAGGCCAATGTATCACTAAGATTACTCAAACCGAAGCACTCACTTGTGATCAGAACGCAGCAAGTGCTTTTTGTTGGGGTCGGTCTGGTGATTCCATGCTGCATTTGGCTCGTTTTATTTGCTGACACATTTGAAATATGTTCAATTGATTAAATCAAATGGGAAGGTAATTTTTTTTCTTTTCAAATTGCGTCTTTAACGGTTGGTTTCGCTTGTGACGTTTTCAACAGACAGCTGTTCCCGCTGATCAGCATCTCATGAATTGACAACCAATGTAGCCTATTCATTACAATGGGGCGGGGGTTGCAATACATTCCTGTTGGCCAAATTACCCATTGACAAAGTATTCATGGGGGTGGAGTTGAGCTACAATTGCAAATCTCTATTTAAAGTTGTTGTCAATGCATTTGCGCAACTTTTTCACCCTAAGAAGAGCGAGACCGTTTGGTAAGGTGAAAATAATCCATTCACAGGTTAGCAAAGTTCACAAAACTCTAGTCCAAGTCAGTTTCATTGACCCAACTTGAGCACTGGCTTGTATTTAACAGTAGAAAGTGCTACTTGTTGGGGCAGTCAGACAGACAACATCAACCTGAAATGTGAACATAGAGACGTTCTTGCTGTTCCCTACATAAGCTAAAACAACAAACTGCTAAACGTATCTCCGTTCATCAATTTTTTCTTCAATTCAATGTCCTGACCTCAACCGTGCGCAGTATGCTAATTTGTCAGCAAGATTACCCAAACAGGGCGGCCCGGTAGTCCAGTGGTTAGCACGTCGGCTTCACAGTGCAGCGGTACCGGGTTCGATTCCAGCTCCGGCCTCCCTGTGTGGAGTTTGCATGTTCTCCCCGGGCCTGCGTGGGTTTTCTCCGGGTGCTCCGGTTTCCTCCCACATTCCATAAACATGCGTGGCAGGCTGATTGAACACTCTAAATTGTCCCTAGGTGTGAGTGTGAGTGCGAATGGTTGTTCGTCTATGTGTGCCCTGCGATTGGCTGGCAACCGATTCAGGGTGTCCCCCGCCTACTGCCCGAAGACGGCTGGGATCGGCTCCAGCACCCCCCGCGACCCTAGTGAGGATCAAGCGGCTCGGAAGATGAATGAATGAATGAAAGGATTACCCAAACATCAGCACAGACGTAATCTGAAAGCAGTAAGTGCTTCTTGTTGGGGTAGTTCTGGTGATTCCAAACGACGCTTGTTCCTAGTTTTCAAGGCAATGCCATGACCTCAGCCAAGCTAAATAGGCCAATCCATCACTAAGATTACTCGAACCTAAGCACTCACTCGTGGTCACACGCTCCCTAGTATTATCCCTGTTTTTGTCATTTTCGTTTGTTTTTGGCGACCCTGGGCGGCTTACTTACACGAGGGAAAAGTTGCTGCGCATTGGGGAGTCTACGCTCGGTCTTTTTTCACCAGTACACGAAAATCCACAGGGTTTTTCGGAACTAATCGCGAGCGGAGCGGCTGCGCTGTACGCAGCATGGAAACGCCGCCGGAGGGGGAAGCGAGCCGGCGTGCTCGTCAAGCTCCGGCAGCGTGGATTTCGAACCCCGCTCCCATCGATCCATCTTGCTAATCTACGATCTCTGCCAAACAAGATGGATGAACTTCTTCTCCTCACAAAGACCAACAAAACATTTGCACGTTCTGCTGCGCTCTGCTTCACTGAAACCTGGCTCAGTGACCGCCATCCAGATCCCGCGCTACATCTACCCGGCTTCCGCCTTCTCCGAGCCGACCGCGACACGGAGCTATCGGGGAAATCGAAAGGTGGTGGGATTTGCTTCTATATCAATGAAGAATGGTGCACTGATGTCACGAAGCTCGACGCACACTGCAGCCCGGACCTGGAGTCGCTGTCTTTAAACTGCAAGCCATTCTACTCGCCACGTGAGTTCACCTCCTTTTTACTAGTCGGTGTTTACATTGCGCCACAAGCTAACGCTAACACGGCGATACAAACGCTAGCCGAACAAGTAAACAAACTCGAGCTAAAATACCCAGAGTCACCCCTGATCATTTTGGGCGATTTTAATAGAGCACATCTTAACCGTGAACTTCCCAGATATAAGCAGCACGTCGACTGTTTCACCAGAGAAGGCAACATTCTAGACCACTGCTATACAACAATCAAAAATGCATACCGATCGGTCGCCCGCGCAGCATTGGGTCTTTCTGACCACAATTTAATCCACTTAATACCTACATACAGACAGAAACTCAAATGTGTTAAACCGGTTGTTAAGACTGTGAAAAAATGGACAGATGAAGCAAAGCTAGCTCTACAAGAATGCTTAGACTGCACCGATTGGGGCCTCTTTGAAACTTCAACGGGCACACTGGATGAATACACAGACACTGTAACATCATACATCAGTTTCTGTGAGGACATGTGTGTACCAACGAAGTCCTTCCGCTCGTTTAACAATAACAAGCCATGGTTTACTCCCAAACTCAGGCAACTCAGGAAAGAGAAAGAGGCCGCATTTAGAAGTGGAGATCGGGCACTGTACAAACATGCCCGAAACCAATTGACGAAGGAAATTAACATCGCAAAGAGAAGCTATGCAGAGAGGCTGAAAAACCAGTTCTCTGCTAACGACTCTGCATCTGTATGGAATGGCCTGAAAGCAATCACTAACTATAGAATGCCATCCCCCCAAACAGTGAACAATAAGGGTCTTGCTGATGAACTAAACATGTTTTTCTGCCGATTTGAAAAGGACACCCCCATTTCCCACACACACCCACCTCTACCAGAAACCACTCTACCTACCCCCCCACCCTCTTTTTCTCCACTACAGATCCACGAACACGACGTGAGACGGCTCTTCAAGCAGCAAAAGATCAAGAAAGCTCCGGGGCCCGACAAAGTGTCCCCCTCCTGCCTGAAAGTCTGCGCTGACCAGCCGGCTCCGGTCTTCACACAGATCTTCAACAGATCCCTGGAGCTGTGTGAGGTCCCATCCTGCTTCAAACAGTCTACCATCATCCCAGTTCCCAAGAAATCGGCAACATCGGAACTGAACGACTATAGGCCTGTCGCCCTGACGTCTGTGGTCATGAAGTCCTTTGAACGCCTTGTGCTGAACCACCTAAAGAACGTCACTGGACCCCTGCTGGACCCTCTCCAGTTTGCCTACCGGGCAAACAGGTCTGTGGAAGACGCAGTCAACATAGGTCTGCACTACATCCTCAAGCACCTCGACAGCACAGGGACCTACGCAAGGATTCTGTTTGTGGATTTCAGCTCTGCGTTCAACACCATCATCCCGGAACTCCTCACCCCCAAACTACTCCACCTCGGTGTGTCCCCTGCGATCTGCCAGTGGATCCTCAGCTTCCTGACGGGACGGACACAACAGGTGAGACTGGGAGCAACAACATCATCAATACGCACCACCAGCACTGGAGCCCCACAGGGATGTGTCCTCTCGCCACTGCTCTTCTCTCTCTACACAAACGATTGCACCTCAACAGACCCAGCTGTCAAACTCATAAAGTTCGCAGACGACACCACGGTCATCGGTCTCATCAAAGACGGCGACGAGTCTGCGTACCGCCAACAAGTGGAGCAGCTGGAGCTCTGGTGCGGCCGACACAACCTCGGGCTGAACACGCTCAAGACTGTAGAGATGATCGTGGACTTCAGGAAACATTCTTCTCCTCAGTTGCCCCTCACACTATCCAACTGCCCTGTGTCAACCGTCGAGACCTTCAAGTTCCTGGGAATCACAGTCTCCCAGGACATGAAGTGGGAAGTCAACACCATCTCCATCCTGAAAAGGGCCCGGCAGCGGATGTACTTCCTGAGGCTGCTGAGGAAGCATGGCCTGCCACAGGAGGTGCTACGACAGTTCTACACGGCAGTCATCGAATCAATCCTGTGTTCTTCCATCACGGTTTGGTTTGGGGCCGCCACAAAAAAGGACAAAATCCGACTTCAACGGACAGTTAGGACGGCAGAAAAAATCGTTGGCACCGCCCTACCCACTCTTGAGGACTTGCACACTGCAAGAATCAAGACAAGGGCACGGAAAATCCTCCTGGATCCCCCGCACCCTGCCCACCACCTTTTTCAGCCACTCCCCTCAGGCAGACGCTACAGATCTATGCGTACCAAATCCAGTAGACACTTAAACAGCTTCTTCCCTCTAGCCATTAACTCCTTAAACAGTCACTGACATAGTCACTCTTCTTGCACCACAAAATGGTATTACAAAACTACTGGTATACTCTAAGATGGTTCAATGATCTTGTTGTTTACGATGATACTAGTGCAGCGTGTTATACCGGAGACAAATTCCTTGTGTGTTCTACATACTTGGCCAATAAAGATGATTCTGATTCTGATTCTGGAAGCATTAAGTGCTTCTTGTTGGGGTAGTTCTGGTGATCCTCCAGACTATGCTTGTTCCTAGTTTTTGACACAATGCCTTGACTTCAGCCAAGCTAAATAGGCTAATCCATCACTAAGATTACTCAAACCAAAGCACTCACTCGTGTTCTGGAAGCATTAAGTGCTTCTTGTTGGGGTAGTTCTGGTGATCCTCCAGACTATGCTTGTTCCTAGTTTTTGACACAATGCCTTGACTTCAGCCAAGCTAAATAGGCCAATCCATCACTAAGATTACTCAAACCAAAGCACTCACTCCTGTTCTGGAAGCAGTAAGTGCTTCTTGTTGGGGTAGTTTTGGTGATCCTCCAGACAACGCCTTTTCCTAGTTTTCAACACAATGCCATGACCTCAGGCAAGCTAAATAGGCCAATTTCTCACTAAGATTACTCGAACCTAAGCACTTACTCGTGTTTAGAAAGCAGCAAGTGCTTTTTGTTGGGGTAGTTCTGGTGATCCTCCAGACTATGCTAGTTCCTAGTTTTCAACGCAATGCCTTGACCTCAGCCAAGCTAAATAGGCCAATCCATCACTAAGATTACTCAAACCAAAGCACTCACTCGTGTTCTGGAAGCAGTAAGTGCTTCTTGTTGGGGTAGTTCTGGTGATCCTCCAGACTATGCTTGTTCCTAGTTTTCGACACAATACCTTGACTTCAGCCAAGCTAAATAGGCCAATGCATCACTAAAATTTCTCGAACTTAAGCACTCACTCGTGTTCTGGAAGCAGTAAGTGCTTCTTGTTGGGGTAGTTTTGGTGACTCTCGAGACTATGCTTGTTCCTGGTTTTCAACGCGATACCCTAACATAACCCAAGGTAAAGAGGAGAATGTATCACTAAGATTACTCAAACCGAAGCACTCACTTGTGTTCAGAACGCAGTAAGTGCTTTTTGTTGGGGTCGTTCTGGTGATTCCATGCTGCATTTGGCTCGTTTTATTTTGCTGACACATTTGAAATATGTTCAATTGATTACCTCAAATGGGAAGGTAAATGTTTTTCTTTTCAAATTGCGTCTTTAACGGTTGGTTTCGCTTGTGACGTTTTCAGCAGACAGCTGTTCCCGCTGATCAGCATCTCATGAATTGACAACCAATGTAGCATATTCATTAAAAGGAGGCGGGCGTTGCAATACATTCCTGTTGGCCAAATTATCCATTGACAAAGTATTCATGGGGGTGGAGTTGAGCTTCAATTGCAAATCTCTATTTAAAGTTGTTGTCAATGCATTTGCGCAACTTCTGCACCGTAAGAAGAGGGAGGCTGTTTGGTAAGGTGAAAATAGTCCATTCACAGGTTAGCAAAGTTCACAAAACTAAAGTCCAAGTCAGTTTCATTGACCCAACTTGAGCACTGGCTTGTATTTGACAATAGAAAGTGCTACTTATTGGGGCAGTCAGACAGACAACATCAACTTGAAATGTGAACATAGACGTTCTTGCTGTTCCCGAGATAAGCTAAAACAACAAACTGTCTTTTTAAACATATCTCCGTTCATTAATTGTTTCTTCAATTCAATGTCCTGACCTAAACCGTGCGCAGTATGCTAATTTGTCAGCAAGATTACCCAAACATCAGCACAGACGTGTTCTGAAAGCAGTAAGTGCTTCTTGTTGGGGTAGTTCTGGTGATTCCAAACGACGCTTGTTCCTAGTTTTCGACGCAATGCCTTGACATCAGCCAAGCTAAATAGGCCAATGCATCACTAAGATTACTCGAACCTAAGCACTCACTCGTGTTCAGGAAGCAGTAAGTGCTTCTTGTTGGGGTAGTTCTGGTGAGTCTTGAGACTGTTTGTTCCTAGTTTTCAACACAATGCCATGACCTCAGCCAAGCTAAATAGGCCAATTTCTCACTAAGATTACTCGAACCTAAGCACTCACTCGTGTTTAAAAAGCAGTAAGTGCTTTTTGTTGGGGTAGTTCTGGTGATCCTCCAGTCTACGCATGTTCCTAGTTTTCAAGGCAATGCCATGACCTCAGCCAAGCTAAATAGGCCAATGCATTACTAAGATTACTCGAACCTATGCACTCACTCGTGTTCAGAAAACAGTAAGTGCTTCTTGTTTGGATAGTTCTGGTGACTCTCAAGACAATGCTTGTTCCTGGTTTTCAACGCGATGCCCTAACATAACCCAAGCTAGAGGCCAATGTATCACTAAGATTACTCAAACCGAAGCACTCACTTGTGTTCAGAACGCAGTAAGTGCTTTTTGTTGGGGTCGTTCTGGTGATTCCATGCTGCATTTGGCTCGTTTTATTTTGCTGACACATTTGAAATATGTTCAATTGATTAAATCAAATGGGAAGGTAATTTTTTTTTATTTTCAAATTGCGTCTTTAACGGTTGGTTTCGCTTGTGACGTTTTCAACAGACAGCTGTTCCCGCTGATCAGCATCTCATGAATTGACAACCAATGTAGCCTATTCATTACAATGGGGCGGGGGTTGCAATACATTCCTGTTGGCCAAATTACCCATTGACAAAGTATTCATGGGGGTGGAGTTGAGCTAAAATTGCGAATCTCTATTTAAAGTTGTTGTCAATGCATTTGCGCAACTTTTTCACCCTAAGAAGAGCGAGACCGTTTGGTAAGGTGAAAATAATCCATTCACAGGTTAGCAAAGTTCACAAAACTCTAGTCCAAGTCAGTTTCATTGACCCAACTTGAGCACTGGCTTGTATTTAACAGTAGAAAGTGCTACTTGTTGGGGCAGTCAGACAGACAACATCAACCTGAAATGTGAACATAGAGACGTTCTTGCTGTTCCCTACATAAGCTAAAACAACAAACTGTCTTTTTAAACGTATCTCCGTTCATCAATTTTTTCTTCAATTCAATGTCCTGACCTCAACCGTGCGCAGTATGCTAATTTGTCAGCAAGATTACCCAAACATCAGCACAGACGTAATCTGAAAGCAGTAAGTGCTTCCTGTTGGGGTAGTTCTGGTGATTCCAAACGACGCTTGTTCCTAGTTTTCGACGCAATGCCTTGACATCAGCCAAGCTAAATAGGCCAATGCATCACTAAGATTACTCAAATCTAAGCACTCACCTGTAGTCTGAAAACAGTAAGTGCTTCTTGTTGGGGTAGTTTTGGTGATCCTCCAGACTACGCCTTTTCCTAGTTTTCAACACAATGCCATGACCTCAGCGAAGCTATATAGGCCAATTTCTCACTAAGATTACTCGAACCTAAGCACTCACTCAGTAAGAAAGCAGTAAGTGCTTTTTGTTGGGGTAGTTCTGGTGATCCTCCAGACTATGCTTGTTCCTAGTTTTCAACGCAATGCCTTGACCTCAGCCAAGCTAAATAGGCCAATGTTTACTAAGATTACTCAAACCTAAGCACTCACTTGTGTTCAGAACGCAGTAAGTGCTTTTTGTTGGGGTAGTTCTGGTGATCCTATAGACTATGCTTGTTCCTAGTTTTCGACACAATGCCTTGACTTCAGCCAAGCTAAATAGGCCAATCCATCACTAAGATTACTCGAACCAAAGCACTCACTCGTGTTCAGGAAGCAGTAAGTGCTTCTTGTTGGGGTAGTTCTGGTGACTCTCGAGACTATGCTTGTTCCTGGTTTTCAACGCGATACCCTAACATAACCCAAGGTAAAGAGGCCAATCACTAAGTATCACTAAGATTTCTCAAACCGAAGCACTCACTTGTGTTCAGAACGCAGTAAGTGCTTTTTGTTGGGGTCATTCTGGTGATTCCATGCTGCATTTGGCTCATTTTATTTTGCTGACACATTTGAAATATGTTCAATTGATTCCCTTAAATGGGAATGTAACTGCTTTTCTTTTCGAATTGCGTCTTTTACGGTTGGTTTCGCTTGTGACGTTTTCAGCAGACAGCTGTTCCCGCTGATCAGCATCTCATGAATTGACAACCAATGTAGCATATTCATTACAAGGGGGCGGGCGTTGCAATACATTCCTGTTGGCCAAATTATACAAAGTATTCATGGGGGTGGAGTTGAGCTTCAATTGCAAATCTCTATTTAAAGTTGTTGTCAATGCATTTGCGCAACTTCTGCACCGTAAGAAGAGGGAGGCTGTTTGGTAAGGTGAAAATAGTCCATTCACAGGTTAGCAAAGTTCACAAAACTAAAGTCCAAGTCAGTTTCATTGACCCAACTTGAGCACTGGCTTGTATTTGACAATAGAAAGCGCTACTTGTTGGGGCACTCAGACAGACAACATCATCCTGAAATGTGAACATAGAGACGTTCTTACTGTTCCCGAGATAAGCAAAAAAAACAAAGTCTTTTTAAACGTATCTCCGTTCATTAATTGTTTCTTCAATTCAATGTCGTGACCTAAACCGTGCGCAGTATGCTAATTTGTCAGCAAGATTACCCAAACATCAGCACAGACGTGTTCTGAAAGCAGTAAGTGCTCTTGTTGGGGTAGTTCTGGTGATTCCAAACGACGCTTGTTCCTAGTTTTCGACGCAATGCCTTGACATCAGCCAAGCTAAATAGGCCAATGCATCACTAAGATTACTCAAATCTAAGCACTCACCTGTAGTCTGAAAACAGTAAGTGCTTCTTGTTGGGGTAGTTTTGGTGATCCTCCAGACTACGCCTTTTCCTAGTTTTCAACACAATGCCATGACCTCAGCCAAGCTAAATAGGCCAATTTCTCACTAAGATTACTCGAACCTAAGCACTCACTCGTGTTTAGAAAGCAGTAAGTGCTTTTTGTTGGGGTAGTTCTGGTGATCCTCCAGACTATGCTTGTTCCTAGTTTTCAACGCAATGCCTTGACCTCAGCCAAGCTAAATAGGCCAATTCATCACTAAGATTACTCGAACCAAAGCACTCACTCGTGTTCTGGAAGCGGTAAGTGCTTCTTGTTGGGGTAGTTCTGGTGATCCTCCAGAATACGCTTGTTCCTAGTTTTCGATGCACTGCCGTGACTTCAGCCAAGCTAAATCGGCCAATGTTTACTAAGATTACTCAAACCTAAGCACTCACTCGTGTTCAGGAAGCAGTAAGCTTCTTGTTGCTGTAGTTCTGGTGATCCTCCAGACTACGCGTGTTCCTAGTTTTCGACGCACTGCCTTGACTTCAGCCAAGCTAAATAGGCCAATGTTTACTAAGATTACTCAAACCTAAGCACTCACTTGTGTTCAGAACGCAGTAAGTGCTTTTTGTTGGGGTAGTTCTGGAGATCCTCCAGACTATGCTTGTTCCTAGTTTTCGACACAATGCCTTGACTTCAGCCAAGCTAAATAGGCCAATCCATCACTAAGATTACTCGAACTTAAGCACTCACTCGTGTTCAGGAAGCAGTAAGTGCTTCTTGTTGGGGTAGTTCTGGTGAGTCTTGAGACTATGCTTGTTCCTGGTTTTCAACGCGATACCCTAACATAACCCAAGGTAAAGAGGCCAATGTATCACTAAGATTACTCAAACCGAAGCACTCACTTGTGTTCAGAACGCAGTAAGTGCTTTTTGTTGGGGTAGTTCTGGTGATCCTCCAGACTATGCTTGTTCCTAGTTTTCGACACAATGCCTTGACTTCAGCCAAGCTAAATAGGCCAATCCATCACTAAGATTACTCGAACCAAAGCACTCACTCGTGTTCTGGAAGCAGTAAGTGCTTCTTGTTGGGGTAGTTCTGGTGACTCTCGAGACTATGCTTGTTCCTGGTTTTCAACGCGATACCCTAATATAACCCAAGGTAAAGAGGCCAATGTATCACAAAGATTACTCAAACCGAAGCACTCACTTGTGTTCAGAACGCAGTAAGTGCTTTTTGTTGGGGTCATTCTGGTGATTCCATGCTGCATTTGGCTCATTTTATTTTGCTGACACATTTGAAATATGTTCAATTGATTCCCCTAAATGGGAATGTAACTGCTTTTCTTTTCGAATTGCGTCTTTTACGGTTGGTTTCGCTTGTGACGTTTTCAGCAGACAGCTGTTCCCGCTGATCAGCATCTCATGAATTGACAACCAATGTAGCATATTCATTACAAGGGGGCAGGCGTTGCAATACATTCCTGTTGGCCAAATTATACAAAGTATTCATGGGGGTGGAGTTGAGCTTCAATTGCAAATCTCTATTTAAAGTTGTTGTCAATGCATTTGCGCAACTTCTGCACCGTAAGAAGAGGGAGGCTGTTTGGTAAGGTGAAAATAGTCCATTCACAGGTTAGCAAAATTCACAAAACTAAACTCCAAGTCAGTTTCATTGACCCAACTTGAGCACTGGCTTGTATTTGACAATAGAAAGTGCTACTTATTGGGGCAGTCAGACAGACAACATCAACTTGAAATGTGAACATAGAGACGTTCTTACTGTTCCCGAGATAAGCTAAAACAACAAACTGTCTTTTTAAACGTATCTCCGTTCATTAATTGTTTCTTCAATTCAATGTCCTGACCTAAACCGTGCGCAGTATGCTAATTTGTCAGCAAGATTACCCAAACATCAGCACAGACGTGTTCTGAAAGCAGTAAGTGCTTCTTGTTGGGGTAGTTCTGGTGATTCCAAACGACGCTTGTTCCTAGTTTTCGACGCAATGCCTTGACATCAGCCAAGCTAAATAGGCCAATTTCTCACTAAGATTACTCGAACCTAAGCACTCACTCGTGTTTAGAAAGCAGTAAGTGCTTCTTGTTGGGGTAGTTCATGTGACCCTCAAGACAATGCTTGTTCCTGGTTTTCAACGCGATGCCCTAACATAACCCGAGCTAAGGAGGCCAATGTATCACTAAGATTACTCAAACCGAAGCACTCACTTGTGGTCAGAACGCAGTAAGTGCTTTTTGTTGGGGTAGTTCTGGTGATCCTCCAGACTATGCTTGTTCCTAGTTTTCGACACAATGCCTTGACTTCAGCCAAGCTAAATAGGCCAATGCATTACTAAGATTTCTCGAACTTAAACACTCACTCGTGTTCAGGAAGCAGTAAGTGCTTCTTGTTGGGGTAGTTCTGGTGAGTCTTGAGACTGTTTGTTCCTAGTTTTCAACGCAATGCCTTGACCTCAGCAGACCAAAATAGGCCAATGTATCACTAAGATTACTCGAACCTAAGCACTCACTCGTGTTTAGAAAGCAGTAAGTGCTTTTTTTTGGGGTAGTTCTGGTGATCCTCCAGTCTACGCATGTTCCTAGTTTTCAAGGCAATGCCATGACCTCAGCCAAGCTAAATAGGCCAATGCATTACCAAGATTACTCGAACCTATGCACTCACTCGTGTTCAGAAAACAGTACGTGCTTCTTGTTTGGATAGTTCTGGTGACACTCAAGACAATGCTTGTTCCTGGTTTTCAACGCGATGCCCTAACATAACCCAAGCTAGAGGCCAATGTATCACTAAGATTACTCAAACCGAAGCACTCACTTGTGATCAGAACGCAGTAAGTGCTTTTTGTTGGGGTCGGTCTGGTGATTCCATGCTGCATTTGGGTCGTTTTATTTTGCTGACACATTTGAAATATGTTCAATTGATTAAATCAAATGGGAAGGTAATTTTTTTTCTTTTCAAATTGCGTCTTTAACGGTTGGTTTCGCTTGTGACGTTTTCAACAGACAGCTGTTCCCGCTGATCAGCATCTCATGAATTGACAACCAATGTAGCCTATTCATTACAATGGGGCGGGGGTTGCAATACATTCCTGTTGGCCAAATTACCCATTGACAAAGTATTCATGGGGGTGGAGTTGAGCTACAATTGCAAATCTCTATTTAAAGTTGTTGTCAATGCATTTGCGCAACTTCTGCACCGTAAGAAGAGGGAGGCTGTTTGGTAAGGTGAAAATAGTCCATTCACAGGTTAGCAAAGTTCACAAAACTAAACTCCAAGTCAGTTTCATTGACCCAACTTGAGCACTGGCTTGTATTTGACAATAGAAAGTGCTACTTATTGGGGCAGTCAGACAGACAACATCAACTTGAAATGTGAACATAGACGTTCTTACTGTTCCCGAGATAAGCTAAAACAACAAACTGTCTTTTTAAACGTATCTCCGTTCATTAATTGTTTCTTCAATTCAATGTCCTGACCTCAACCGTGCGCAGTATGCTAATTTGTCAGCAAGATTACCCAAACATCAGCACAGACGTGTTCTGAAAGCAGTAAGTGCTTCTTGTTGGGGTAGTTCTGGTGATTCCAAACGACGCTTGTTCCTAGTTTTCGACGCAATGCCTTGACATCAGCCAAGCTAAATAGGCCAATGCATCACTAAGATTACTCGAACCTAAGCACTCACTCGTGTTCAGGAAGCAGTAAGTGCTTCTTGTTGGGGTAGTTTTGGTGATCCTCCAGACTAAGCCATTTCCTAGTTTTCAACACAATGCCATGACCTCAGCAAAGCTAAATAGGCCAATTTCTCACTAAGATTACTCGAACCTAAGCACTCACTCGTGTTTAGAAAGCAGTAAGTGCTTCTTGTTGGGGTAGTTCATGTGACCCTCAAGACAATGCTTGTTCCTGGTTTTCAACGCGATGCCCTAACATAACCCGAGCTAAGGAGGCCAATGTATCACTAAGATTTCTCAAACCGAAGCACTCACTTGTGGTCAGAACGCAGTAAGTGCTTTTTGTTGGGGCAGTTCTGGTGATCCTCCAGACTATGCTTGTTCCTAGTTTTCGACACAATGCCTTGACTTCAGCCAAGCTAAATAGGCCAATGCATTACTAAGATTTCTCGAACTTAAACACTCACTCGTGTTCAGGAAGCAGTAAGTGCTTCTTGTTGGGGTAGTTCTGGTGAGTCTTGAGACTGTTTGTTCCTAGTTTTCAACGCAATGCCTTGACCTCAGCAGACCAAAATAGGCCAATGTATCACTAAGATTACTCGAACCTAAGCACTCACTCGTGTTTAGAAAGCAGTAAGTGCTTTTTGTTGGGGTAGTTCTGGTGATCCTCCAGTCTACGCATGTTCCTAGTTTTCAAGGCAATGCCATGACCTCAGCCAAGCTAAATAGGCCAATGCATTACCAAGATTACTCGAACCTATGCACTCACTCGTGTTCAGAAAACAGTACGTGCTTCTTGTTTGGATAGTTCTGGTGACTCTCAAGACAATGCTTGTTACTGGTTTTTAACGCGATGCCCTAACATAACCCAAGCTAGAGGCCAATGTATCACTAAGATTACTCAAACCGAAGCACTCACTTGTGATCAGAACGCAGTAAGTGCTTTTTGTTGGGGTCGTTCTTGTGATTCCATGCTGCATTTGGCTCGTTTTATTTTGCTGACACATTTGAAATATGTTCAATTGATTAAATCAAATGGGAAGGTAATTTTTTTTCTTTTCAAATTGCGTCTTTAACGGTTGGTTTCGCTTGTGACGTTTTCAACAGACAGCTGTTCCCGCTGATCAGCATCTCATGAATTGACAACCAATGTAGCCTATTCATTACAATGGGGCGGGGGTTGCAATACATTCCTGTTGGCCAAATTACCCATTGACAAAGTATTCATGGGGGTGGAGTTGAGCTACAATTGCAAATCTCTATTTAAAGTTGTTGTCAATGCATTTGCGCAACTTTTTCACCCTAAGAAGAGCGAGACCGTTTGGTAAGGTGAAAATAATCCATTCACAGGTTAGCAAAGTTCACAAAACTCTAGTCCAAGTCAGTTTCATTGACCCAACTTGAGCACTGGCTTGTATTTAACAGTAGAAAGTGCTACTTGTTGGGGCAGTCAGACAGACAACATCAACCTGAAATGTGAACATAGAGACGTTCTTGCTGTTCCCTACATAAGCTAAAACAACAAACTGTCTTTTTAAACGTATCTCCGTTCATCAATTTTTTCTTCAATTCAATGTCCTGACCTCAACCGTGCGCAGTATGCTAATTTGTCAGCAAGATTACCCAAACAGGGCGGCCCGGTAGTCCAGTGGTTAGCACGTCGGCTTCACAGTGCAGCGGTACCGGGTTCGATTCCAGCTCCGGCCTCCCTGTGTGGAGTTTGCATGTTCTCCCCGGGCCTGCGTGGGTTTTCTCCGGGTGCTCCGGTTTCCTCCCAGATTCCATAAACATGCGTGGCAGGCTGATTGAACACTCTAAATTGTCCCTAGGTGTGAGTGTGAGTGCGAATGGTTGTTCGTCTATGTGTGCCCTGCGATTGGCTGGCAACCGATTCAGGGTGTCCCCCGCCTACTGCCCGAAGACGGCTGGGATCGGCTCCAGCACCCCCCGCGACCCTAGTGAGGATCAAGCGGCTCGGAAGATGAATGAATGAATGAAAGGATTACCCAAACATCAGCACAGACGTAATCTGAAAGCAGTAAGTGCTTCTTGTTGGGGTAGTTCTGGTGATTTCAAACGACGTTTGTTCCTAGTTTTCGACGCAATGCCTTGACATCAGCCAAGCTAAATAGGCCAATGCATCACTAAGATTACTCAAATCTAAGCACTCACCTGTAGTCTGAAAACAGTAAGTGCTTCTTGTTGGGGTCGTTTTGGTGATCCTCCAGACTACGCATGTTCCTAGTTTTCAAGGCAATGCCATGACCTCAGCCAAGCTAAATAGGCCAATCCATCACTAAGATTACTCGAACCTAAGCACTCACTCGTGTTCTGGAAGCATTAAGTGCTTCTTGTTGGGGTAGTTCTGGTGATCCTCCAGACTATGCTTGTTCCTAGTTTTCGACACAATACCTTGACTTCAGCCAAGCTAAATAGGCCAATGCATCACTAAGATTTCTCGAACTTAAGCACTCACTCGTGTTCTGGAAGCAGTAAGTGCTTCTTGTTGGGGTAGTTCTGGTGAGTCTTGAGACTGTTTGTTCCTAGTTTTCAACGCAATGCCTTGACCTCAGCAGACCAAAATAGGCCAATGTATCACTAAGATTACTCGAACCTAAGCACTCACTCGTGTTTAGAAAGCAGTAAGTGCTTTTTGTTGGGGTAGTTCTGGTGAACCTCCAGTCTACGCATGTTCCTAGTTTTCAAGGCAATGCCATGACCTCAGCCAAGCTAAATAGGCCAATGCATTACTAAGATTACTCGAACCTATGCACTCACTCGTGTTCAGAAAACAGTAAGTGCTTCTTGTTTGGATAGTTCTGGTGACTCTCAAGACAATGCTTGTTCCTGGTTTTCAACGCGATGCCCTAACATAACCCAAGCTAGAGGCCAATGTATCACTAAGATTACTCAAACCGAAGCACTCACTTGTGATCAGAACGCAGTAAGTGCTTTTTGTTGGGGTCGTTCTGGTGATTCCATGCTGCATTTGGCTCGTTTTATTTTGCTGACACATTTGAAATATGTTCAATTGATTAAATCAAATGGGAAGGTAATTTTTTTTCTTTTCAAATTGCGTCTTTAACGGTTGGTTTCGCTTGTGACGTTTTCAACAGACAGCTGTTCCCGCTGATCAGCATCTCATGAATTGACAACCAATGTAGCCTATTCATTACAATGGCGCGGGGGTTGCAATACATTCCTGTTGGCCAAATTACCCATTGACAAAGTATTCATGGGGGTGGAGTTGAGCTACAATTGCAAATCTCTATTTAAAGTTGTTGTCAATGCATTTGCGCAACTTTTTCACCCTAAGAAGAGCGAGACCGTTTGGTAAGGTGAAAATAATCCATTCACAGGTTAGCAAAGTTCACAAAACTCTAGTCCAAGTCAGTTTCATTGACCCAACTTGAGCACTGGCTTGTATTTAACAGTAGAAAGTGCTACTTGTTGGGGCAGTCAGACAGACAACATCAACCTGAAATGTGAACATAGAGACGTTCTTGCTGTTCCCTACATAAGCTAAAACAACAAACTGTCTTTTTAAACGTATCTCCGTTCATCAATTTTTTCTTCAATTCAATGTCCTGACCTCAACCGTGCGCAGTATGCTAATTTGTCAGCAAGATTACCCAAACAGGGCGGCCCGGTAGTCCAGTGGTTAGCACGTCGGCTTCACAGTGCAGCGGTACCGGGTTCGATTCCAGCTCCGGCCTCCCTGTGTGGAGTTTGCATGTTCTCCCCGGGCCTGCGTGGGTTTTCTCCGGGTGCTCCGGTTTCCTCCCAGATTCCATAAACATGCGTGGCAGGCTGATTGAACACTCTAAATTGTCCCTAGGTGTGAGTGTGAGTGCGAATGGTTGTTCGTCTATGTGTGCCCTGCGATTGGCTGGCAACCGATTCAGGGTGTCCCCCGCCTACTGCCCGAAGACGGCTGGGATCGGCTCCAGCACCCCCCGCGACCCTAGTGAGGATCAAGCGGCTCGGAAGATGAATGAATGAATGAAAGGATTACCCAAACATCAGCACAGACGTAATCTGAAAGCAGTAAGTGCTTCTTGTTGGGGTAGTTCTGGTGATTTCAAACGACGCTTGTTCCTAGTTTTCGACGCAATGCCTTGACATCAGCCAAGCTAAATAGGCCAATGCATCACTAAGATTACTCAAATCTAAGCACTCACCTGTAGTCTGAAAACAATAAGTGCTTCTTGTTGGGGTCGTTTTGGTGATCCTCCAGACTACGCATGTTCCTAGTTTTCAAGGCAATGCCATGACCTCAGCCAAGCTAAATAGGCCAATCCATCACTAAGATTACTCGAACCTAAGCACTCACTCGTGTTCTGGAAGCATTAAGTGCTTCTTGTTGGGGTAGTTCTGGTGATCCTCCAGACTATGCTTGTTCCTAGTTTTTGACACAATGCCTTGACTTCAGCCAAGCTAAATAGGCTAATCCATCACTAAGATTACTCAAACCAAAGCACTCACTCGTGTTCTGGAAGCATTAAGTGCTTCTTGTTGGGGTAGTTCTGGTGATCCTCCAGACTATGCTTGTTCCTAGTTTTTGACACAATGCCTTGACTTCAGCCAAGCTAAATAGGCCAATCCATCACTAAGATTACTCGGAAGATGAATGAATGAATGAAAGGATTACCCAAACATCAGCACAGACGTAATCTGAAAGCATTAAGTGCTTCTTGTTGGGGTAGTTTTGGTGACTCTCGAGACTATGCTTGTTCCTGGTTTTCAACGCGATACCCTAACATAACCCAAGGTAAAGAGGAGAATGTATCACTAAGATTACTCAAACCGAAGCACTCACTTGTGTTCAGAACGCAGTAAGTGCTTTTTGTTGGGGTCGTTCTGGTGATTCCATGCTGCATTTGGCTCGTTTTATTTTGCTGACACATTTGAAATATGTTCAATTGATTACCTCAAATGGGAAGGTAAATGTTTTTCTTTTCAAATTGCGTCTTTAACGGTTGGTTTCGCTTGTGACGTTTTCAGCAGACAGCTGTTCCCGCTGATCAGCATCTCATGAATTGACAACCAATGTAGCATATTCATTAAAAGGAGGCGGGCGTTGCAATACATTCCTGTTGGCCAAATTATCCATTGACAAAGTATTCATGGGGGTGGAGTTGAGCTTCAATTGCAAATCTCTATTTAAAGTTGTTGTCAATGCATTTGCGCAACTTCTGCACCGTAAGAAGAGGGAGGCTGTTTGGTAAGGTGAAAATAGTCCATTCACAGGTTAGCAAAGTTCACAAAACTAAAGTCCAAGTCAGTTTCATTGACCCAACTTGAGCACTGGCTTGTATTTGACAATAGAAAGTGCTACTTATTGGGGCAGTCAGACAGACAACATCAACTTGAAATGTGAACATAGACGTTCTTGCTGTTCCCGAGATAAGCTAAAACAACAAACTGTCTTTTTAAACGTATCTCCGTTCATTAATTGTTTCTTCAATTCAATGTCCTGACCTAAACCGTGCGCAGTATGCTAATTTGTCAGCAAGATTACCCAAACATCAGCACAGACGTGTTCTGAAAGCAGTAAGTGCTTCTTGTTGGGGTAGTTCTGGTGATTCCAAACGACGCTTGTTCCTAGTTTTCGACGCAATGCCTTGACATCAGCCAAGCTAAATAGGCCAATGCATCTCTAAGATTACTCGAACCTAAGCACTCACTCGTGTTCAGGAAGCAGTAAGTGCTTCTTGTTGGGGTAGTTCTGGTGAGTCTTGAGACTGTTTGTTCCTAGTTTTCAACACAATGCCATGACCTCAGCCAAGCTAAATAGGCCAATTTCTCACTAAGATTACTCGAACCTAAGCACTCACTCGTGTTTAAAAAGCAGTAAGTGCTTTTTGTTGGGGTAGTTCTGGTGATCCTCCAGTCTACGCATGTTCCTAGTTTTCAAGGCAATGCCATGACCTCAGCCAAGCTAAATAGGCCAATGCATTACTAAGATTACTCGAACCTATGCACTCACTCGTGTTCAGGAAGCAGTAAGTGCTTCTTGTTGGGGTAGTTCTGCTGAGTCTTGAGACTATGTTTGTTCCTAGTTTTCAACGCAATGCCTTGACCTCAGCAGAGCAAAAGAGGCCAATGCATCACTAAGATTACTCAAATCTAAGCACTCACCTGTAGTCTGAAAACAGTAAGTGCTTCTTGTTGGGGTAGTTTTGGTGATCCTCCAGACAACGCCTTTTCCTAGTTTTCAACACAATGCCATGACCTCAGCCAAGCTAAATAGGCCAATTTCTCACTAAGTTTACTCAAACCTAAGCACTCACTCGTGTTTAGAAAGCAGTAAGTGCTTTTTGTTGGGGTAGTTCTGGTGATCCTCCAGACTATGCTTGTTCCTAGTTTTCAACGCAATGCCTTGACCTCAGCCAAGCTAAGTAGGCCAATCCATCACTAAGATTACTCGAACCAAAGCACTCACTTGTGTTCTGGAAGCAGTAAGTGCTTCTTGTTGGGGTAGTTTTGGTGACTCTCGAGACTATGCTTGTTCCTGGTTTTCAACGCGATACCCTAACATAACCCAAGGTAAAGAGGAGAATGTATCACTAAGATTACTCAAACCGAAGCACTCACTTGTGTTCAGAACGCAGTAAGTGCTTTTTGTTGGGGTCGTTCTGGTGATTCCATGCTGCATTTGGCTCGTTTTATTTTGCTGACACATTTGAAATATGTTCAATTGATTACCTCAAATGGGAAGGTAAATGTTTTTCTTTTCAAATTGTGTCTTTAACGGTTGGTTTCGCTTGTGACGCCAAGCTAAATAGGCCAATGCATTACTAAGATTACTCGAACCTATGCACTCACTCGTGTTCAGAAAGCAGAAAGTGCTACTTGTTGGTGCAGTTAGACAGACAACATTAACCTGATATGTGAACATGGAGACGGGTTTGCTGTTCCCTAGATAAGCTAAAACAACAAACTGTCTTTTTAAACCTATCTCCGTACATTGATTGTTTCTTCAATTCAATGTCCTGACCTCAACCGTGCACAGTATGCTAATTGGTCAGCAAGATTACCCAAACATCAGCACAGACGTGTTCTGAAAGGAGTAAGTGCTTCTTGTTGGGGTAGTTCTGGTGATTCCAAACGACGCTTGTTCCTAGTTTTCGACGCAATGCCTTGACATCACCCAAGCTAAATAGGCCAATGCATCACTAAGATTACTCAAATCTAAGCACTCACCTGTAGTATGAAAACATTAAGTGCTTCTTGTTGGGGTAGTTTTGGTGATCCTCCAGACTACGCCTTTTCCTAGTTTTCAACACAATGCCATGACCTCAGCCAAGCTAAATAGGCCAATTTCTCACTAAGATTACTCGAACCTAAGCACTCACTCGTGTTCTGAAAGCAGTAAGTGCTTCTTGTTTGGGTAGTTCTGGTGACTCCAAACGACGCTTGTTCCTAGTTTTCGACGCAATGCCTTGACATCACCCAAGCTAAATAGGCCAATGCATCACTAAGATTACTCAAATCTAAGCACTCACCTGTAGTATGAAAACAGTAAGTGCTTCTTGTTGGGGTAGTTCATGTGACCCTCAAAACAATGCTTGTTCCTAGTTTTCAACGCAATGCCTTGACCTCAGCCAAGCTAAATAGGCCAATCAATCACTAAGATTACTCGAACCAAAGCACTCACTCGTGTTCTGGAAGCATTAAGTGCTTCTTGTTGGGGTAGTTTTGGTGACTCTCGAGACTATGCTTGTTCCTGGTTTTCAACGCGATACCGTAACATAACCCAAGCTAAAGAGGCCAATGTATCACTAAGATTACTCAAACCGAAGCACTCACTTGTGATCAGAACGCAGTAAGTGCTTTTTGTTGGGGTCGTTCTGGTGATTCCATGCTGCATTTGGCTCGTTTTATTTTGCTGACACATTTGAAATATGTTCAATTGATTACCTCAAATGGGAAGGTAATTTTTTTTCTTTTCAAATTGCGTCTTTAACGGTTGGTTTCGCTTGTGACGTTTTCAGCAGACAGCTGTTTCGCTGTGTAATGTGAAAATAGTCCATTCACAGGTTAGCAAAGTTCACAAAACTAAAGTCCAAGTCAGTTTCATTGACCCAACTTGAGCACTGGCTTGTATTTGACAATAGAAAGCGCTACTTGTTGGGGCACTCAGACAGACAACATCATCCTGAAATGTGAACATAGAGACGTTCTTACTGTTCCCGAGATAAGCAAAAAAAACAAAGTCTTTTTAAACGTATCTCCGTTCATTAATTGTTTCTTCAATTCAATGTCGTGACCTAAACCGTGCGCAGTATGCTAATTTGTCAGCAAGATTACCCAAACATCAGCACAGACGTGTTCTGAAAGCAGTAAGTGCTCTTGTTGGGGTAGTTCTGGTGATTCCAAACGACGCTTGTTCCTAGTTTTCGACGCAATGCCTTGACATCAGCCAAGCTAAATAGGCCAATGCATCACTAAGATTACTCAAATCTAAGCACTCACCTGTAGTCTGAAAACAGTAAGTGCTTCTTGTTGGGGTAGTTTTGGTGATCCTCCAGACTACGCCTTTTCCTAGTTTTCAACACAATGCCATGACCTCAGCCAAGCTAAATAGGCCAATTTCTCACTAAGATTACTCGAACCTAAGCACTCACTCGTGTTTAGAAAGCAGTAAGTGCTTTTTGTTGGGGTAGTTCTGGTGATCCTCCAGACTATGCTTGTTCCTAGTTTTCAACGCAATGCCTTGACCTCAGCCAAGCTAAATAGGCCAATTCATCACTAAGATTACTCGAACCAAAGCACTCACTCGTGTTCTGGAAGCGGTAAGTGCTTCTTGTTGGGGTAGTTCTGGTGATCCTCCAGAATACGCTTGTTCCTAGTTTTCGATGCACTGCCGTGACTTCAGCCAAGCTAAATCGGCCAATGTTTACTAAGATTACTCAAACCTAAGCACTCACTCGTGTTCAGGAAGCAGTAAGCTTCTTGTTGCTGTAGTTCTGGTGATCCTCCAGACTACGCGTGTTCCTAGTTTTCGACGCACTGCCTTGACTTCAGCCAAGCTAAATAGGCCAATGTTTACTAAGATTACTCAAACCTAAGCACTCACTTGTGTTCAGAACGCAGTAAGTGCTTTTTGTTGGGGTAGTTCTGGAGATCCTCCAGACTATGCTTGTTCCTAGTTTTCGACACAATGCCTTGACTTCAGCCAAGCTAAATAGGCCAATCCATCACTAAGATTACTCGAACTTAAGCACTCACTCGTGTTCAGGAAGCAGTAAGTGCTTCTTGTTGGGGTAGTTCTGGTGAGTCTTGAGACTATGCTTGTTCCTGGTTTTCAACGCGATACCCTAACATAACCCAAGGTAAAGAGGCCAATGTATCACTAAGATTACTCAAACCGAAGCACTCACTTGTGTTCAGAACGCAGTAAGTGCTTTTTGTTGGGGTAGTTCTGGTGATCCTCCAGACTATGCTTGTTCCTAGTTTTCGACACAATGCCTTGACTTCAGCCAAGCTAAATAGGCCAATCCATCACTAAGATTACTCGAACCAAAGCACTCACTCGTGTTCTGGAAGCAGTAAGTGCTTCTTGTTGGGGTAGTTCTGGTGACTCTCGAGACTATGCTTGTTCCTGGTTTTCAACGCGATACCCTAATATAACCCAAGGTAAAGAGGCCAATGTATCACAAAGATTACTCAAACCGAAGCACTCACTTGTGTTCAGAACGCAGTAAGTGCTTTTTGTTGGGGTCATTCTGGTGATTCCATGCTGCATTTGGCTCATTTTATTTTGCTGACACATTTGAAATATGTTCAATTGATTCCCCTAAATGGGAATGTAACTGCTTTTCTTTTCGAATTGCGTCTTTTACGGTTGGTTTCGCTTGTGACGTTTTCAGCAGACAGCTGTTCCCGCTGATCAGCATCTCATGAATTGACAACCAATGTAGCATATTCATTACAAGGGGGCAGGCGTTGCAATACATTCCTGTTGGCCAAATTATACAAAGTATTCATGGGGGTGGAGTTGAGCTTCAATTGCAAATCTCTATTTAAAGTTGTTGTCAATGCATTTGCGCAACTTCTGCACCGTAAGAAGAGGGAGGCTGTTTGGTAAGGTGAAAATAGTCCATTCACAGGTTAGCAAAATTCACAAAACTAAACTCCAAGTCAGTTTCATTGACCCAACTTGAGCACTGGCTTGTATTTGACAATAGAAAGTGCTACTTATTGGGGCAGTCAGACAGACAACATCAACTTGAAATGTGAACATAGAGACGTTCTTACTGTTCCCGAGATAAGCTAAAACAACAAACTGTCTTTTTAAACGTATCTCCGTTCATTAATTGTTTCTTCAATTCAATGTCCTGACCTAAACCGTGCGCAGTATGCTAATTTGTCAGCAAGATTACCCAAACATCAGCACAGACGTGTTCTGAAAGCAGTAAGTGCTTCTTGTTGGGGTAGTTCTGGTGATTCCAAACGACGCTTGTTCCTAGTTTTCGACGCAATGCCTTGACATCAGCCAAGCTAAATAGGCCAATTTCTCACTAAGATTACTCGAACCTAAGCACTCACTCGTGTTTAGAAAGCAGTAAGTGCTTCTTGTTGGGGTAGTTCATGTGACCCTCAAGACAATGCTTGTTCCTGGTTTTCAACGCGATGCCCTAACATAACCCGAGCTAAGGAGGCCAATGTATCACTAAGATTACTCAAACCGAAGCACTCACTTGTGGTCAGAACGCAGTAAGTGCTTTTTGTTGGGGTAGTTCTGGTGATCCTCCAGACTATGCTTGTTCCTAGTTTTCGACACAATGCCTTGACTTCAGCCAAGCTAAATAGGCCAATGCATTACTAAGATTTCTCGAACTTAAACACTCACTCGTGTTCAGGAAGCAGTAAGTGCTTCTTGTTGGGGTAGTTCTGGTGAGTCTTGAGACTGTTTGTTCCTAGTTTTCAACGCAATGCCTTGACCTCAGCAGACCAAAATAGGCCAATGTATCACTAAGATTACTCGAACCTAAGCACTCACTCGTGTTTAGAAAGCAGTAAGTGCTTTTTTTTGGGGTAGTTCTGGTGATCCTCCAGTCTACGCATGTTCCTAGTTTTCAAGGCAATGCCATGACCTCAGCCAAGCTAAATAGGCCAATGCATTACCAAGATTACTCGAACCTATGCACTCACTCGTGTTCAGAAAACAGTACGTGCTTCTTGTTTGGATAGTTCTGGTGACACTCAAGACAATGCTTGTTCCTGGTTTTCAACGCGATGCCCTAACATAACCCAAGCTAGAGGCCAATGTATCACTAAGATTACTCAAACCGAAGCACTCACTTGTGATCAGAACGCAGTAAGTGCTTTTTGTTGGGGTCGGTCTGGTGATTCCATGCTGCATTTGGGTCGTTTTATTTTGCTGACACATTTGAAATATGTTCAATTGATTAAATCAAATGGGAAGGTAATTTTTTTTCTTTTCAAATTGCGTCTTTAACGGTTGGTTTCGCTTGTGACGTTTTCAACAGACAGCTGTTCCCGCTGATCAGCATCTCATGAATTGACAACCAATGTAGCCTATTCATTACAATGGGGCGGGGGTTGCAATACATTCCTGTTGGCCAAATTACCCATTGACAAAGTATTCATGGGGGTGGAGTTGAGCTACAATTGCAAATCTCTATTTAAAGTTGTTGTCAATGCATTTGCGCAACTTCTGCACCGTAAGAAGAGGGAGGCTGTTTGGTAAGGTGAAAATAGTCCATTCACAGGTTAGCAAAGTTCACAAAACTAAACTCCAAGTCAGTTTCATTGACCCAACTTGAGCACTGGCTTGTATTTGACAATAGAAAGTGCTACTTATTGGGGCAGTCAGACAGACAACATCAACTTGAAATGTGAACATAGACGTTCTTACTGTTCCCGAGATAAGCTAAAACAACAAACTGTCTTTTTAAACGTATCTCCGTTCATTAATTGTTTCTTCAATTCAATGTCCTGACCTCAACCGTGCGCAGTATGCTAATTTGTCAGCAAGATTACCCAAACATCAGCACAGACGTGTTCTGAAAGCAGTAAGTGCTTCTTGTTGGGGTAGTTCTGGTGATTCCAAACGACGCTTGTTCCTAGTTTTCGACGCAATGCCTTGACATCAGCCAAGCTAAATAGGCCAATGCATCACTAAGATTACTCGAACCTAAGCACTCACTCGTGTTCAGGAAGCAGTAAGTGCTTCTTGTTGGGGTAGTTTTGGTGATCCTCCAGACTAAGCCATTTCCTAGTTTTCAACACAATGCCATGACCTCAGCAAAGCTAAATAGGCCAATTTCTCACTAAGATTACTCGAACCTAAGCACTCACTCGTGTTTAGAAAGCAGTAAGTGCTTCTTGTTGGGGTAGTTCATGTGACCCTCAAGACAATGCTTGTTCCTGGTTTTCAACGCGATGCCCTAACATAACCCGAGCTAAGGAGGCCAATGTATCACTAAGATTTCTCAAACCGAAGCACTCACTTGTGGTCAGAACGCAGTAAGTGCTTTTTGTTGGGGCAGTTCTGGTGATCCTCCAGACTATGCTTGTTCCTAGTTTTCGACACAATGCCTTGACTTCAGCCAAGCTAAATAGGCCAATGCATTACTAAGATTTCTCGAACTTAAACACTCACTCGTGTTCAGGAAGCAGTAAGTGCTTCTTGTTGGGGTAGTTCTGGTGAGTCTTGAGACTGTTTGTTCCTAGTTTTCAACGCAATGCCTTGACCTCAGCAGACCAAAATAGGCCAATGTATCACTAAGATTACTCGAACCTAAGCACTCACTCGTGTTTAGAAAGCAGTAAGTGCTTTTTGTTGGGGTAGTTCTGGTGATCCTCCAGTCTACGCATGTTCCTAGTTTTCAAGGCAATGCCATGACCTCAGCCAAGCTAAATAGGCCAATGCATTACCAAGATTACTCGAACCTATGCACTCACTCGTGTTCAGAAAACAGTACGTGCTTCTTGTTTGGATAGTTCTGGTGACTCTCAAGACAATGCTTGTTACTGGTTTTTAACGCGATGCCCTAACATAACCCAAGCTAGAGGCCAATGTATCACTAAGATTACTCAAACCGAAGCACTCACTTGTGATCAGAACGCAGTAAGTGCTTTTTGTTGGGGTCGTTCTTGTGATTCCATGCTGCATTTGGCTCGTTTTATTTTGCTGACACATTTGAAATATGTTCAATTGATTAAATCAAATGGGAAGGTAATTTTTTTTCTTTTCAAATTGCGTCTTTAACGGTTGGTTTCGCTTGTGACGTTTTCAACAGACAGCTGTTCCCGCTGATCAGCATCTCATGAATTGACAACCAATGTAGCCTATTCATTACAATGGGGCGGGGGTTGCAATACATTCCTGTTGGCCAAATTACCCATTGACAAAGTATTCATGGGGGTGGAGTTGAGCTACAATTGCAAATCTCTATTTAAAGTTGTTGTCAATGCATTTGCGCAACTTTTTCACCCTAAGAAGAGCGAGACCGTTTGGTAAGGTGAAAATAATCCATTCACAGGTTAGCAAAGTTCACAAAACTCTAGTCCAAGTCAGTTTCATTGACCCAACTTGAGCACTGGCTTGTATTTAACAGTAGAAAGTGCTACTTGTTGGGGCAGTCAGACAGACAACATCAACCTGAAATGTGAACATAGAGACGTTCTTGCTGTTCCCTACATAAGCTAAAACAACAAACTGTCTTTTTAAACGTATCTCCGTTCATCAATTTTTTCTTCAATTCAATGTCCTGACCTCAACCGTGCGCAGTATGCTAATTTGTCAGCAAGATTACCCAAACAGGGCGGCCCGGTAGTCCAGTGGTTAGCACGTCGGCTTCACAGTGCAGCGGTACCGGGTTCGATTCCAGCTCCGGCCTCCCTGTGTGGAGTTTGCATGTTCTCCCCGGGCCTGCGTGGGTTTTCTCCGGGTGCTCCGGTTTCCTCCCAGATTCCATAAACATGCGTGGCAGGCTGATTGAACACTCTAAATTGTCCCTAGGTGTGAGTGTGAGTGCGAATGGTTGTTCGTCTATGTGTGCCCTGCGATTGGCTGGCAACCGATTCAGGGTGTCCCCCGCCTACTGCCCGAAGACGGCTGGGATCGGCTCCAGCACCCCCCGCGACCCTAGTGAGGATCAAGCGGCTCGGAAGATGAATGAATGAATGAAAGGATTACCCAAACATCAGCACAGACGTAATCTGAAAGCAGTAAGTGCTTCTTGTTGGGGTAGTTCTGGTGATTTCAAACGACGTTTGTTCCTAGTTTTCGACGCAATGCCTTGACATCAGCCAAGCTAAATAGGCCAATGCATCACTAAGATTACTCAAATCTAAGCACTCACCTGTAGTCTGAAAACAGTAAGTGCTTCTTGTTGGGGTCGTTTTGGTGATCCTCCAGACTACGCATGTTCCTAGTTTTCAAGGCAATGCCATGACCTCAGCCAAGCTAAATAGGCCAATCCATCACTAAGATTACTCGAACCTAAGCACTCACTCGTGTTCTGGAAGCATTAAGTGCTTCTTGTTGGGGTAGTTCTGGTGATCCTCCAGACTATGCTTGTTCCTAGTTTTCGACACAATACCTTGACTTCAGCCAAGCTAAATAGGCCAATGCATCACTAAGATTTCTCGAACTTAAGCACTCACTCGTGTTCTGGAAGCAGTAAGTGCTTCTTGTTGGGGTAGTTCTGGTGAGTCTTGAGACTGTTTGTTCCTAGTTTTCAACGCAATGCCTTGACCTCAGCAGACCAAAATAGGCCAATGTATCACTAAGATTACTCGAACCTAAGCACTCACTCGTGTTTAGAAAGCAGTAAGTGCTTTTTGTTGGGGTAGTTCTGGTGAACCTCCAGTCTACGCATGTTCCTAGTTTTCAAGGCAATGCCATGACCTCAGCCAAGCTAAATAGGCCAATGCATTACTAAGATTACTCGAACCTATGCACTCACTCGTGTTCAGAAAACAGTAAGTGCTTCTTGTTTGGATAGTTCTGGTGACTCTCAAGACAATGCTTGTTCCTGGTTTTCAACGCGATGCCCTAACATAACCCAAGCTAGAGGCCAATGTATCACTAAGATTACTCAAACCGAAGCAATCACTTGTGATCAGAACGCAGTAAGTGCTTTTTGTTGGGGTCGTTCTGGTGATTCCATGCTGCATTTGGCTCGTTTTATTTTGCTGACACATTTGAAATATGTTCAATTGATTAAATCAAATGGGAAGGTAATTTTTTTTCTTTTCAAATTGCGTCTTTAACGGTTGGTTTCGCTTGTGACGTTTTCAACAGACAGCTGTTCCCGCTGATCAGCATCTCATGAATTGACAACCAATGTAGCCTATTCATTACAATGGCGCGGGGGTTGCAATACATTCCTGTTGGCCAAATTACCCATTGACAAAGTATTCATGGGGGTGGAGTTGAGCTACAATTGCAAATCTCTATTTAAAGTTGTTGTCAATGCATTTGCGCAACTTTTTCACCCTAAGAAGAGCGAGACCGTTTGGTAAGGTGAAAATAATCCATTCACAGGTTAGCAAAGTTCACAAAACTCTAGTCCAAGTCAGTTTCATTGACCCAACTTGAGCACTGGCTTGTATTTAACAGTAGAAAGTGCTACTTGTTGGGGCAGTCAGACAGACAACATCAACCTGAAATGTGAACATAGAGACGTTCTTGCTGTTCCCTACATAAGCTAAAACAACAAACTGTCTTTTTAAACGTATCTCCGTTCATCAATTTTTTCTTCAATTCAATGTCCTGACCTCAACCGTGCGCAGTATGCTAATTTGTCAGCAAGATTACCCAAACAGGGCGGCCCGGTAGTCCAGTGGTTAGCACGTCGGCTTCACAGTGCAGCGGTACCGGGTTCGATTCCAGCTCCGGCCTCCCTGTGTGGAGTTTGCATGTTCTCCCCGGGCCTGCGTGGGTTTTCTCCGGGTGCTCCGGTTTCCTCCCAGATTCCATAAACATGCGTGGCAGGCTGATTGAACACTCTAAATTGTCCCTAGGTGTGAGTGTGAGTGCGAATGGTTGTTCGTCTATGTGTGCCCTGCGATTGGCTGGCAACCGATTCAGGGTGTCCCCCGCCTACTGCCCGAAGACGGCTGGGATCGGCTCCAGCACCCCCCGCGACCCTAGTGAGGATCAAGCGGCTCGGAAGATGAATGAATGAATGAAAGGATTACCCAAACATCAGCACAGACGTAATCTGAAAGCAGTAAGTGCTTCTTGTTGGGGTAGTTCTGGTGATTTCAAACGACGCTTGTTCCTAGTTTTCGACGCAATGCCTTGACATCAGCCAAGCTAAATAGGCCAATGCATCACTAAGATTACTCAAATCTAAGCACTCACCTGTAGTCTGAAAACAATAAGTGCTTCTTGTTGGGGTCGTTTTGGTGATCCTCCAGACTACGCATGTTCCTAGTTTTCAAGGCAATGCCATGACCTCAGCCAAGCTAAATAGGCCAATCCATCACTAAGATTACTCGAACCTAAGCACTCACTCGTGTTCTGGAAGCATTAAGTGCTTCTTGTTGGGGTAGTTCTGGTGATCCTCCAGACTATGCTTGTTCCTAGTTTTTGACACAATGCCTTGACTTCAGCCAAGCTAAATAGGCTAATCCATCACTAAGATTACTCAAACCAAAGCACTCACTCGTGTTCTGGAAGCATTAAGTGCTTCTTGTTGGGGTAGTTCTGGTGATCCTCCAGACTATGCTTGTTCCTAGTTTTTGACACAATGCCTTGACTTCAGCCAAGCTAAATAGGCCAATCCATCACTAAGATTACTCGGAAGATGAATGAATGAATGAAAGGATTACCCAAACATCAGCACAGACGTAATCTGAAAGCATTAAGTGCTTCTTGTTGGGGTAGTTTTGGTGACTCTCGAGACTATGCTTGTTCCTGGTTTTCAACGCGATACCCTAACATAACCCAAGGTAAAGAGGAGAATGTATCACTAAGATTACTCAAACCGAAGCACTCACTTGTGTTCAGAACGCAGTAAGTGCTTTTTGTTGGGGTCGTTCTGGTGATTCCATGCTGCATTTGGCTCGTTTTATTTTGCTGACACATTTGAAATATGTTCAATTGATTACCTCAAATGGGAAGGTAAATGTTTTTCTTTTCAAATTGCGTCTTTAACGGTTGGTTTCGCTTGTGACGTTTTCAGCAGACAGCTGTTCCCGCTGATCAGCATCTCATGAATTGACAACCAATGTAGCATATTCATTAAAAGGAGGCGGGCGTTGCAATACATTCCTGTTGGCCAAATTATCCATTGACAAAGTATTCATGGGGGTGGAGTTGAGCTTCAATTGCAAATCTCTATTTAAAGTTGTTGTCAATGCATTTGCGCAACTTCTGCACCGTAAGAAGAGGGAGGCTGTTTGGTAAGGTGAAAATAGTCCATTCACAGGTTAGCAAAGTTCACAAAACTAAAGTCCAAGTCAGTTTCATTGACCCAACTTGAGCACTGGCTTGTATTTGACAATAGAAAGTGCTACTTATTGGGGCAGTCAGACAGACAACATCAACTTGAAATGTGAACATAGACGTTCTTGCTGTTCCCGAGATAAGCTAAAACAACAAACTGTCTTTTTAAACGTATCTCCGTTCATTAATTGTTTCTTCAATTCAATGTCCTGACCTAAACCGTGCGCAGTATGCTAATTTGTCAGCAAGATTACCCAAACATCAGCACAGACGTGTTCTGAAAGCAGTAAGTGCTTCTTGTTGGGGTAGTTCTGGTGATTCCAAACGACGCTTGTTCCTAGTTTTCGACGCAATGCCTTGACATCAGCCAAGCTAAATAGGCCAATGCATCTCTAAGATTACTCGAACCTAAGCACTCACTCGTGTTCAGGAAGCAGTAAGTGCTTCTTGTTGGGGTAGTTCTGGTGAGTCTTGAGACTGTTTGTTCCTAGTTTTCAACACAATGCCATGACCTCAGCCAAGCTAAATAGGCCAATTTCTCACTAAGATTACTCGAACCTAAGCACTCACTCGTGTTTAAAAAGCAGTAAGTGCTTTTTGTTGGGGTAGTTCTGGTGATCCTCCAGTCTACGCATGTTCCTAGTTTTCAAGGCAATGCCATGACCTCAGCCAAGCTAAATAGGCCAATGCATTACTAAGATTACTCGAACCTATGCACTCACTCGTGTTCAGGAAGCAGTAAGTGCTTCTTGTTGGGGTAGTTCTGCTGAGTCTTGAGACTATGTTTGTTCCTAGTTTTCAACGCAATGCCTTGACCTCAGCAGAGCAAAAGAGGCCAATGCATCACTAAGATTACTCAAATCTAAGCACTCACCTGTAGTCTGAAAACAGTAAGTGCTTCTTGTTGGGGTAGTTTTGGTGATCCTCCAGACAACGCCTTTTCCTAGTTTTCAACACAATGCCATGACCTCAGCCAAGCTAAATAGGCCAATTTCTCACTAAGTTTACTCAAACCTAAGCACTCACTCGTGTTTAGAAAGCAGTAAGTGCTTTTTGTTGGGGTAGTTCTGGTGATCCTCCAGACTATGCTTGTTCCTAGTTTTCAACGCAATGCCTTGACCTCAGCCAAGCTAAGTAGGCCAATCCATCACTAAGATTACTCGAACCAAAGCACTCACTTGTGTTCTGGAAGCAGTAAGTGCTTCTTGTTGGGGTAGTTTTGGTGACTCTCGAGACTATGCTTGTTCCTGGTTTTCAACGCGATACCCTAACATAACCCAAGGTAAAGAGGAGAATGTATCACTAAGATTACTCAAACCGAAGCACTCACTTGTGTTCAGAACGCAGTAAGTGCTTTTTGTTGGGGTCGTTCTGGTGATTCCATGCTGCATTTGGCTCGTTTTATTTTGCTGACACATTTGAAATATGTTCAATTGATTACCTCAAATGGGAAGGTAAATGTTTTTCTTTTCAAATTGTGTCTTTAACGGTTGGTTTCGCTTGTGACGCCAAGCTAAATAGGCCAATGCATTACTAAGATTACTCGAACCTATGCACTCACTCGTGTTCAGAAAGCAGAAAGTGCTACTTGTTGGTGCAGTTAGACAGACAACATTAACCTGATATGTGAACATGGAGACGGGTTTGCTGTTCCCTAGATAAGCTAAAACAACAAACTGTCTTTTTAAACCTATCTCCGTACATTGATTGTTTCTTCAATTCAATGTCCTGACCTCAACCGTGCACAGTATGCTAATTGGTCAGCAAGATTACCCAAACATCAGCACAGACGTGTTCTGAAAGGAGTAAGTGCTTCTTGTTGGGGTAGTTCTGGTGATTCCAAACGACGCTTGTTCCTAGTTTTCGACGCAATGCCTTGACATCACCCAAGCTAAATAGGCCAATGCATCACTAAGATTACTCAAATCTAAGCACTCACCTGTAGTATGAAAACATTAAGTGCTTCTTGTTGGGGTAGTTTTGGTGATCCTCCAGACTACGCCTTTTCCTAGTTTTCAACACAATGCCATGACCTCAGCCAAGCTAAATAGGCCAATTTCTCACTAAGATTACTCGAACCTAAGCACTCACTCGTGTTCTGAAAGCAGTAAGTGCTTCTTGTTTGGGTAGTTCTGGTGACTCCAAACGACGCTTGTTCCTAGTTTTCGACGCAATGCCTTGACATCACCCAAGCTAAATAGGCCAATGCATCACTAAGATTACTCAAATCTAAGCACTCACCTGTAGTATGAAAACAGTAAGTGCTTCTTGTTGGGGTAGTTCATGTGACCCTCAAAACAATGCTTGTTCCTAGTTTTCAACGCAATGCCTTGACCTCAGCCAAGCTAAATAGGCCAATCAATCACTAAGATTACTCGAACCAAAGCACTCACTCGTGTTCTGGAAGCATTAAGTGCTTCTTGTTGGGGTAGTTTTGGTGACTCTCGAGACTATGCTTGTTCCTGGTTTTCAACGCGATACCGTAACATAACCCAAGCTAAAGAGGCCAATGTATCACTAAGATTACTCAAACCGAAGCACTCACTTGTGATCAGAACGCAGTAAGTGCTTTTTGTTGGGGTCGTTCTGGTGATTCCATGCTGCATTTGGCTCGTTTTATTTTGCTGACACATTTGAAATATGTTCAATTGATTACCTCAAATGGGAAGGTAATTTTTTTTCTTTTCAAATTGCGTCTTTAACGGTTGGTTTCGCTTGTGACGTTTTCAGCAGACAGCTGTTTCGCTGTGTAATGTGAAAATAGTCCATTCACAGGTTAGCAAAGTTCACAAAACTAAAGTCCAAGTCAGTTTCATTGACCCAACTTGAGCACTGGCTTGTATTTGACAATAGAAAGCGCTACTTGTTGGGGCACTCAGACAGACAACATCATCCTGAAATGTGAACATAGAGACGTTCTTACTGTTCCCGAGATAAGCAAAAAAAACAAAGTCTTTTTAAACGTATCTCCGTTCATTAATTGTTTCTTCAATTCAATGTCGTGACCTAAACCGTGCGCAGTATGCTAATTTGTCAGCAAGATTACCCAAACATCAGCACAGACGTGTTCTGAAAGCAGTAAGTGCTCTTGTTGGGGTAGTTCTGGTGATTCCAAACGACGCTTGTTCCTAGTTTTCGACGCAATGCCTTGACATCAGCCAAGCTAAATAGGCCAATGCATCACTAAGATTACTCAAATCTAAGCACTCACCTGTAGTCTGAAAACAGTAAGTGCTTCTTGTTGGGGTAGTTTTGGTGATCCTCCAGACTACGCCTTTTCCTAGTTTTCAACACAATGCCATGACCTCAGCCAAGCTAAATAGGCCAATTTCTCACTAAGATTACTCGAACCTAAGCACTCACTCGTGTTTAGAAAGCAGTAAGTGCTTTTTGTTGGGGTAGTTCTGGTGATCCTCCAGACTATGCTTGTTCCTAGTTTTCAACGCAATGCCTTGACCTCAGCCAAGCTAAATAGGCCAATTCATCACTAAGATTACTCGAACCAAAGCACTCACTCGTGTTCTGGAAGCGGTAAGTGCTTCTTGTTGGGGTAGTTCTGGTGATCCTCCAGAATACGCTTGTTCCTAGTTTTCGATGCACTGCCGTGACTTCAGCCAAGCTAAATCGGCCAATGTTTACTAAGATTACTCAAACCTAAGCACTCACTCGTGTTCAGGAAGCAGTAAGCTTCTTGTTGCTGTAGTTCTGGTGATCCTCCAGACTACGCGTGTTCCTAGTTTTCGACGCACTGCCTTGACTTCAGCCAAGCTAAATAGGCCAATGTTTACTAAGATTACTCAAACCTAAGCACTCACTTGTGTTCAGAACGCAGTAAGTGCTTTTTGTTGGGGTAGTTCTGGAGATCCTCCAGACTATGCTTGTTCCTAGTTTTCGACACAATGCCTTGACTTCAGCCAAGCTAAATAGGCCAATCCATCACTAAGATTACTCGAACTTAAGCACTCACTCGTGTTCAGGAAGCAGTAAGTGCTTCTTGTTGGGGTAGTTCTGGTGAGTCTTGAGACTATGCTTGTTCCTGGTTTTCAACGCGATACCCTAACATAACCCAAGGTAAAGAGGCCAATGTATCACTAAGATTACTCAAACCGAAGCACTCACTTGTGTTCAGAACGCAGTAAGTGCTTTTTGTTGGGGTAGTTCTGGTGATCCTCCAGACTATGCTTGTTCCTAGTTTTCGACACAATGCCTTGACTTCAGCCAAGCTAAATAGGCCAATCCATCACTAAGATTACTCGAACCAAAGCACTCACTCGTGTTCTGGAAGCAGTAAGTGCTTCTTGTTGGGGTAGTTCTGGTGACTCTCGAGACTATGCTTGTTCCTGGTTTTCAACGCGATACCCTAATATAACCCAAGGTAAAGAGGCCAATGTATCACAAAGATTACTCAAACCGAAGCACTCACTTGTGTTCAGAACGCAGTAAGTGCTTTTTGTTGGGGTCATTCTGGTGATTCCATGCTGCATTTGGCTCATTTTATTTTGCTGACACATTTGAAATATGTTCAATTGATTCCCCTAAATGGGAATGTAACTGCTTTTCTTTTCGAATTGCGTCTTTTACGGTTGGTTTCGCTTGTGACGTTTTCAGCAGACAGCTGTTCCCGCTGATCAGCATCTCATGAATTGACAACCAATGTAGCATATTCATTACAAGGGGGCAGGCTTTGCAATACATTCCTGTTGGCCAAATTATACAAAGTATTCATGGGGGTGGAGTTGAGCTTCAATTGCAAATCTCTATTTAAAGTTGTTGTCAATGCATTTGCGCAACTTCTGCACCGTAAGAAGAGGGAGGCTGTTTGGTAAGGTGAAAATAGTCCATTCACAGGTTAGCAAAGTTCACAAAACTAAAGTCCAAGTCAGTTTCATTGACCCAACTTGAGCACTGGCTTGTATTTGACAATAGAAAGTGCTACTTGTTGGGGCAGTCAGACAGACAACATCAACCTGAAATGTGAACATAGAGACGTTCTTCCTATTCCCGAGATAAGCTAAAACAACAAACTGTCTTGTTAAACGTATCTCCGTTCATTAATTGTTTCTTCAATTCAATGTCCTGACCTAAACCGTGCACAGTATGCTAATTTGTAGCAAGATTACCCAAAAATCAGCACAGAGGTGTTCTGAAAGCAGTAAGTGCTTCTTATTGGGGTAGTTCTGGTTAGTCTTGAGACTATGTTTGTTCCTAGTTTTCGACGCACTGTCTTGACTTCAGCCAAGTTAAATAGGCCAATTCATCACTAAGATTACTCGAATCTAAGCACTCACTCGTGTTCAGGAAGCAGTAAGTGCTTCTTGTTGGGGTAGTTCTGGTGATCCTCCAGACTATGCTTGTTCCTAGTTTTCGACACAATGCCTTGACTTCATACAAGCTAAATAGGCCAATGCATCACTAAGATTTCTCGAACTTAAGCACTCACTCGTGTTCAGGAAGAAGTAAGTGCTTCTTGTTGGGGTAGTTCTGCGGAGTCTTGAGACTACGCATGTTCCTAGTTTTCAAGGCAATGCCATGACTTCAGCCAAGCTAAATAGGCCAATGCATTACTAAGATTTCTCGAACCTATGCACTCACTCGTGTTCAGAAAGCAGAAAGTGCTACTTGTTGGTGCAGTTAGACAGACAACATTAACCTGATATGTGAACATGGAGACGGGTTTGCTGTTCCCTAGATAAGCTAAAACAACAAACTGTCTTTTTAAACCTATCCCCGTACATCGATTGTTTCTTCAATTCAATGTCCTGACCTCAACCGTGCGCAGTATGCTAATTGGTCAGCAAGATTACCCAAACATCAGCACAGACGTGTTCTGAAAGCAGTAAGTGCTTCTTGTTGCGGTAGTTCTGGTGATTCCAAACGACGCTTGTTCCTAGTTTTCGACGCAATGCCTTGACATCAGCCAAGCTAAATAGGCCAATGCATCACTAAGATTACTCAAATCTAAGCACTCACCTGTAGTATGAAAACAGTAAGTGCTTCTTGTTGGGGTAGTTTTGGTGATCCTCCAGACTACGCCTTTTCCTAGTTTTCAACACAATGCCATGACCTCAGCCAAGCTAAATAGGCCAATTTCTCACTAAGATTACTCGAACCTAAGCACTCACTCGTGTTTAGAAAGCAGTAAGTGCTTCTTGTTGGGGTAGTTCTGGTGATTCCAAACGACGCTTGTTCCTAGTTTTCGACGCAATGCCTTGACATCACCCAAGCTAAATAGGCCAATGTATCACTAAGAAGCACTCACTCGTGTTCTGGAAGCAGTAAGTGCCTCTTGTTGGGGTAGTTTTGGTGACTCTCGAGACTATGCTTGTTCCTGGTTTTCAACGCGATACCCTAACATAACCCAAGGTAAAGAGGCCAATGTATCACTAAGATTACTCAAACCGAAGCACTCACTTGTGTTCAGAACGCAGTAAGTGCTTTTTGTTGGGGTCGTTCTGGTGATTCCATGCTGCATTTGGCTCGTTTTATTTTGCTGACACATTTGAAATATGTTCAATTGATTACCTCAAATGGGAAGGTAAATTTTTTCTTTTCACATTGCGTCTTTAACGGTTGGTTTCGCTTGTGACGTTTTCAGCAGACAGCTGTTCCCGCTGATCAGCATCTCATGAATTGACAACCAATGTAGCATATTAATTAAAAGGGGTCGGGTGTTGCTATACATTCCTGTTGGCCAAATTATCCATTGACAAAGTATTCATGGGGGTGGAGTTGAGCTTCAATTGCAAATCTCTATTTAAAGTTGTTGTCAATGCATTTGCGCAACTTCTGCACCGTAAGAAGAGGGAGGCTGTTTGGTAAGGTGAAAATAGTCCATTCACAGGTTAGCAAAGTTCACAAAACTAAACTCCAAGTCAGTTTCATTGACCCAACTTGAGCACTGGCTTGTATTTGACAATAGAAAGTGCTACTTGTTGGGGCAGTCAGACAGACAACATCAACCTGAAATGTGAACATAGAGACGTTCTTGCTGTTCCCAAGATAAGCTAAAACAAAAAACTGTCTTTTTAAACGTATCTCCGTTCATTAATTGTTTCTTCAATTCAATGTCATGACCTAAACCTTGCGCCGTATGCTAATTTGTCAGCAAGATTACCCAAACATCAGCACAGACGTGTTCTGAAAGCAGTAAGTGCTTCTTGTTGGGGTCGTTCTGGTGACTCCAAACGACGCTTGTCCCTAGTTTTCGAAGCAATGCCTTGACATCAGCCAAGCTAAATAGGCCAATGCATCACTAAGATTACTCAAATCTAAGCACTCACCTGTAGTCTGAAAACAGTAAGTGCTTCTTGTTGGGGTAGTTTTGGTGATCCTCCAGACTACGCCTTTTCCTAGTTTTCAAGTCAAGTCAAGTCAACAGTATTTATAGAGCACTTTCAAACAGCCATCGCTGCATACAAAGTGCTGTACATGGAGCGATTTAACATATACAATAAACAGTAAGACGAATCAACACAATGCCATGACCTCAGCCAAGCTAAATAGGCCAATTTCTCACTAAGATTACTCGAACCTAAGCACTCACTCGTGTTTAGAAAGCAGTAAGTGCTTTTTGTTGGGGTAGTTCTGGTGATCCACCAGACTATGCTTGTTCCTAGTTTTCAACGCAATGCCTTGACCTCAGCCAAGCTAAGTAGGCCAATCCATCACTAAGATTACTCGAACCAAAGCACTCACTCGTGTTCAGGAAGTAGTAAGTGCTTCTTGTTGGGGTAGTTTTGGTGATCCTCCAGACTACGCCTTTTCCTAGTTTTCAACACAATGCCATGACCTCAGCCAAGCTAAATAGGCCAATTTCTCACTAAGATTACTCGAACCTAAGCACTCACTCGTGTTTAGAAAGCAGTAAGTGCTTCTTGTTGGGGTAGTTCTGGTGATTCCAAACGACGCTTGTTCCTAGTTTTCGACGCAATGCCTTGACATCACCCAAGCTAAATAGGCCAATGCATCACTAAGATTACTCAAATCTAAGCACTCACCTGTTGTATGAAAACAGTAAGTGCTTCTTGTTTGGGTAGTTCTGGTGATCCTCCAGACTATGGTTGTTCCTAGTTTTCAATGCAATGCCTTGACCTCAGCCAAGCTAAATAGGCCAATCCATCACTAAGATTACTTGAACCAAAGCACTCACTCGTGTTCTGGAAGCAGTAAGTGCTTCTTGTTGGGGTAGTTCATGTGACCCTCAAAACAATGCTTGTTCCTAGTTTTCAACGCAATGCCTTGACCTCAGCCAAGCTAAATAGGCCAATCGATCACTAAGATTACTCGAACAAAAGCACTCACTCGTGTTCTGGAAGCAGTAAGTGCTTCTTATTGGGGTAGTTTTGGTGACTCTCGAGACTATGCTTGTTCCTGGTTTTCAACGCGATACCGTAACATAACCCAAGCTAAAGAGGCCAATGTATCACTAAGATTACTCAAACCGAAGCACTCACTTGTGGTCAAAACGCAGTAAGTGATTTTTGTTGGGGTCGTTCTGGTGATTCCATGCTGCATTTGGCTCGTTTTATTTTGCTGACACATTTGAAATATGTTCAATTGATTACCTCAAATGGGAAGGTAAATGTTTTTCCTTTCAAATTGCGTCTTTAACGGTTGGTTTCGCTTGTGACGTTATCAGCAGACAGCTGTTCCCGCTGATCAGCATCTCATGAATTGACAACCAATGTAGCCTATTCATTACAATGGGGCGGGGATTGCAATACATTCCTGTTGGCCAAATTACCCATTGACAAAGTATTCATGGGGGTGGAGTTGAGCTACAATTGCAAATCTCTATATAAAGTTGTTGTCAATGCATTTGCGCAACTGTTTCACCCTAAGAAGAGCGAGACCGTTTGGTAAGGTGAAAATAATCCATTCAGAGGTTAGCAAAGTTCACAAAACTCTAGTCCAAGTCAGTTTCATTGACCCAACTTGAGCACTGGCTTGTATATAACAGTAGAAAGTGCTACTTGTTGGGGCATTCAGACAGACAACATCAACCTGAAATGTGAACATAGAGACGTTCTTGCTGTTACCTACATAAGCTAAAACAACAAACTGTCTTTTTAAACGTATCTCCGTTCATCAATTTTTTCTTCAATTCAATGTCCTGACCTAAACCGTGCGCAGTATGCTAATTTGTCAGCAAGATTACCCAAACATCAGCACAGACGTAATCTGAAAGCAGTAAGTGCTTCTTGTTGGGGTAGTTCTGGTGATTCCAAACGACGCTTGTTCCTAGTTTTCGACGCAATGCCTTGACATCAGCCAAGCTAAATAGGCCAATGCATCACTAAGATTACTCAAATCTAAGCACTCACCTGTAGTCTGAAAACAGTAAGTGCTTCTTGTTGGGGTAGTTTTGGTGATCCTCCAGACTACGCATGTTCCTAGTTTTCAAGGCAATGCCATGACCTCAGCCAAGCTAAATAGGCCAATCCATCACTAAGATTACTCGAACCTAAGCACTCACTCGTGTTCTGGAAGCAGTAAGTGCTTCTTGTTGGGGTAGTTCTGGTGATCCTCCAGACTATGCTTGTTCCTAGTTTTTGACACAATGCCTTGACTTCAGCCAAGCTAAATAGGCCAATCCATCACTAAGATTACTCAAACCAAAGCACTCACTCCTGTTCTGGAAGCAGTAAGTGCTTCTTGTTGGGGTAGTTTTGGTGATCCTCCAGACTACGCCTTTTCCTAGTTTTCAACACAATGCCATGACCTCAGGCAAGCTAAATAGGCCAATTTCTCACTAAGATTACTCGAACCTAAGCACTTACTCGTGTTTAGAAAGCAGTAAGTGATTTTTGTTGGGGTAGTTCTGGTGATCCTCCAGACTATGCTAGTTCCTAGTTTTCAACGCAATGCCTTGACCTCAGCCAAGCTAAATAGGCCAATCCATCACTAAGATTACTCAAACCAAAGCACTCACTCGTGTTCTGGAAGCAGTAAGTGCTTCTTGTTGGGGTAGTTCTGGTGATCCTCCAGACTATGCTTGTTCCTAGTTTTCGACACAATACCTTGACTTCAGCCAAGCTAAATAGGCCAATGCATCACTAAGATTTCTCGAACTTAAGCACTCACTCGTGTTCTGGAAGCAGTAAGTGCTTCTTGTTGGGGTAGTTTTGGTGACTCTCGAGACTATGCTTGTTCCTGGTTTTCAACGCGATACCCTAACATAACCCAACGTAAAGAGGAGAATGTATCACTAAGATTACTCAAACCGAAGCACTCACTTGTGTTCAGAACGCAGTAAGTGCTTTTTGTTGGGGTCGTTCTGGTGATTCCATGCTGCATTTGGCTCGTTTTATTTTGCTGACACATTTGAAATATGTTCAATTGATTACCTCAAATGGGAATGTAAATGTTTTTCTTTTCAAATTGCGTCTTTAACGGTTGGTTTCGCTTGTGACGTTTTCAGCAGACAGCTGTTCCCGCTGATCAGCATCTCATGAATTGACAACCAATGTAGCATATTCATTAAAAGGGGGCGGGCGTTGCAATACATTCCTGTTGGCCAAATTATCCATTGACAAAGTATTCATGGGGGTGGAGTTGAGCTTCAATTGCAAATCTCTATTTAAAGTTGTTGTCAATGCATTTGCGCAACTTCTGCACCGTAAGAAGAGGGAGGCTGTTTGGTAAGGTGAAAATAGTCTATTCACAGGTTAGCAAAGTTCACAAAACTAAACTACAAGTCAGTTTCATTGACCCAACTTGAGCACTGGCTTGTATTTGACAATAGAAAGTGCTACTTATTGGGGTAGTCAGACAGACAACATCAACTTGAAATGTGAACATAGACGTTCTTACTGTTCCCGAGATAAGCTAAAACAACAAACTGTCTTTTTAAACGTATCTCCGTTCATTAATTGTTTCTTCAATTCAATGTCCTGACCTCAACCGTGCGCAGTATGCTAATTTGTCAGCAAGATTACCCAAACATCAGCACAGACGTGTTCTGAAAGCAGTAAGTGCTTCTTGTTGGGGTAGTTCTGGTGATTCCAAACGACGCTTGTTCCTAGTTTTCGACGCAATGCCTTGACATCAGCCAAGCTAAATAGGCCAATGCATCACTAAGATTACTCGAACCTAAGCACTCACTCGTGTTCAGGAAGCAGTAAGTGCTTTTTGTTGGGGTAGTTTTGGTGATCCTCCAGACTATGCTTGTTCCTAGTTTTCAACGCAATGCCTTGACCTCAGCCAAGCTAAATAGGCCAATGTTTACTAAGATTACTCAAACCTAAGCACTCACTTGTGTTCAGAACGCAGTAAGTGCTTTTTGTTGGGGTAGTTCTGGTGATCCTTCAGACTATGCTTGTTCCTAGTTTTCGACGCACTGCCGTGACTTCAGCCAAGCTAAATAGGCCAATGCATCACTAAGATTTCTCGAACTTAAGCACTCACTCGTGTTCAGGAAGCAGTAAGTGCTTCTTGTTGGGGTAGTTCTGGTGAGTCTTGAGACTATGCTTGTTCCTGGTTTTCAACGCGATACCCTAACATAACCAAAGGTAAAGAGGCCAATGTATCACTAAGATTACTCAAACCGAAGCACTCACTTGTGTTCAGAACGCAGTAAGTGCTTTTTGTAGGGGTAGTTCTGGTGATCCTCCAGACTATGCTTGTTCCTAGTTTTCGACACAATGCCTTGACTTCAGCCAAGCTAAATAGGCCAATCCATCACTAAGATTACTCGAACCAAAGCACTCATCACTCGTGTTCTGGAAGCAGTAAGTGCTTCTTGTTGGGGTAGTTCTGGTGACTCTCGAGACTATGCTTGTTCCTGGTTTTCAACGCGATACCCTAACATAACCCAAGGTAAAGAGGCCAATCACTAAGTATCACTAAGATTTCTCAAACCGAAGCACTCACTTGTGTTCAGAACGCAGTAAGTGCTTTTTGTTGGGGTCATTCTGGTGATTCCATGCTGCATTTGGCTCATTTTATTTTGCTGACACATTTGAAATATGTTCAATTGATTCCCTTAAATGGGAATGTAACTGCTTTTCTTTTCGAATTGCGTCTTTTACGGTTGGTTTCGCTTGTGACGTTTTCAGCAGACAGCTGTTCCCGCTGATCAGCATCTCATGAATTGACAACCAATGTAGCATATTCATTACAAGGGGGCGGGCGTTGCAATACATTCATGTTGGCCAAATTATACAAAGTATTCATGGGGGTGGAGTTGAGCTTCAATTGCAAATCTCTATTTAAAGTTGTTGTCAATGCATTTGCGCAACTTCTGCACCGTAAGAAGAGGGAGGCTGTTTGGTAAGGTGAAAATAGTCCATTCACAGGTTAGCAAAGTTCACAAAACTAAAGTCCAAGTCAGTTTCATTGACCCAACTTGAGCACTGGCTTGTATTTGACAATAGAAAGTGCTACTTGTTGGGGCACTCAGACAGACAACATCATCCTGAAATGTGAACATAGAGACGTTCTTACTGTTCCCGAGATAAGCAAAAAAAACAAACAGTCTTTTTAAACGTATCTCCGTTCATTAATTGTTTCTTCAATTCAATGTCGTGACCTAAACCGTGCGCAGTATGCTAATTTGTCAGCAAGATTACCCAAACATCAGCACAGACGTAATCTGAAAGCAGTAAGTGCTTCTTGTTGGGGTAGTTCTGGTGATTCCAAACGACGCTTGTTCCTAGTTTTCGACGCAATGCCATGACCTCAGCCAAGCTAAATAGGCCAATTTCTCACTAAGATTACTCGAACCTAAGCACTCACTCGTGTTTAGAAAGCAGTAAGTGCTTTTTGTTGGGGTAGTTCTGGTGATCCTCCAGACTATGCTTGTTCCTAGTTTTCAACGCAATGCCTTGACCTCAGAATAGCTAAATAGGCCAATTCATCACGAAGATTACTCGAACCAAAGCACTCACTCGTGTTCTGGAAGCGGTAAGTGCTTCTTGTTGGGGTAGTTCTGGTGATCCTCCAGAATACGCTTGTTCCTAGTTTTCGATGCACTGCCGTGACTTCAGCCAAGCTAAATCGGCCAATGTTTACTAAGATTACTCAAACCTAAGCACTCACTCGTGTTCAGGAAGCAGTAAGCTTCTTGTTGCTGTAGTTCTGGTGATCCTCCAGACTACGCGTGTTCCTAGTTTTCGACGCACTGCCTTGACTTCAGCCAAGCTAAATAGGCCAATGTTTACTAAGATTACTCAAACCTAAGCACTCACTTGTGTTCAGAACGCAGTAAGTGCTTTTTGTTGGGGTAGTTCTGGTGATCCTCCAGACTATGCTTGTTCCTAGTTTTCGACACAATGCCTTGACTTCAGCCAAGCTAAATAGGCCAATCCATCACTAAGATTACTCGAACTTAAGCACTCACTCGTGTTCAGGAAGCAGTAAGTGCTTCTTGTTGGGGTAGTTCTGGTGAGTCTTGAGACTATGCTTGTTCCTGGTTTTCAACGCGATACCCTAACATAACCCAAGGTAAAGAGGCCAATGTATCACTAAGATTACTCAAACCGAAGCACTCACTTGTGTTCAGAACGCAGTAAGTGCTTTTTGTTGGGGTAGTTCTGGTGATCCTCCAGACTATGCTTGTTCCTAGTTTTCGACACAATGCCTTGACTTCAGCCAAGCTAAATAGGCCAATCCATCACTAAGATTACTCGAACCAAAGCACTCACTCGTGTTCTGGAAGCAGTAAGTGCTTCTTGTTGGGGTAGTTCTGGTGACTCTCGAGACTATGCTTGTTCCTGGTTTTCAACGCGATACCCTAACATAACCCAAGGTAAAGAGGCCAATGTATCACTAAGATTACTCAAACCAAAGCACTCACTTGTGTTCAGAACGCAGTAAGTGCTTTTTGTTGGGGTTATTCTGGTGATTCCATGCTGCATTTGGCACATTTTATTTTGCTGACACATTTGAAATATGTTCAATTGATTCCCTTAAATGGGAATGTAACTGCTTTTCTTTTCGAATTGCGTCTTTTACGGTTGGTTTCGCTTGTGACGTTTTCAGCAGACAGCTGTTCCCGCTGATCAGCATCTCATGAATTGACAACCAATGTAGCATATTCATTACAAGGGGGCGGGCGTTGCAATACATTCCTGTTGGCCAAATTATCCATTGACAAAGTATTCATGGGGGTGGAGTTGAGCTTCAATTGCAAATCTCTATTTAAAGTTGTTGTCAATGCATTTGCGCAACTTCTGCACCGTAAGAAGAGGGAGGCTGTTTGGTAAGGTGAAAATAGTCCATTCACAGGTTAGCAAAGTTCACAAAACTAAACTCCAAGTCAGTTTCATTGACCCAACTTGAGCACTGGCTTGTATTTGACAATAGAAAGTGCTACTTATTGGGGCAGTCAGACAGACAACATCAACTTGAAATGTGAACATAGACGTTCTTACTGTTCCCGAGATAAGCTAAAACAACAAACTGTCTTTTTAAACGTATCTCCGTTCATTAATTGTTTCTTCAATTCAATGTCCTGACCTCAACCGTGCGCAGTATGCTAATTTGTCAGCAAGATTACCCAAACATCAGCACAGACGTGTTCTGAAAGCAGTAAGTGCTTCTTGTTGGGGTAGTTCTGGTGATTCCAAACGACGCTTGTTCCTAGTTTTCGACGCAATGCCTTGACATCAGCCAAGCTAAATAGGCCAATGCATCACTAAGATTACTCGAACCTAAGCACTCACTCTTGTTCAGGAAGCAGTAAGTGCTTCTTGTTGGGGTAGTTTTGGTGATCCTCCAGACTAAGCCATTTCCTAGTTTTCAACACAATGCCATGACCTCAGCCAAGCTAAATAGGCCAATTTCTCACTAAGATTACTCGAACCTAAGCACTCACTCGTGTTTAGAAAGCAGTAAGTGCTTCTTGATGGGGTAGTTCATGTGACCCTCAAGACAATGCTTGTTCCTGGTTTTCAACGCGATGCCCTAACATAACCCGAGCTAAGGAGGCCGATGTATCACTAAGATTACTCAAACCGAAGCACTCACTTGTGGTCAGAACGCAGTAAGTGCTTTTTGTTGGGGTAGTTCTGGTGATCCTCCAGACTATGCTTGTTCCTAGTTTTCGACACAATGCCTTGACTTCAGCCAAGCTAAATAGGCCAATGCATTACTAAGATTTCTCGAACTTAAACACTCACTCGTGTTCAGGAAGCAGTAAGTGCTTCTTGTTGGGGTAGTTCTGGTGAGTCTTGAGACTGTTTGTTCCTAGTTTTCAACGCAATGCCTTGACCTCAGCAGACCAAAATAGGCCAATGTATCACTAAGATTACTCGAACCTAAGCACTCATTCGTGTTTAGAAAGCAGTAAGTGCTTTTTGTTGGGGTAGTTCTGGTGATCCTCCAGTCTACGCATGTTCCTAGTTTTCAAGGCAATGCCATGACCTCAGCCAAGCTAAATAGGCCAATGCATTACCAAGATTACTCGAACCTATCCACTCACTCGTGTTCAGAAAACAGTAAGTGCTTCTTGTTTGGATAGTTCTGGTGACTCTCAAGACAATGCTTGTTCCTGGTTTTCAACGCGATGCCCTAACATAACCCAAGCTAGAGGCCAATGTATCACTAAGATTACTCAAACCGAAGCACTCACTTGTGATCAGAACGCAGTAAGTGCTTTTTGTTGGGGTCGTTCTGGTGATTCCATGCTGCATTTGGCTCATTTTATTTTGCTGACACATTTGAAATATGTTCAATTGATTAAATCAAATGGGAAGGTAATTTTTTTTCTTTTCAAATTGCGTCTTTAAAGGTTGGTTTCGCTTGTGACGTTTTCAACAGACAGCTGTTCCCGCTGATCAGCATCTCATGAATTGACAACCAATGTAGCCTATTCATTACAATGGGGCGGGGGTTGCAATACATTCCTGTTGGCCAAATTACCCATTGACAAAGTATTCATGGGGGTGGAGTTGAGCTACAATTGCAAATCTCTATTTAAAGTTGTTGTCAATGCATTTGCGCAACTTTTTCACCCTAAGAAGAGCGAGACCGTTTGGTAAGGTGAAAATAATCCATTCACAGGTTAGCAAAGTTCACAAAACTCTAGTCCAAGTCAGTTTCATTGACCCAACTTGAGCACTGGCTTGTATTTAACAGTAGAAAGTGCTACTTGTTGGGGCAGTCAGACAGACAACATCAACCTGAAATGTGAACATAGAGACGTTCTTGCTGTTCCCGAGATAAGCTAAAACAACAAACTGTCTTTTTAAACGTATCTCCGTTCATCAATTTTTTCTTCAATTCAATGTCCTGACCTCAACCGTGCGCAGTATGCTAATTTGTCAGCAAGATTACCCAAACATCAGCACAGACGTAATCTGAAAGCAGTAAGTGCTTCTTGTTGGGGTAGTTCTGGTGATTCCAAACGACGCTTTTTCCTAGTTTTCGACGCAATGCCTTGACATCAGCCAAGCTAAATAGGCCAATGCATCACTAAGATTACTCAAATCTAAGCACTCACTCGTGTTCTGGAAGCAGTAAGTGCTTCTTGTTGGGGTAGTTCTGGTGATCCTCCAGACTATGCTTGTTCCTAGTTTTCGACACAATACCTTGACTTCAGCCAAGCTAAATAGGCCAATGCATCACTAAGATTTCTCGAACTTAAGCACTCACTCGTGTTCTGGAAGCAGTAAGTGCTTCTTGTTGGGGTAGTTTTGGTGACTCTCGAGACTATGCTTGTTCCTGGTTTTCAACGCGATACCCTAACATAACCCAAGGTAAAGAGGAGAATGTATCACTAAGATTACTCAAACCGAAGCACTCACTTGTGATCAGAACGCAGTAAGTGCTTTTTGTTGGGGTCGTTCTGGTGATTCCATGCTGCATTTGGCTCGTTTTATTTTGCTGACACATTTGAAATATGTTCAATTGATTAAATCAAATGGGAAGGTAATTTTTTTTCTTTTCAAATTGCGTCTTTAACGGTTGGTTTCGCTTGTGACGTTTTCAACAGACAGCTGTTCCCGCTGATCAGCATCTCATGAATTGACAACCAATGTAGCCTATTCATTACAATGGGGCGGGGGTTGCAATACATTCCTGTTGGCCAAATTACCCATTGACAAAGTATTCATGGGGGTGGAGTTGAGCTACAATTGCAAATCTCTATTTAAAGTTGTTGTCAATGCATTTGCGCAACTTTTTCACCCTAAGAAGAGCGAGACCGTTTGGTAAGGTGAAAATAATCCATTCACAGGTTAGCAAAGTTCTCAAAACTCTAGTCCAAGTCAGTTTCATTGACCCAACTTGAGCACTGGCTTGTATTTAACAGTAGAAAGTGCTACTTGTTGGGGCAGTCAGACAGACAACATCAACCTGAAATGTGAACATAGAGACGTTCTTGCTGTTCCCTACATAAGCTAAAACAACAAACTGTCTTTTTAAACGTATCTCCGTTCATCAATTTTTTCTTCAATTCAATGTCCTGACCTCAACCGTGCGCAGTATGCTAATTTGTCAGCAAGATTACCCAAACATCAGCACAGACGTAATCTGAAAGCAGTAAGTGCTTCTTGTTGGGGTAGTTCTGGTGATTCCAAACGACGCTTGTTCCTAGTTTTCGACGCAATGCCTTGACATCAGCCAAGCTAAATAGGCCAATGCATCACTAAGATTACTCAAATCTAAGCACTCACCTGTAGTCTGAAAACAGTAAGTGCTTCTTGTTGGGGTAGTTTTGGTGATCCTCCAGACTACGCATGTTCCTAGTTTTCAAGGCAATGCCATGACCTCAGCCAAGCTAAATAGGCCAATCCATCACTAAGATTACTCGAACCTAAGCACTCACTCGTGTTCTGGAAGCAGTAAGTGCTTCTTGTTGGGGTAGTTCTGGTGATCCTCCAGACTATGCTTGTTCCTAGTTTTTGACACAATGCCTTGACCTCAGCCAAGCTAAATAGGCCAATCCATCACTAAGATTACTCAAACCAAAGCACTCACTCCTGTTCTGGAAGCAGTAAGTGCTTCTTGTTGGGGTAGTTTTGGTGATCCTCCAGACTACGCCTTTTCCTAGTTTTCAACACAATGCCATGACCTCAGGCAAGCTAAATAGGCCAATTTCTCACTAAGATTACTCGAACCTAAGCACTTACTCGTGTTTAGAAAGCAGTAAGTGCTTTTTGTTGGGGTAGTTCTGGTGATCCTCCAGACTATGCTAGTTCCTAGTTTTCAACGCAATGCCTTGACCTCAGCCAAGCTAAATAGGCCAATCCATCACTAAGATTACTCAAACCAAAGCACTCACTCGTGTTCTGGAACCAGTAAGTGCTTCTTGTTGGGGTAGTTCTGGTGATCCTCCAGACTATGCTTGTTCCTAGTTTTCGACACAATACCTTGACTTCAGCCAAGCTAAATAGGCCAATGCATCACTAAGATTACTCAAACCAAAGCACTCACTCGTGTTCTGGAACCAGTAAGTGCTTCTTGTTGGGGTAGTTCTGGTGACTCTCGAGACTATGCTTGTTCCTGGTTTTCAACGCGATACCCTAACATAACCCAAGGTAAAGAGGAGAATGTATCACTAAGATTACTCAAACCGAAGCACTCACTTGTGTTCAGAACGCAGTAAGTGCTTTTTGTTGGGGTCGTTCTGGTGATTCCATGCTGCATTTGGCTCGTTTTATTTTGCTGACACATTTGAAATATGTTCAATTGATTACCTCAAATGGGAAGGTAAATGTTTTTCTTTTCAAATTGCGTCTTTAACGGTTGGTTTCGCTTGTGACGTTTTCAGCAGACAGCTGTTCCCGCTGATCAGCATCTCATGAATTGACAACCAATGTAGCATATTCATTACAAGGGGGCGGGCGTTGCAATACATTCCTGTTGGCCAAATTATCCATTGACAAAGTATTCATGGGGGTGGAGTTGAGCTTCAATTGCAAATCTCTATTTAAAGTTGTTGTCAATGCATTTGCGCAACTTCTGCACCGTAAGAAGAGGGAGGCTGTTTGGTAAGGTGAAAATAGTCCATTCACAGGTTAGCAAAGTTCACAAAACTAAACTCCAAGTCAGTTTCATTGACCCAACTTGAGCACTGGCTTGTATTTGACAATAGAAAGTGCTACTTATTGGGGCAGTCAGACAGACAACATCAACTTGAAATGTGAACATAGACGTTCTTACTGTTCCCGAGATAAGCTAAAACAACAAACTGTCTTTTTAAACGTATCTCCGTTCATTAATTGTTTCTTCAATTCAATGTCGTGACCTAAACCGTGCGCAGTATGCTAATTTGTCAGCAAGATTACCCAAACATCAGCACAGACGTGTTCTGAAAGCAGTAAGTGCTTCTTGTTGGGGTAGTTCTGGTGATTCCAAACCACGCTTGTTCCTAGTTTTCGACGCAATGCCTTGACATCAGCCAAGCTAAATAGGCCAATGCATCACTAAGATTACTCGAACCTAAGCACTCACCTGTAGTCTGAAAACAGTAAGTGCTTCTTGTTGGGGTAGTTTTGGTGATCCTCCAGACTACGCCTTTTCCTAGTTTTCAACACAATGCCATGACCTCAGGCAAGCTAAATAGGCCAATTTCTCACTAAGATTACTCGAACCTAAGCACTCACTCGTGTTTAGAAAGCAGTAAGTGCTTTTTGTTGGGGTAGTTCTGGTGATCCTCCAGACTATGCTTGTTCCTAGTTTTCAACGCAATGCCTTGACCTCAGCCAAGCTAAATAGGCCAATTCATCACTAAGATTACTCGAACCAAAGCACTCACTCGTGTTCTGGAAGCGGTAAGTGCTTCTTGTTGGGGTAGTTCTGGTGATTCCAAACGACGCTTGTTCCTAGTTTTCGACGCAATGCCTTGACATCAGCCAAGCTAAATAGGCCAATGCATCACTAAGATTACTCGAACCTAAGCACTCACCTGTAGTCTGAAAACAGTAAGTGCTTCTTGTTGGGGTAGTTTTGGTGATCCTCCAGACTACGCCTTTTCCTAGTTTTCAACACAATGCCATGACCTCAGGCAAGCTAAATAGGCCAATTTCTCACTAAGATTACTCGAACCTAAGCACTCACTCGTGTTTAGAAAGCAGTAAGTGCTTTTTGTTGGGGTAGTTCTGGTGATCCTCCAGACTATGCTTGTTCCTAGTTTTCAACGCAATGCCTTGACCTCAGCCAAGCTAAATAGGCCAATTCATCACTAAGATTACTCGAACCAAAGCACTCACTCGTGTTCTGGAAGCGGTAAGTGCTTCTTGTTGGGGTAGTTCTGGTGATCCTCCAGAATACGCTTGTTCCTAGTTTTCGATGCACTGCCGTGACTTCAGCCAAGCTAAATCGGCCAATGTTTACTAAGATTACTCAAACCTAAGCACTCACTCGTGTTCAGGAAGCAGTAAGCTTCTTGTTGCTGTAGTTCTGGTGATCCTCCAGACTACGCGTGTTCCTAGTTTTCGACGCAATGCCTTGACTTCAGCCAAGCTAAATAGGCCAATGTTTACTAAGATTACTCAAACCTAAGCACTCACTTGTGTTCAGAACGCAGTAAGTGCTTTTTGTTGGGGTAGTTCTGGTAATCCTCCAGACTATGCTTGTTCCTAGTTTTCGACACAATGCCTTGACTTCAGCCAAGCTAAATAGGCCAATCCATCACTAAGATTACTCGAACTTAAGCACTCACTCGTGTTCAGGAAGCAGTAAGTGCTTCTTGTTGGGGTAGTTCTGGTGAGTCTTGAGACTATGCTTGTTCCTGGTTTTCAACGCGATACCCTAACATAACCCAAGGTAAAGAGGCCAATGTATCACTAAGATTACTCAAACCGAAGCACTCACTTGTGTTCAGAACGCAGTAAGTGCTTTTTGTTGGGGTAGTTCTGGTGATCCTCCAGACTATGCTTGTTCCTAGTTTTCGACACAATGCCTTGACTTCAGCCAAGCTAAATAGGCCAATCCATCACTAAGATTACTCGAAGCAAAGCACTCACTCGTGTTCTGGAAGCAGTAAGTGCTTCTTGTTGGGGTAGTTCTGGTGACTCTCGAGACTATGCTTGTTCCTGGTTTTCAACGCGATACCCTAACATAACCCAAGGTAAAGAGGCCAATGTATCACTAAGATTACTCAAACCGAAGCACTCACTTGTGTTCAGAACGCAGTAAGTGCTTTTTGTTGGGGTCGTTCTGGTGATTCCATGCTGCATTTGGCTCGTTTTATTTTGCTGACACATTTGAAATATGTTCAATTGATTACCTCAAATGGGAAGGTAAATGTTTTTCTTTTCAAATTGCGTCTTTAACGGTTGGTTTCGCTTGTGACGTTTTCAGCAGACAGCTGTTCCCGCTGATCAGCATCTCATGAATTGACAACCAATGAAGCATATTCATTAAAAGGGGGCGGACGTTGCAATACATTCCTGTTGGCCAAATTATCCATTGACAAAGTATTCATGGGGGTGGAGTTGAGCTTCAATTGCAAATCTCTATTTAAAGTTGTTGTCAATGCATTTGCGCAACTTCTGCACCGTAAGAAGAGGGAGGCTGTTTGGTAAGGTGAAAATAGTCCATTCACAGGTTAGCAAAGTTCACAAAACTAAACTCCAAGTCAGTTTCATTGACCCAACTTGAGCACTGGCTTGTATTTGACAATAGAAAGTGCTACTTATTGGGGCAGTCAGACAGACAACATCAACTTGAAATGTGAACATAGACGTTCTTACTGTTCCCGAGATAAGCTAAAACAACAAACTGTCTTTTTAAACGTATCTCCGTTCATTAATTGTTTCTTCAATTCAATGTCCTGACCTCAACCGTGCGCAGTATGCTAATTTGTCAGCAAGATTACCCAAACATTAGCACAGACGTGTTCTGAAAGCAGTAAGTGCTTCTTGTTGGGGTAGTTCTGGTGATTCCAAACGACGCTTGTTCCTAGTTTTCGACGCAATGCCTTGACATCAGCCAAGCTAAATAGGCCAATGCATCACTAAGATTACTCGAACCTAAGCACTCACCTGTAGTCTGAAAACAGTAAGTGCTTCTTGTTGGGGTAGTTTTGGTGATCCTCCAGACTACGCCTTTTCCTAGTTTTCAACACAATGCCATGACCTCAGGCAAGCTAAATAGGCCAATTTCTCACTAAGATTACTCGAACCTAAGCACTCACTCGTGTTTAGAAAGCAGTAAGTGCTTTTTGTTGGGGTAGTTCTGGTGATCCTCCAGACTATGCTTGTTCGTAGTTTTCAACGCAATGCCTTGACCTCAGCCAAGCTAAATAGGCCAATCCATCACTAAGATTACTCGAACTTAAGCACTCACTCGTGTTCAGGAAGCAGTAAGTGCTTCTTGTTGGGGTAGTTCTGGTGAGTCTTGAGACTATGCTTGTTCCTTGTTTTCAACGCGATACCCTAACATAACCCAAGGTAAAGAGGCCAATGTATCACTAAGATTACTCAAACCGAAGCACTCACTTGTGTTCAGAACGCAGTAAGTGCTTTTTGTTGGGGTAGTTCTGGTGATCCTCCAGACTATGCTTGTTCCTAGTTTTCGACACAATGCCTTGACTTCAGCCAAGCTAAATAGGCCAATCCATCACTAAGATTACTCGAAGCAAAGCACTCACTCGTGTTCTGGAAGCAGTAAGTGCTTCTTGTTGGGGTAGTTCTGGTGACTCTCGAGACTATGCTTGTTCCTGGTTTTCAACGCGATACCCTAACATAACCCAAGGTAAAGAGGCCAATGTATCACTAAGATTACTCAAACCGAAGCACTCACTTGTGTTCAGAACGCAGTAAGTGCTTTTTGTTGGGGTCATTCTGGTGATTCCATGCTGCATTTGGCTCATTTTATTTTGCTGACACATTTGAAATATGTTCAATTGATTCCCTTAAATGGGAATGTAACTGCTTTTCTTTTCGAATTGCGTCTTTTACGGTTGGTTTCGCTTGTGACGTTTTCAGCAGACAGCTGTTCCCGCTGATCAGCATCTCATGAATTGACAACCAATGTAGCATATTCATTACAAGGGGGCGGGCGTTGCAATACATTCCTGTTGGCCAAATTATACAAAGTATTCATGGGGGTGGAGTTGAGCTTCAATTGCAAATCTCTATTTAAAGTTGTTGTCAATGCATTTGCGCAACTTCTGCACCGTAAGAAGAGGGAGGCTGTTTGGTAAGGTGAAAATAGTCCATTCACAGGTTAGCAAAGTTCACAAAACTAAACTCCAAGTCAGTTTCATTGACCCAACTTGAGCACTGGCTTGTATTTGACAATAGAAAGTGCTACTTATTGGGGCAGTCAGACAGACAACATCAACTTGAAATGTGAACATAGACGTTCTTACTGTTCCCGAGATAAGCTAAAACAACAAACTGTCTTTTTAAACGTATCTCCGTTCATTAATTGTTTCTTCAATTCAATGTCCTGACCTAAACCGTGCGCAGTATGCTAATTTGTCAGCAAGATTACCCAAACATCAGCACAGACGTGTTCTGAAAGCAGTAAGTGCTTCTTGTTGGGGTAGTTCTGGTGATTCCAAACGACGCTTGTTCCTAGTTTTCGACGCAATGCCTTGACATCAGCCAAGCTAAATAGGCCAATGCATCACTAAGATTACTCGAACCTAAGCACTCACCTGTAGTCTGAAAACAGTAAGTGCTTCTTGTTGGGGTAGTTTTGGTGATCCTCCAGACTAAGCCATTTCCTAGTTTTCAACACAATGCCATGACCTCAGCCAAGCTAAATAGGCCAATTTCTCACTAAGATTACTCGAACCTAAGCACTCACTCGTGTTTAGAAAGCAGTAAGTGCTTCTTGTTGGGGTAGTTCATGTGACCCTCAAGACAATGCTTGTTCCTGGTTTTCAACGCGATGCCCTAACATAACCCGAGCTAAGGAGGCCAATGTATCACTAAGATTACTCGAACCTATGCACTCACTCGTGTTCAGAAAACAGTAAGTGCTTCTTGTTTGGATAGTTCTGGTGACTCTCAAGACAATGCTTGTTCCTGGTTTTCAACGCGATGCCCTAACATAACCCAAGCTAGAGGCCAATGTATCACTAAGATTACTCAAACCAAAGCACTCACTTGTGATCAGAACGCAGTAAGTGCTTTTTGTTGGGGTCGTTCTGGTGATTCAATGCTGCATTTGGCTCGTTTTATTTTGCTGACACATTTGAAATATGTTCAATTGATTAAATCAAATGGGAAGGTAATTTTTTTTCTTTTCAAATTGCGTCTTTAACGGTTGGTTTCGCTTGTGACGTTTTCAACAGACAGCTGTTCCCGCTGATCAGCATCTCATGAATTGACAACCAATGTAGCCTATTCATTACAATGGGGCGGGGGTTGCAATACATTCCTGTTGGCCAAATTACCCATTGACAAAGTATTCATGGGGGTGGAGTTGAGCTACAATTGCAAATCTCTATTTAAAGTTGTTGTCAATGCATTTGCGCAACTTTTTCACCCTAAGAAGAGCGAGACCGTTTGGTAAGCTGAAAATAATCCATTCACAGGTTAGCAAAGTTCACAAAACTCTAGTCCAAGTCAGTTTCATTGACCCAACTTGAGCACTGGCTTGTATTTAACAGTAGAAAGTGCTACTTGTTGGGGCAGTCAGACAGACAACATCAACCTGAAATGTGAACATAGAGACGTTCTTGCTGTTCCCTACATAAGCTAAAACAACAAACTGTCTTTTTAAACGTATCTCCGTTCATCAATTTTTTCTTCAATTCAATGTCCTGACCTCAACCGTGCGCAGTATGCTAATTTGTCAGCAAGATTACCCAAACATCAGCACAGACGTAATCTGAAAGCAGTAAGTGCTTCTTGTTGGGGTAGTTCTGGTGATTCCAAACGACGCTTGTTCCTAGTTTTCGACGCAATGCCTTGACATCAGCCAAGCTAAATAGGCCAATGCATCACTAAGATTACTCAAATCTAAGCACTCACCTGTAGTCTGAAAACAGTAAGTGCTTCTTGTTGGGGTAGTTCTGGTGATCCTCCAGACTATGCTTGTTCCTAATTTTTGACACAATTCCTTGACTTCAGCCAAGCTAAATAGGCCAATCCATCACTAAGATTACTCAAACCAAAGCACTCACTCCTGTTCTGGAAGCAGTAAGTGCTTCTTGTTGGGGTAGTTTTGGTGATCCTCCAGACTACGCCTTTTCCTAGTTTTCAACACAATGCCATGACCTCAGGCAAGCTAAATAGGCCAATTTCTCACTAAGATTACTCGAACCTAAGCACTTACTCGTGTTTAGAAAGCAGTAAGTGCTTTTTGTTGGGGTAGTTCTGGTGATCCTCCAGACTATGCTAGTTCCTAGTTTTCAACGCAATGCCTTGACCTCAGCCAAGCTAAATAGGCCAATCCATCACTAAAATTACTCAAACCAAAGCACTCACTCGTGTTCAGGAAGCAGTAAGTGCTTCTTGTTGGGGTAGTTCTGGTGAGTCTTGAGACTGTTTGTTCCTAGTTTTCAACGCAATGCCTTGACCTCAGCAGACCAAAATAGGCCAATGTATCACTAAGATTACTCGAACCTAAGCACTCACTCGTGTTTAGAAAGCAGTAAGTGCTTTTTGTTGGGGTAGTTCTGGTGATCCTCCAGTCTACGCATGTTCCTAGTTTTCAAGGCAATGCCATGACCTCAGCCAAGCTAAATAGGCCAATGCATTACCAAGATTACTCGAACCTATGCACTCACTCGTGTTCAGAAAACAGTACGTGCTTCTTGTTTCGATAGTTCTGGTGACTCTCAAGACAATGCTTGTTCCTGGTTTTCAACGCGATGCCCTAACATAACCCAAGCTAGAGGCCAATGTATCACTAAGATTACTCAAACCGAAGCACTCACTTGTGATCAGAACGCAGCAAGTGCTTTTTGTTGGGGTCGGTCTGGTAATTCCATGCTGCATTTGGCTCGTTTTATTTTGCTGACACATTTGAAATATGTTCAATTGATTAAATCAAATGGGAAGGTAATTTTTTTTCTTTTCAAATTGCGTCTTTAACGGTTGGTTTCGCTTGTGACGTTTTCAACAGACAGCTGTTCCCGCTGATCAGCATCTCATGAATTGACAACCAATGTAGCCTATTCATTACAATGGGGCGGGGGTTGCAATACATTCCTGTTGGCCAAATTACCCATTGACAAAGTATTCATGGGGGTGGAGTTGAGCTACAATTGCAAATCTCTATTTAAAGTTGTTGTCAATGCATTTGCGCAACTTTTTCACCCTAAGAAGAGCGAGACCGTTTGGTAAGGTGAAAATAATCCATTCACAGGTTAGCAAAGTTCACAAAACTCTAGTCCAAGTCAGTTTCATTGACCCAACTTGAGCACTGGCTTGTATTTAACAGTAGAAAGTGCTACTTGTTGGGGCAGTCAGACAGACAACATCAACCTGAAATGTGAACATAGAGACGTTCTTGCTGTTCCCTACATAAGCTAAAACAACAAACTGTCTTTTTAAACGTATCTCCGTTCATTAATTGTTTCTTCAATTCAATGTCCTGACCTCAACCGTGCGCAGTATGCTAATTTGTCAGCAAGATTACCCAAACATCAGCACAGACGTGTTCTGAAAGCAGTAAGTGCTTCTTGTTGGGGTAGTTCTGGTGATTCCAAACGACGCTTGTTCCTAGTTTTCGACGCAATGCCTTGACATCAGCCAAGCTAAATAGGCCAATGCATCACTAAGATTACTCGAACCTAAGCACTCACTCGTGTTCAGGAAGCAGTAAGTGCTTCTTGTTGGGGTAGTTTTGGTGATCCTCCAGACTAAGCCATTTCCTAGTTTTCAACACAATGCCATGACCTCAGCAAAGCTAAATAGGCCAATTTCTCACTAAGATTACTCGAACCTAAGCACTCACTCGTGTTTAGAAAGCAGTAAGTGCTTCTTGTTGGGGTAGTTCATGTGACCCTCAAGACAATGCTTGTTCCTGGTTTTCAACGCGATGCCCTAACATAACCCGAGCTAAGGAGGCCAATGCATCACTAAGATTTCTCAAACCGAAGCACTCACTTGTGGTCAGAACGCAGTAAGTGCTTTTTGTTGGGGTAGTTCTGGTGATCCTCCAGACTATGCTTGTTCCTAGTTTTCGACACAATGCCTTGACTTCAGCCAAGCTAAATAAGCCAATGCATTACTAAGATTTCTCGAACTTAAACACTCACTCGTGTTCAGGAAGCAGTAAGTGCTTCTTGTTGGGGTAGTTCTGGTGAGTCTTGAGACTGTTTGTTCCTAGTTTTCAACGCAATGCCTTGACCTCAGCAGACCAAAATAGGCCAATGTATCACTAAGATTACTCGAACCTAAGCACTCACTCGTGTTTAGAAAGCAGTAAGTGCTTTTTGTTGGGGTAGTTCTGGTGATCCTCCAGTCTACGCATGTTCCTAGTTTTCAAGGCAATGCCATGACCTCAGCCAAGCTAAATAGGCCAATGCATTACTAAGATTACTCGAACCTATGCACTCACTCGTGTTCAGAAAACAGTAAGTGCTTCTTGTTTGGATAGTTCTGGTGACTCTCAAGACAATGCTTGTTCCTGGTTTTCAACGCGATGCCCTAACATAACCCAAGCTAGAGGCCAATGTATCACTAAGATTACTCAAACCGAAGCACTCACTTGTGATCAGAACGCAGTAAGTGCTTTTTGTTGGGGTCGTTCTTGTGATTCCATGCTGCATTTGGCTCGTTTTATTTTGCTGACACATTTGAAATATGTTCAATTGATTAAATCAAATGGGAAGGTAATTTTTTTTCTTTTCAAATTGCGTCTTTAACGGTTGGTTTCGCTTGTGACGTTTTCAACAGACAGCTGTTCCCGCTGATCAGCATCTCATGAATTGACAACCAATGTAGCCTATTCATTACAATGGGGCGGGGGTTGCAATACATTCCTGTTGGCCAAATTACCCATTGACAAAGTATTCATGGGGGTGGAGTTGAGCTACAATTGCAAATCTCTATTTAAAGTTGTTGTCAATGCATTTGCGCAACTTTTTCACCCTAAGAAGAGCGAGACCGTTTGGTAAGGTGAAAATAATCCATTCACAGGTTAGCAAAGTTCACAAAACTCTAGTCCAAGTCAGTTTCATTGACCCAACTTGAGCACTGGCTTGTATTTAACAGTAGAAAGTGCTACTTGTTGGGGCAGTCAGACAGACAACATCAACCTGAAATGTGAACATAGAGACGTTCTTGCTGTTCCCTACATAAGCTAAAACAACAAACTGTCTTTTTAAACGTATCTCCGTTCATCAATTTTTTCTTCAATTCAATGTCCTGACCTCAACCGTGCGCAGTATGCTAATTTGTCAGCAAGATTACCCAAACAGGGCGGCCCGGTAGTCCAGTGGTTAGCACGTCGGCTTCACAGTGCAGCGGTACCGGGTTCGATTCCAGCTCCGGCCTCCCTGTGTGGAGTTTGCATGTTCTCCCCGGGCCTGCGTGGGTTTTCTCCGGGTGCTCCGGTTTCCTCCCAGATTCCATAAACATGCGTGGCAGGCTGATTGAACACTCTAAATTGTCCCTAGGTGTGAGTGTGAGTGCGAATGGTTGTTCGTCTATGTGTGCCCTGCGATTGGCTGGCAACCGATTCAGGGTGTCCCCCGCCTACTGCCCGAAGACGGCTGGGATCGGCTCCAGCACCCCCCGCGACCCTAGTGAGGATCAAGCGGCTCGGAAGATGAATGAATGAATGAAAGGATTACCCAAACATCAGCACAGACGTAATCTGAAAGCAGTAAGTGCTTCTTGTTGGGGTAGTTCTGGTGATTTCAAACGACGCTTGTTCCTAGTTTTCGACGCAATGCCTTGACATCAGCCAAGCTAAATAGGCCAATGCATCACTAAGATTACTCAAATCTAAGCACTCACCTGTAGTCTGAAAACAGTAAGTGCTTCTTGTTGGGGTCGTTTTGGTGATCCTCCAGACTACGCATGTTCCTAGTTTTCAAGGCAATGCCATGACCTCAGCCAAGCTAAATAGGCCAATCCATCACTAAGATTACTCGAACCTAAGCACTCACTCGTGTTCTGGAAGCATTAAGTGCTTCTTGTTGGGGTAGTTCTGGTGATCCTCCAGACTATGCTTGTTCCTAGTTTTCGACACAATACCTTGACTTCAGCCAAGCTAAATAGGCCAATGCATTACTAAGATTTCTCGAACTTAAGCACTCACTCGTGTTCTGGAAGCAGTAAGTGCTTCTTGTTGGGGTAGTTCTGGTGAGTCTTGAGACTGTTTGTTCCTAGTTTTCAACGCAATGCCTTGACCTCAGCAGACCAAAATAGGCCAATGTATCACTAAGATTACTCGAACCTAAGCACTCACTCGTGTTTAGAAAGCAGTAAGTGCTTTTTGTTGGGGTAGTTCTGGTGAACCTCCAGTCTACGCATGTTCCTAGTTTTCAAGGCAATGCCATGACCTCAGCCAAGCTAAATAGGCCAATGCATTACTAAGATTACTCGAACCTATGCACTCACTCGTGTTCAGAAAACAGTAAGTGCTTCTTGTTTGGATAGTTCTGGTGACTCTCAAGACAATGCTTGTTCCTGGTTTTCAACGCGATGCCCTAACATAACCCAAGCTAGAGGCCAATGTATCACTAAGATTACTCAAACCGAAGCACTCACTTGTGATCAGAACGCAGTAAGTGCTTTTTGTTGGGGTCGTTCTGGTGATTCCATGCTGCATTTGGCTCGTTTTATTTTGCTGACACATTTGAAATATGTTCAATTGATTAAATCAAATGGGAAGGTAATTTTTTTTCTTTTCAAATTGCGTCTTTAACGGTTGGTTTCGCTTGTGACGTTTTCAACAGACAGCTGTTCCCGCTGATCAGCATCTCATGAATTGACAACCAATGTAGCCTATTCATTACAATGGGGCGGGGGTTGCAATACATTCCTGTTGGCCAAATTACCCATTGACAAAGTATTCATGGGGGTGGAGTTGAGCTACAATTGCAAATCTCTATTTAAAGTTGTTGTCAATGCATTTGCGCAACTTTTTCACCCTAAGAAGAGCGAGACCGTTTGGTAAGGTGAAAATAATCCATTCACAGGTTAGCAAAGTTCACAAAACTCTAGTCCAAGTCAGTTTCATTGACCCAACTTGAGCACTGGCTTGTATTTAACAGTAGAAAGTGCTACTTGTTGGGGCAGTCAGACAGACAACATCAACCTGAAATGTGAACATAGAGACGTTCTTGCTGTTCCCTACATAAGCTAAAACAACAAACTGTCTTTTTAAACGTATCTCCGTTCATCAATTTTTTCTTCAATTCAATGTCCTGACCTCAACCGTGCGCAGTATGCTAATTTGTCAGCAAGATTACCCAAACAGGGCGGCCCGGTAGTCCAGTGGTTAGCACGTCGGCTTCACAGTGCAGCGGTACCGGGTTCGATTCCAGCTCCGGCCTCCCTGTGTGGAGTTTGCATGTTCTCCCCGGGCCTGCGTGGGTTTTCTCCGGGTGCTCCGGTTTCCTCCCAGATTCCATAAACATGCGTGGCAGGCTGATTGAACACTCTAAATTGTCCCTAGGTGTGAGTGTGAGTGCGAATGGTTGTTCGTCTATGTGTGCCCTGCGATTGGCTGGCAACCGATTCAGGGTGTCCCCCGCCTACTGCCCGAAGACGGCTGGGATCGGCTCCAGCACCCCCCGCGACCCTAGTGAGGATCAAGCGGCTCGGAAGATGAATGAATGAATGAAAGGATTACCCAAACATCAGCACAGACGTAATCTGAAAGCAGTAAGTGCTTCTTGTTGGGGTAGTTCTGGTGATTTCAAACGACGCTTGTTCCTAGTTTTCGACGCAATGCCTTGACATCAGCCAAGCTAAATAGGCCAATGCATCACTAAGATTACTCAAATCTAAGCACTCACCTGTAGTCTGAAAACAGTAAGTGCTTCTTGTTGGGGTCGTTTTGGTGATCCTCCAGACTACGCATGTTCCTAGTTTTCAAGGCAATGCCATGACCTCAGCCAAGCTAAATAGGCCAATCCATCACTAAGATTACTCGAACCTAAGCACTCACTCGTGTTCTGGAAGCATTAAGTGCTTCTTGTTGGGGTAGTTCTGGTGATCCTCCAGACTATGCTTGTTCCTAGTTTTCGACACAATACCTTGACTTCAGCCAAGCTAAATAGGCCAATGCATCACTAAGATTTCTCGAACTTAAGCACTCACTCGTGTTCTGGAAGCAGTAAGTGCTTCTTGTTGGGGTAGTTCTGGTGAGTCTTGAGACTGTTTGTTCCTAGTTTTCAACGCAATGCCTTGACCTCAGCAGACCAAAATAGGCCAATGTATCACTAAGATTACTCGAACCTAAGCACTCACTCGTGTTTAGAAAGCAGTAAGTGCTTTTTGTTGGGGTAGTTCTGGTGAACCTCCAGTCTACGCATGTTCCTAGTTTTCAAGGCAATGCCATGACCTCAGCCAAGCTAAATAGGCCAATGCATTACTAAGATTACTCGAACCTATGCACTCACTCGTGTTCAGAAAACAGTAAGTGCTTCTTGTTTGGATAGTTCTGGTGACTCTCAAGACAATGCTTGTTCCTGGTTTTCAACGCGATGCCCTAACATAACCCAAGCTAGAGGCCAATGTATCACTAAGATTACTCAAACCGAAGCACTCACTTGTGATCAGAACGCAGTAAGTGCTTTTTGTTGGGGTCGTTCTGGTGATTCCATGCTGCATTTGGCTCGTTTTATTTTGCTGACACATTTGAAATATGTTCAATTGATTAAATCAAATGGGAAGGTAATTTTTTTTCTTTTCAAATTGCGTCTTTAACGGTTGGTTTCGCTTGTGACGTTTTCAACAGACAGCTGTTCCCGCTGATCAGCATCTCATGAATTGACAACCAATGTAGCCTATTCATTACAATGGGGCGGGGGTTGCAATACATTCCTGTTGGCCAAATTACCCATTGACAAAGTATTCATGGGGGTGGAGTTGAGCTACAATTGCAAATCTCTATTTAAAGTTGTTGTCAATGCATTTGCGCAACTTTTTCACCCTAAGAAGAGCGAGACCGTTTGGTAAGGTGAAAATAATCCATTCACAGGTTAGCAAAGTTCACAAAACTCTAGTCCAAGTCAGTTTCATTGACCCAACTTGAGCACTGGCTTGTATTTAACAGTAGAAAGTGCTACTTGTTGGGGCAGTCAGACAGACAACATCAACCTGAAATGTGAACATAGAGACGTTCTTGCTGTTCCCTACATAAGCTAAAACAACAAACTGTCTTTTTAAACGTATCTCCGTTCATCAATTTTTTCTTCAATTCAATGTCCTGACCTCAACCGTGCGCAGTATGCTAATTTGTCAGCAAGATTACCCAAACAGGGCGGCCCGGTAGTCCAGTGGTTAGCACGTCGGCTTCACAGTGCAGCGGTACCGGGTTCGATTCCAGCTCCGGCCTCCCTGTGTGGAGTTTGCATGTTCTCCCCGGGCCTGCGTGGGTTTTCTCCGGGTGCTCCGGTTTCCTCCCAGATTCCATAAACATGCGTGGCAGGCTGATTGAACACTCTAAATTGTCCCTAGGTGTGAGTGTGAGTGCGAATGGTTGTTCGTCTATGTGTGCCCTGCGATTGGCTGGCAACCGATTCAGGGTGTCCCCCGCCTACTGCCCGAAGACGGCTGGGATCGGCTCCAGCACCCCCCGCGACCCTAGTGAGGATCAAGCGGCTCGGAAGATGAATGAATGAATGAAAGGATTACCCAAACATCAGCACAGACGTAATCTGAAAGCAGTAAGTGCTTCTTGTTGGGGTAGTTCTGGTGATTTCAAACGACGCTTGTTCCTAGTTTTCGACGCAATGCCTTGACATCAGCCAAGCTAAATAGGCCAATGCATCACTAAGATTACTCAAATCTAAGCACTCACCTGTAGTCTGAAAACAGTAAGTGCTTCTTGTTGGGGTCGTTTTGGTGATCCTCCAGACTACGCATGTTCCTAGTTTTCAAGGCAATGCCATGACCTCAGCCAAGCTAAATAGGCCAATCCATCACTAAGATTACTCGAACCTAAGCACTCACTCGTGTTCTGGAAGCATTAAGTGCTTCTTGTTGGGGTAGTTCTGGTGATCCTCCAGACTATGCTTGTTCCTAGTTTTCGACACAATACCTTGACTTCAGCCAAGCTAAATAGGCCAATGCATCACTAAGATTTCTCGAACTTAAGCACTCACTCGTGTTCTGGAAGCAGTAAGTGCTTCTTGTTGGGGTAGTTCTGGTGAGTCTTGAGACTGTTTGTTCCTAGTTTTCAACGCAATGCCTTGACCTCAGCAGACCAAAATAGGCCAATGTATCACTAAGATTACTCGAACCTAAGCACTCACTCGTGTTTAGAAAGCAGTAAGTGCTTTTTGTTGGGGTAGTTCTGGTGAACCTCCAGTCTACGCATGTTCCTAGTTTTCAAGGCAATGCCATGACCTCAGCCAAGCTAAATAGGCCAATGCATTACTAAGATTACTCGAACCTATGCACTCACTCGTGTTCAGAAAACAGTAAGTGCTTCTTGTTTGGATAGTTCTGGTGACTCTCAAGACAATGCTTGTTCCTGGTTTTCAACGCGATGCCCTAACATAACCCAAGCTAGAGGCCAATGTATCACTAAGATTACTCAAACCGAAGCACTCACTTGTGATCAGAACGCAGTAAGTGCTTTTTGTTGGGGTCGTTCTGGTGATTCCATGCTGCATTTGGCTCGTTTTATTTTGCTGACACATTTGAAATATGTTCAATTGATTAAATCAAATGGGAAGGTAATTTTTTTTCTTTTCAAATTGCGTCTTTAACGGTTGGTTTCGCTTGTGACGTTTTCAACAGACAGCTGTTCCCGCTGATCAGCATCTCATGAATTGACAACCAATGTAGCCTATTCATTACAATGGGGCGGGGGTTGCAATACATTCCTGTTGGCCAAATTACCCATTGACAAAGTATTCATGGGGGTGGAGTTGAGCTACAATTGCAAATCTCTATTTAAAGTTGTTGTCAATGCATTTGCGCAACTTTTTCACCCTAAGAAGAGCGAGACCGTTTGGTAAGGTGAAAATAATCCATTCACAGGTTAGCAAAGTTCACAAAACTCTAGTCCAAGTCAGTTTCATTGACCCAACTTGAGCACTGGCTTGTATTTAACAGTAGAAAGTGCTACTTGTTGGGGCAGTCAGACAGACAACATCAACCTGAAATGTGAACATAGAGACGTTCTTGCTGTTCCCTACATAAGCTAAAACAACAAACTGTCTTTTTAAACGTATCTCCGTTCATCAATTTTTTCTTCAATTCAATGTCCTGACCTCAACCGTGCGCAGTATGCTAATTTGTCAGCAAGATTACCCAAACAGGGCGGCCCGGTAGTCCAGTGGTTAGCACGTCGGCTTCACAGTGCAGCGGTACCGGGTTCGATTCCAGCTCCGGCCTCCCTGTGTGGAGTTTGCATGTTCTCCCCGGGCCTGCGTGGGTTTTCTCCGGGTGCTCCGGTTTCCTCCCAGATTCCATAAACATGCGTGGCAGGCTGATTGAACACTCTAAATTGTCCCTAGGTGTGAGTGTGAGTGCGAATGGTTGTTCGTCTATGTGTGCCCTGCGATTGGCTGGCAACCGATTCAGGGTGTCCCCCGCCTACTGCCCGAAGACGGCTGGGATCGGCTCCAGCACCCCCCGCGACCCTAGTGAGGATCAAGCGGCTCGGAAGATGAATGAATGAATGAAAGGATTACCCAAACATCAGCACAGACGTAATCTGAAAGCAGTAAGTGCTTCTTGTTGGGGTAGTTTTGGTGATCCTCCAGACTACGCCTTTTCCTAGTTTTCAACACAATGCCATGACCTCAGCGAAGCTATATAGGCCAATTTCTCACTAAGATTACTCGAACCTAAGCACTCACTCAGTAAGAAAGCAGTAAGTGCTTTTTGTTGGGGTAGTTCTGGTGATCCTCCAGACTATGCTTGTTCCTAGTTTTCAACGCAATGCCTTGACCTCAGCCAAGCTAAATAGGCCAATGTTTACTAAGATTACTCAAACCTAAGCACTCACTTGTGTTCAGAACGCAGTAAGTGCTTTTTGTTGGGGTAGTTCTGGTGATCCTCCAGACTATGCTTGTTCCTAGTTTTCGACGCACTGCCGTGACTTCAGCCAAGCTAAATAGGCCAATGCATCACTAAGATTTCTCGAACTTAAGCACTCACTCGTGTTCAGGAAGCAGTAAGTGCTTCTTGTTGGGGTAGTTCTGGTGAGTCTTGAGACTATGCTTGTTCCTGGTTTTCAACGCCATACCCTAACATAACCTAAGGTAAAGAGGCCAATGTATCACTAAGATTACTCAAACCGAAGCACTCACTTGTGTTCAGAACGCAGTAAGTGCTTTTTGTTGGGGTAGTTCTGGTGATCCTCCAGACTATGCTTGTTCCTAGTTTTCGACACAATGCCTTGACTTCAGCCAAGCTAAATAGGCCAATCCATCACTAAGATTACTCGAAACAAAGCACTCATCACTCGTGTTCTGGAAGCAGTAAGTGCTTCTTGTTGGGGTAGTTCTGGTGACTCTCGAGACTATGCTTGTTCCTGGTTTTCAACGCGATACCCTAACATAACCCAAGGTAAAGAGGCCAATCACTAAGTATCACTAAGATTTCTCAAACCGAAGCACTCACTTGTGTTCAGAACGCAGTAAGTGCTTTTTGTTGGGGTCATTCTGGTGATTCCATGCTGCATTTGGCTCATTTTATTTTGCTGACACATTTGAAATATGTTCAATTGATTCCCTTAAATGGGAATGTAACTGCTTTTCTTTTCGAATTGCGTCTTTTACGGTTGGTTTCGCTTGTGACGTTTTCAGCAGACAGCTGTTCCCGCTGATCAGCATCTCATGAATTGACAACCAATGTAGCCTATTCATTACAAGGGGGCGGGCGTTGCAATACATTCCTGTTGGCCAAATTATACAAAGTATTCATGGGGGTGGAGTTGAGCTTCAATTGCAAATCTCTATTTAAAGTTGTTGTCAATGCATTTGCGCAACTTCTGCACCGTAAGAAGAGGGAGGCTGTTTGGTAAGGTGAAAATAGTCCATTCACAGGTTAGCAAAGTTCACAAAACTAAAGTCCAAGTCAATTTCATTGACCCAACTTGAGCACTGGCTTGTATTTGACAATAGAAAGTGCTACTTGTTGGGGCAGTCAGACAGACAACATCATCCTGAAATGTGAACATAGAGACGTTCTTACTGTTCCCGAGATAAGCAAAAAAAACAAACTGTCTTTTTAAACGTATCTCCGTTCATTAATTGTTTCTTCAATTCAATGTCCTGACCTAAACCGTGCGCAGTATGCTAATTTGTCAGCAAGATTACCCAAACATCAGCACAGACGTGTTCTGAAAGCAGTAAGTGCTTCTTGTTGGGGTAGTTCTGGTGATTCCAAACGACGCTTGTTCCTAGTTTTCGACGCAATGCCTTGACATCAGCCAAGCTAAATAGGCCAATCCATCACTAAGATTACTCGAACCTAAGCACTCACTCGTGTTCAGGAAGCAGTAAGTGCTTCTTGTTGGGGTAGTTTTGGTGATCCTCCAGACTAAGCCATTTCCTAGTTTTCAACACAATGCCATGACCTCAGCCAAGCTAAATAGGCCAATTTCTCACTAAGATTACTCGAACCTAAGCACTCACTCGTGTTTAGAAAGCAGTAAGTGCTTCTTGTTGGGGTAGTTCATGTGACCCTCAAGACAATGCTTGTTCCTGGTTTTCAACGCGATGCCATAACATAACCCGAGCTAAGGAGGCCAATGTATCACTAAGATTACTCAAACCGAAGCACTCACTTGTGGTCAGAACGCAGTAAGTGCTTTTTGTTGGGGTAGTTCTGGTGATCCTCCAGACTATGCTTGTTCCTAGTTTTCGACACAATGCCTTGACTTCAGCCAAGCTAAATAGGCCAATGCATTACTAAGATTTCTCGAACTTAAACACTCACTCGTGTTCAGGAAGCAGTAAGTGCTTCTTGTTGGGGTAGTTCTGGTGAGTCTTGAGACTGTTTGTTCCTAGTTTTCAACGCAATGCCTTGACCTCAGCAGACCAAAATAGGCCAATGTATCACTAAGATTACTCGAACCTAAGCACTCACTCGTGTTTAGAAAGCAGTAAGTGCTTTTTGTTGGGGTAGTTCTGGTGATCCTCCAGTCTACGCATGTTCCTAGTTTTCAAGGCAATGCCATGACCTCAGCCAAGCTAAATAGGCCAATGCATTACCAAGATTACTCGAACCTATGCACTCACTCGTGTTCAGAAAACAGTACGTGCTTCTTGTTTGGATAGTTCTGGTGACTCTCAAGACAATGCTTGTTCCTGGTTTTCAACGCGATGCCCTAACATAACCCAAGCTAGAGGCCAATGTATCACTAAGATTACTCAAACCAAAGCACTCACTTGTGATCAGAACGCAGTAAGTGCTTTTTGTTGGGGTCGTTCTTGTGATTCCATGCTGCATTTGGCTCGTTTTATTTTGCTGACACATTTGAAATATGTTCAATTGATTAAATCAAATGGGAAGGTAATTTTTTTTCTTTTCAAATTGCGTCTTTAACGGTTGGTTTCGCTTGTGACGTTTTCCACAGACAGCTGTTCCCGCTGATCAGCATCTCATGAATTGACAACCAATGTAGCCTATTCATTACAATGGGGCGGGGGTTGCAATACATTCCTGTTGGCCAAATTACCCATTGACAAAGTATTCATGGGGGTGGAGTTGAGCTACAATTGCAAATCTCTATTTAAAGTTGTTGACAATGCATTTGCGCAACTTCTGCACCGTAAGAAGAGGGAGGCTGTTTGGTAAGGTGAAAATAGTCCATTCACAGGTTAGCAAAGTTCACAAAACTAAACTCCAAGTCAGTTTCATTGACCCAACTTGAGCACTGGCTTGTATTTGACAATAGAAAGTGCTACTTATTGGGGCAGTCAGACAGACAACATCAACTTGAAATGTGAACATAGACGTTCTTACTGTTCCCGAGATAAGCTAAAACAACAAACTGTCTTTTTAAACGTATCTCCGTTCATTAATTGTTTCTTCAATTCAATGTCCTGACCTCAACCGTGCGCAGTATGCTAATTTGTCAGCAAGATTACCCAAACATCAGCACAGACGTGTTCTGAAAGCAGTAAGTGCTTCTTGTTGGGGTAGTTCTGGTGATTCCAAACGACGCTTGTTCCTAGTTTTCGACGCAATGCCTTGACATCAGCCAAGCTAAATAGGCCAATGCATCACTAAGATTACTCGAACCTAAGCACTCACACGTGTTCAGGAAGCAGTAAGTGCTTCTTGTTGGGGTAGTTTTGGTGATCCTCCAGACTAAGCCATTTCCTAGTTTTCAACACAATGCCATGACCTCAGCCAAGCTAAATAGGCCAATTTCTCACTAAGATTACTCGAACCTAAGCACTCACTCGTGTTTAGAAAGCAGTAAGTGCTTCTTGTTGGGGTAGTTCATGTGACCCTCAAGACAATGCTTGTTCCTGGTTTTCAACGCGATGCCCTAACATAACCCGAGCTAAGGAGGCCAATGTATCACTAAGATTACTCAAACCGAAGCACTCACTTGTGGTCAGAACGCAGTAAGTGCTTTTTGTTAGGGTAGTTCTGGTGATCCTCCAGACTATGCTTGTTCCTAGTTTTCGACACAATGCCTTGACTTCAGCCAACCTAAATAGGCCAATGCATTACTAAGATTTCTCGAACTTAAACACTCACTCGTGTTCAGGAAGCAGTAAGTGCTTCTTGTTGGGGTAGTTCTGGTGAGTCTTGAGACTGTTTGTTCCTAGTTTTCAACGCAATGCCTTGACCTCAGCAGACCAAAATAGGCCAATGTATCACTAAGATTACTCGAACCTAAGCACTCACTCGTGTTTAGAAAGCAGTAAGTGCTTTTTGTTGGGGTAGTTCTGGTGATCCTCCAGTCTACGCATGTTCCTAGTTTTCAAGGCAATGCCATGACCTCAGCCAAGCTAAATAGGCCAATGCATTACCAAGATTACTCGAACCTATGCACTCACTCGTGTTCAGAAAACAGTACGTGCTTCTTGTTTGGATAGTTCTGGTGACTCTCAAGACAATGCTTGTTCCTGGTTTTCAACGCGATGCCCTAACATAACCCAAGCTAGAGGCCAATGTATCACTAAGATTACTCAAACCAAAGCACTCACTTGTGATCAGAACGCAGTAAGTGCTTTTTGTTGGGGTCGTTCTTGTGATTCCATGCTGCATTTGGCTCGTTTTATTTTGCTGACACATTTGAAATATGTTCAATTGATTAAATCAAATGGGAAGGTAATTTTTTTTCTTTTCAAATTGCATCTTTAACGGTTGGTTTCGCTTGTGACGTTTTCAACAGACAGCTGTTCCCGCTGATCAGCATCTCATGAATTGACAACCAATGTAGCCTATTCATTACAATGGGGCGGGGGTTGCAATACATTCCTGTTGGCCAAATTACCCATTGACAAAGTATTCATGGGGGTGGAGTTGAGCTACAATTGCAAATCTCTATTTAAAGTTGTTGACAATGCATTTGCGCAACTTTTTCACCCTAAGAAGAGCGAGACCGTTTGGTAAGGTGAAAATAATCCATTCACAGGTTAGCAAAGTTCACAAAACTCTAGTCCAAGTCAGTTTCATTGACCCAACTTGAGCACTGGCTTGTATTTAACAGTAGAAAGTGCTACTTGTTGGGGCAGTCAGACAGACAACATCAACCTGAAATGTGAACAGAGACGTTCTTGCTGTTCCCTACATAAGCTAAAACAACAAACTGTCTTTTTAAATGTATCTCCGTTCATCAATTTTTTCTTCAATTCAATGTCCTGACCTAAACCGTGCGCAGTATGCTAATTTGTCAGCAAGATTACCCAAACATCAGCACAGACGTAATCTGAAAGCAGTAAGTGCTTCCTGTTGGGGTAGTTCTGGTGATTCCAAACGACGCTTGTTCCTAGTTTTCGACGCAATGCCTTGACATCAGCCAAGCTAAATAGGCCAATGCATCACTAAGATTACTCAAATCTAAGCACTCACCTGTAGTCTGAAAACAGTAAGTGCTTCTTGTTGGGGTAGTTTTGGTGATCCTCCAGACTACGCCTTTTCCTAGTTTTCAACACAATGCCATGACCTCAGCGAAGCTATATAGGCCAATTTCTCACTAAGATTACTCGAACCTAAGCACTCACTCAGTAAGAAAGCAGTAAGTGCTTTTTGTTGGGGTAGTTCTGGTGATCCTCCAGACTATGCTTGTTCCTAGTTTTCAACGCAATGCCTTGACCTCAGCCAAGCTAAATAGGCCAATGTTTACTAAGATTACTCAAACCTAAGCACTCACTTGTGTTCAGAACGCAGTAAGTGCTTTTTGTTGGGGTAGTTCTGGTGATCCTCCAGACTATGCTTGTTCCTAGTTTTCGACACAATGCCTTGACTTCAGCCAAGCTAAATAGGCCAATCCATCACTAAGATTACTCGAAACAAAGCACTCATCACTCGTGTTCTGGAAGCAGTAAGTGCTTCTTGTTGGGGTAGTTCTGGTGACTCTCGAGACTATGCTTGTTCCTGGTTTTCAACGCGATACCCTAACATAACCCAAGGTAAAGAGGCCAATCACTAAGTATCACTAAGATTTCTCAAACCGAAGCACTCACTTGTGTTCAGAACGCAGTAAGTGCTTTTTGTTGGGGTCATTCTGGTGATTCCATGCTGCATTTGGCTCATTTTATTTTGCTGACACATTTGAAATATGTTCAATTGATTCCCTTAAATGGGAATGTAACTGCTTTTCTTTTCGAATTGCGTCTTTTACGGTTGGTTTCGCTTGTGACGTTTTCAGCAGACAGCTGTTCCCGCTGATCAGCATCTCATGAATTGACAACCAATGTAGCATATTCATTACAAGGGGGCGGGCGTTGCAATACATTCCTGTTGGCCAAATTATACAAAGTATTCATGGGGGTGGAGTTGAGCTTCAATTGCAAATCTCTATTTAAAGTTGTTGTCAATGCATTTGCGCAACTTCTGCACCGTAAGAAGAGGGAGGCTGTTTGGTAAGGTGAAAATAGTAGATTCACAGGTTAGCAAAGTTCACAAAACTAAAGTCCAAGTCAATTTCATTGACCCAACTTGAGCACTGGCTTGTATTTGACAATAGAAAGTGCTACTTGTTGGGGCAGTCAGACAGACAACATCATCCTGAAATGTGAACATAGAGACGTTCTTACTGTTCCCGAGATAAGCAAAAAAAACAAACTGTCTTTTTAAACGTATCTCCGTTCATTAATTGTTTCTTCAATTCAATGTCCTGACCTCAACCGTGCGCAGTATGCTAATTTGTCAGCAAGATTACCCAAACATCAGCACAGACGTGTTCTGAAAGCAGTAAGTGCTTCTTGTTGGGGTAGTTCTGGTGATTCCAAACGACGCTTGTTCCTAGTTTTCGACGCAATGCCTTGACATCAGCCAAGCTAAATAGGCCAATCCATCACTAAGATTACTCGAACCTAAGCACTCACTCGTGTTCAGGAAGCAGTAAGTGCTTCTTGTTGGGGTAGTTTTGGTGATCCTCCAGACTAAGCCATTTCCTAGTTTTCAACACAATGCCATGACCTCAGCCAAGCTAAATAGGCCAATTTCTCACTAAGATTACTCGAACCTAAGCACTCACTTGTGTTTAGAAAGCAGTAAGTGCTTCTTGTTGGGGTAGTTCATGTGACCCTCAAGACAATGCTTGTTCCTGGTTTTCAACGCGATGCCCTAACATAACCCGAGCTAAGGAGGCCAATGTATCACTAAGATTACTCAAACCGAAGCACTCACTTGTGGTCAGAACGCAGTAAGTGCTTTTTGTTGGGGTAGTTCTGGTGATCCTCCAGACTATGCTTGTTCCTAGTTTTCGACACAATGCCTTGACTTCAGCCAAGCTAAATAGGCCAATGCATTACTAAGATTTCTCGAACTTAAACACTCACTCGTGTTCAGGAAGCAGTAAGTGCTTCTTGTTGGGGTAGTTCTGGTGAGTCTTGAGACTGTTTGTTCCTAGTTTTCAACGCAATGCCTTGACCTCAGCAGACCAAAATAGGCCAATGTATCACTAAGATTACTCGAACCTAAGCACTCACTCGTGTTTAGAAAGCAGTAAGTGCTTTTTGTTGGGGTAGTTCTGGTGATCCTCCAGTCTACGCATGTTCCTAGTTTTCAAGGCAATGCCATGACCTCAGCCAAGCTAAATAGGCCAATGCATTACCAAGATTACTCGAACCTATGCACTCACTCGTGTTCAGAAAACAGTACGTGCTTCTTGTTTGGATAGTTCTGGTGACTCTCAAGACAATGCTTGTTCCTGGTTTTCAACGCGATGCCCTAACATAACCCAAGCTAGAGGCCAATGTATCACTAAGATTACTCAAACCAAAGCACTCACTTGTGATCAGAACGCAGTAAGTGCTTTTTGTTGGGGTCGTTCTTGTGATTCCATGCTGCATTTGGCTCGTTTTATTTTGCTGACACATTTGAAATATGTTCAATTGATTAAATCAAATGGGAAGGTAATTTTTTTTCTTTTCAAATTGCGTCTTTAACGGTTGGTTTCGCTTGTGACGTTTTCCACAGACAGCTGTTCCCGCTGATCAGCATCTCATGAATTGACAACCAATGTAGCCTATTCATTACAATGGGGCGGGGGTTGCAATACATTCCTGTTGGCCAAATTACCCATTGACAAAGTATTCATGGGGGTGGAGTTGAGCTACAATTGCAAATCTCTATTTAAAGTTGTTGACAATGCATTTGCGCAACTTTTTCACCCTAAGAAGAGCGAGACCGTTTGGTAAGGTGAAAATAATCCATTCACAGGTTAGCAAAGTTCACAAAACTCTAGTCCAAGTCAGTTTCATTGACCCAACTTGAGCACTGGCTTGTATTTAACAGTAGAAAGTGCTACTTGTTGGGGCAGTCAGACAGACAACATCAACCTGAAATGTGAACAGAGACGTTCTTGCTGTTCCCTACATAAGCTAAAACAACAAACTGTCTTTTTAAACGTATCTCCGTTCATCAATTTTTTCTTCAATTCAATGTCCTGACCTAAACCGTGCGCAGTATGCTAATTTGTCAGCAAGATTACCCAAACATCAGCACAGACGTAATCTGAAAGCAGTAAGTGCTTCCTGTTGGGGTAGTTCTGGTGATTCCAAACGACGCTTGTTACTAGTTTTCGACGCAATGCCTTGACATCAGCCAAGCTAAATAGGCCAATGCATCACTAAGATTACTCAAATCTAAGCACTCACCTGTAGTCTGAAAACAGTAAGTGCTTCTTGTTGGGGTAGTTTTGGTGATCCTCCAGACTACGCCTTTTCCTAGTTTTCAACACAATGCCATGACCTCAGCGAAGCTATATAGGCCAATTTCTCACTAAGATTACTCGAACCTAAGCACTCACTCAGTAAGAAAGCAGTAAGTGCTTTTTGTTGGGGTAGTTCTGGTGATCCTCCAGACTATGCTTGTTCCTAGTTTTCAACGCAATGCCTTGACCTCAGCCAAGCTAAATAGGCCAATGTTTACTAAGATTACTCAAACCTAAGCACTCACTTGTGTTCAGAACACAGTAAGTGCTTCTTGTTGGGGTAGTTTTGGTGATCCTCCAGACTACGCCTTTTCCTAGTTTTCAACACAATGCCATGACCTCAGCGAAGCTATATAGGCCAATTTCTCACTAAGATTACTCAAACCTAAGCACTCACTCAGTAAGAAAGCAGTAAGTGCTTTTTGTTGGGGTAGTTCTGGTGATCCTCCAGACTATGCTTGTTCCTAGTTTTCGACGCACTGCCGTGACTTCAGCCAAGCTAAATAGGCCAATGCATCACTAAGATTTCTCGAACTTAAGCACTCACTCGTGTTCAGGAAGCAGTAAGTGCTTCTTGTTGGGGTAGTTCTGGTGAGTCTTGAGACTATGCTTGTTCCTGGTTTTCAACGCCATACCCTAACATAACCCAAGGTAAAGAGGCCAATGTTTACTAAGATTACTCAAACCTAAGCACTCACTTGTGTTCAGAACGCAGTAAGTGCTTTTTGTTGGGGTAGTTCTGGTGATCCTCCAGACTATGCTTGTTCCTAGTTTTCGACGCACTGCCGTGACTTCAGCCAAGCTAAATAGGCCAATGCATCACTAAGATTTCTCGAACTTAAGCACTCACTCGTGTTCAGGAAGCAGTAAGTGCTTCTTGTTGGGGTAGTTCTGGTGAGTCTTGAGACTATGCTTGTTCCTGGTTTTCAACGCCATACCCTAACATAACCCAAGGTAAAGAGGCCAATGTATCACTAAGATTACTCAAACCGAAGCACTCACTTGTGTTCAGAACGCAGTAAGTGCTTTTTGTTGGGGTAGTTCTGGTGATCCTCCAGACTATGCTTGTTCCTAGTTTTCGACACAATGCCTTGACTTCAGCCAAGCTAAATAGGCCAATCCATCACTAAGATTACTCGAAACAAAGCACTCATCACTCGTGTTCTGGAAGCAGTAAGTGCTTCTTGTTGGGGTAGTTCTGGTGACTCTCGAGACTATGCTTGTTCCTGGTTTTCAACGCGATACCCTAACATAACCCAAGGTAAAGAGGCCAATCACTAAGTATCACTAAGATTTCTCAAACCGAAGCACTCACTTGTGTTCAGAACGCAGTAAGTGCTTTTTGTTGGGGTCATTCTGGTGATTCCATGCTGCATTTGGCTCATTTTATTTTGCTGACACATTTGAAATATGTTCAATTGATTCCCTTAAATGGGAATGTAACTGCTTTTCTTTTCGAATTGCGTCTTTTACGGTTGGTTTCGCTTGTGACGTTTTCAGCAGACAGCTGTTCCCGCTGATCAGCATCTCATGAATTGACAACCAATGTAGCATATTCATTACAAGGGGGCGGGCGTTGCAATACATTCCTGTTGGCCAAATTATCCATTGACAAAGTATTCATGGGGGTGGAGTTGAGCTTCAATTGCAAATCTCTATTTAAAGTTGTTGTCAATGCATTTGCGCAACTTCTGCACCGTAAGAAGAGGGAGGCTGTTTGGTAAGGTGAAAATAGTCCATTCACAGGTTAGCAAAGTTCACAAAACTAAAGTCCAAGTCAATTTCATTGACCCAACTTGAGCACTGGCTTGTATTTGACAATAGAAAGTGCTACTTGTTGGGGCAGTCAGACAGACAACATCATCCTGAAATGTGAACATAGAGACGTTCTTACTGTTCCCGAGATAAGCAAAAAAAACAAACTGTCTTTTTAAACGTATCTCCGTTCATTAATTGTTTCTTCAATTCAATGTCCTGACCTAAACCGTGCGCAGTATGCTAATTTGTCAGCAAGATTACCCAAACATCAGCACAGACGTGTTCTGAAAGCAGTAAGTGCTTCTTGTTGGGGTAGTTCTGGTGATTCCAAACGACGCTTGTTCCTAGTTTTCGACGCAATGCCTTGACATCAGCCAAGCTAAATAGGCCAATGCATCACTAAGATTACTCGAACCTAAGCACTCACTCGTGTTCAGGAAGCAGTAAGTGCTTCTTGTTGGGGTAGTTTTGGTGATCCTCCAGACTAAGCCATTTCCTAGTTTTCAACACAATGCCATGACCTCAGCCAAGCTAAATAGGCCAATTTCTCACTAAGATTACTCGAACCTAAGCACTCACTCGTGTTTAGAAAGCAGTAAGTGCTTCTTGTTGGGGTAGTTCATGTGACCCTCAAGACAATGCTTGTTCCTGGTTTTCAACGCGATGCCCTAACATAACCCGAGCTAAGGAGGCCAATGTATCACTAAGATTACTCAAACCGAAGCACTCACTTGTGGTCAGAACGCAGTAAGTGCTTTTTGTTGGGGTAGTTCTGGTGATCCTCCAGACTATGCTTGTTCCTAGTTTTCGACACAATGCCTTGACTTCAGCCAAGCTAAATAGGCCAATGCATTACTAAGATTTCTCGAACTTAAACACTCACTCGTGTTCAGGAAGCAGTAAGTGCTTCTTGTTGGGGTAGTTCTGGTGAGTCTTGAGACTGTTTGTTCCTAGTTTTCAACGCAATGCCTTGACCTCAGCAGACCAAAATAGGCCAATGTATCACTAAGATTACTCGAACCTAAGCACTCACTCGTGTTTAGAAAGCAGTAAGTGCTTTTTGTTGGGGTAGTTCTGGTGATCCTCCAGTCTACGCATGTTCCTAGTTTTCAAGGCAATGCCATGACCTCAGCCAAGCTAAATAGGCCAATGCATTACCAAGATTACTCGAACCTAAGCACTCACTCGTGTTCAGGAAGCAGTAAGTGCTTCTTGTTGGGGTAGTTTTGGTGATCCTCCAGACTAAGCCATTTCCTAGTTTTCAACACAATGCCATGACCTCAGCCAAGCTAAATAGGCCAATTTCTCACTAAGATTACTCGAACCTAAGCACTCACTTGTGTTTAGAAAGCAGTAAGTGCTTCTTGTTGGGGTAGTTCATGTGACCCTCAAGACAATGCTTGTTCCTGGTTTTCAACGCGATGCCCTAACATAACCCGAGCTAAGGAGGCCAATGTATCACTAAGATTACTCAAACCGAAGCACTCACTTGTGGTCAGAACGCAGTAAGTGCTTTTTGTTGGGGTAGTTCTGGTGATCCTCCAGACTATGCTTGTTCCTAGTTTTCGACACAATGCCTTGACTTCAGCCAAGCTAAATAGGCCAATGCATTACTAAGATTTCTCGAACTTAAACACTCACTCGTGTTCAGGAAGCAGTAAGTGCTTCTTGTTGGGGTAGTTCTGGTGAGTCTTGAGACTGTTTGTTCCTAGTTTTCAACGCAATGCCTTGACCTCAGCAGACCAAAATAGGCCAATGTATCACTAAGATTACTCGAACCTAAGCACTCACTCGTGTTTAGAAAGCAGTAAGTGCTTTTTGTTGGGGTAGTTCTGGTGATCCTCCAGTCTACGCATGTTCCTAGTTTTCAAGGCAATGCCATGACCTCAGCCAAGCTAAATAGGCCAATGCATTACCAAGATTACTCGAACCTATGCACTCACTCGTGTTCAGAAAACAGTACGTGCTTCTTGTTTGGATAGTTCTGGTGACTCTCAAGACAATGCTTGTTCCTGGTTTTCAACGCGATGCCCTAACATAACCCAAGCTAGAGGCCAATGTATCACTAAGATTACTCAAACCAAAGCACTCACTTGTGATCAGAACGCAGTAAGTGCTTTTTGTTGGGGTCGTTCTTGTGATTCCATGCTGCATTTGGCTCGTTTTATTTTGCTGACACATTTGAAATATGTTCAATTGATTAAATCAAATGGGAAGGTAATTTTTTTTCTTTTCAAATTGCGTCTTTAACGGTTGGTTTCGCTTGTGACGTTTTCCACAGACAGCTGTTCCCGCTGATCAGCATCTCATGAATTGACAACCAATGTAGCCTATTCATTACAATGGGGCGGGGGTTGCAATACATTCCTGTTGGCCAAATTACCCATTGACAAAGTATTCATGGGGGTGGAGTTGAGCTACAATTGCAAATCTCTATTTAAAGTTGTTGACAATGCATTTGCGCAACTTTTTCACCCTAAGAAGAGCGAGACCGTTTGGTAAGGTGAAAATAATCCATTCACAGGTTAGCAAAGTTCACAAAACTCTAGTCCAAGTCAGTTTCATTGACCCAACTTGAGCACTGGCTTGTATTTAACAGTAGAAAGTGCTACTTGTTGGGGCAGTCAGACAGACAACATCAACCTGAAATGTGAACAGAGACGTTCTTGCTGTTCCCTACATAAGCTAAAACAACAAACTGTCTTTTTAAACGTATCTCCGTTCATCAATTTTTTCTTCAATTCAATGTCCTGACCTAAACCGTGCGCAGTATGCTAATTTGTCAGCAAGATTACCCAAACATCAGCACAGACGTAATCTGAAAGCAGTAAGTGCTTCCTGTTGGGGTAGTTCTGGTGATTCCAAACGACGCTTGTTCCTAGTTTTCGACGCAATGCCTTGACATCAGCCAAGCTAAATAGGCCAATGCATCACTAAGATTACTCAAATCTAAGCACTCACCTGTAGTCTGAAAACAGTAAGTGCTTCTTGTTGGGGTAGTTTTGGTGATCCTCCAGACTACGCCTTTTCCTAGTTTTCAACACAATGCCATGACCTCAGCGAAGCTATATAGGCCAATTTCTCACTAAGATTACTCGAACCTAAGCACTCACTCAGTAAGAAAGCAGTAAGTGCTTTTTGTTGGGGTAGTTCTGGTGATCCTCCAGACTATGCTTGTTCCTAGTTTTCAACGCAATGCCTTGACCTCAGCCAAGCTAAATAGGCCAATGTTTACTAAGATTACTCAAACCTAAGCACTCACTTGTGTTCAGAACGCAGTAAGTGCTTCTTGTTGGGGTAGTTTTGGTGATCCTCCAGACTACGTCTTTTCCTAGTTTTCAACACAATGCCATGACCTCAGCGAAGCTATATAGGCCAATTTCTCACTAAGATTACTCAAACCTAAGCACTCACTCAGTAAGAAAGCAGTAAGTGCTTTTTGTTGGGGTAGTTCTGGTGATCCTCCAGACTATGCTTGTTCCTAGTTTTCGACGCACTGCCGTGACTTCAGCCAAGCTAAATAGGCCAATGCATCACTAAGATTTCTCGAACTTAAGCACTCACTCGTGTTCAGGAAGCAGTAAGTGCTTCTTGTTGGGGTAGTTCTGGTGAGTCTTGAGACTATGCTTGTTCCTGGTTTTCAACGCCATACCCTAACATAACCCAAGGTAAAGAGGCCAATGTTTACTAAGATTACTCAAACCTAAGCACTCACTTGTGTTCAGAACGCAGTAAGTGCTTTTTGTTGGGGTAGTTCTGGTGATCCTCCAGACTATGCTTGTTCCTAGTTTTCGACGCACTGCCGTGACTTCAGCCAAGCTAAATAGGCCAATCCATCACTAAGATTACTCGAAACAAAGCACTCATCACTCGTGTTCTGGAAGCAGTAAGTGCTTCTTGTTGGGGTAGTTCTGGTGACTCTCGAGACTATGCTTGTTCCTGGTTTTCAACGCGATACCCTAACATAACCCAAGGTAAAGAGGCCAATCACTAAGTATCACTAAGATTTCTCAAACCGAAGCACTCACTTGTGTTCAGAACGCATTAAGTGCTTTTTGTTGGGGTCATTCTGGTGATTCCATGCTGCATTTGGCTCATTTTATTTTGCTGACACATTTGAAATATGTTCAATTGATTCCCTTAAATGGGAATGTAACTGCTTTTCTTTTCGAATTGCGTCTTTTACGGTTGGTTTCGCTTGTGACGTTTTCAGCAGACAGCTGTTCCCGCTGATCAGCATCTCATGAATTGACAACCAATGTAGCATATTCATTACAAGGGGGCGGGCGTTGCAATACATTCCTGTTGGCCAAATTATACAAAGTATTCATGGGGGTGGAGTTGAGCTTCAATTGCAAATCTCTATTTAAAGTTGTTGTCAATGCATTTGCGCAACTTCTGCACCGTAAGAAGAGGGAGGCTGTTTGGTAAGGTGAAAATAGTCCATTCACAGGTTAGCAAAGTTCACAAAACTAAAGTCCAAGTCAATTTCATTGACCCAACTTGAGCACTGGCTTGTATTTGACAATAGAAAGTGCTACTTGTTGGGGCAGTCAGACAGACAACATCATCCTGAAATGTGAACATAGAGACGTTCTTACTGTTCCCGAGATAAGCAAAAAAAACAAACTGTCTTTTTAAACGTATCTCCGTTCATTAATTGTTTCTTCAATTCAATGTCCTGACCTAAACCGTGCGCAGTATGCTAATTTGTCAGCAAGATTACCCAAACATCAGCACAGACGTGTTCTGAAAGCAGTAAGTGCTTCTTGTTGGGGTAGTTCTGGTGATTCCAAACGACGCTTGTTCCTAGTTTTCGACGCAATGCCTTGACATCAGCCAAGCTAAATAGGCCAATGCATCACTAAGATTACTCGAACCTAAGCACTCACTCGTGTTCAGGAAGCAGTAAGTGCTTCTTGTTGGGGTAGTTTTGGTGATCCTCCAGACTAAGCCATTTCCTAGTTTTCAACACAATGCCATGACCTCAGCCAAGCTAAATAGGCCAATTTCTCACTAAGATTACTCGAACCTAAGCACTCACTCGTGTTTAGAAAGCAGTAAGTGCTTCTTGTTGGGGTAGTTCATGTGACCCTCAAGACAATGCTTGTTCCTGGTTTTCAACGCGATGCCCTAACATAACCCGAGCTAAGGAGGCCAATGTATCACTAAGATTACTCAAACCGAAGCACTCACTTGTGGTCAGAACGCAGTAAGTGCTTTTTGTTGGGGTAGTTCTGGTGATCCTCCAGACTATGCTTGTTCCTAGTTTTCGACACAATGCCTTGACTTCAGCCAAGCTAAATAGGCCAATGCATTACTAAGATTTCTCGAACTTAAACACTCACTCGTGTTCAGGAAGCAGTAAGTGCTTCTTGTTGGGGTAGTTCTGGTGAGTCTTGAGACTGTTTGTTCCTAGTTTTCAACGCAATGCCTTGACCTCAGCAGACCAAAATAGGCCAATGTATCACTAAGATTACTCGAACCTAAGCACTCACTCGTGTTTAGAAAGCAGTAAGTGCTTTTTGTTGGGGTAGTTCTGGTGATCCTCCAGTCTACGCATGTTCCTAGTTTTCAAGGCAATGCCATGACCTCAGCCAAGCTAAATAGGCCAATGCATTACCAAGATTACTCGAACCTATGCACTCACTCGTGTTCAGAAAACAGTACGTGCTTCTTGTTTGGATAGTTCTGGTGACTCTCAAGACAATGCTTGTTCCTGGTTTTTAACGCGATGCCCTAACATAACCCAAGCTAGAGGCCAATGTATCACTAAGATTACTCAAACCGAAGCACTCACTTGTGATCAGAACGCAGTAAGTGCTTTTTGTTGGGGTCGTTCTGGTGATTCCATGCTGCATTTGGCTCGTTTTATTTTGCTGACACATTTGAAATATGTTCAATTGATTAAATCAAATGGGAAGGTAATTTTTTTTCTTTTCAAATTGCGTCTTTAACGGTTGGTTTCGCTTGTGACGTTTTCAACAGACAGCTGTTCCCGCTGATCAGCATCTCATGAATTGACAACCAATGTAGCCTATTCATTACAATGGGGCGGGGGTTGCAATACATTCCTGTTGGCCAAATTACCCATTGACAAAGTATTCATGGGGGTGGAGTTGAGCTACAATTGCAAATCTCTATTTAAAGTTGTTGTCAATGCATTTGCGCAACTTCTGCACCGTAAGAAGAGGGAGGCTGTTTGGTAAGGTGAAAATAGTCCATTCACAGGTTAGCAAAGTTCACAAAACTAAAGTCCAAGTCAATTTCATTGACCCAACTTGAGCACTGGCTTGTATTTAACAGTAGAAAGTGCTACTTGTTGGGGCAGTCAGACAGACAACATCATCCTGAAATGTGAACATAGAGACGTTCTTACTGTTCCCGAGATAAGCAAAAAAAACAAACTGTCTTTTTAAACGTATCTCCGTTCATTAATTGTTTCTTCAATTCAATGTCCTGACCTCAACCGTGCGCAGTATGCTAATTTGTCAGCAAGATTACCCAAACATCAGCACAGACGTGTTCTGAAAGCAGTAAGTGCTTCTTGTTGGGGTAGTTCTGGTGATTCCAAACGACGCTTGTTCCTAGTTTTCGACGCAATGCTTTGACATCAGCCAAGCTAAATAGGCCAATGCATCACTAAGATTACTCGAACCTAAGCACTCACTCGTGTTCAGGAAGCAGTAAGTGCTTCTTGTTGAGGTAGTTTTGGTGATCCTCCAGACTAAGCCATTTCCTAGTTTTCAACACAATGCCATGACCTCAGCCAAGCTAAATAGGCCAATTTCTCACTAAGATTACTCGAACCTAAGCACTCACTCGTGTTTAGAAAGCAGTAAGTGCTTCTTGTTGGGGTAGTTCATGTGACCCTCAAGACAATGCTTGTTCCTGGTTTTCAACGCGATGCCCTAACATAACCCGAACTAAGGAGGCCAATGTATCACTAAGATTACTCAAACCGAAGCACTCACTTGTGGTCAGAACGCAGTAAGTGCTTTTTGTTGGGGTAGTTCTGGTGATCCTCCAGACTATGCTTGTTCCTAGTTTTCGACACAATGCCTTGACTTCAGCCAAGCTAAATAGGCCAATGCATTACTAAGATTTCTCGAACTTAAACACTCACTCGTGTTCAGGAAGCAGTAAGTGCTTCTTGTTGGGGTAGTTCTGGTGAGTCTTGAGACTGTTTGTTCCTAGTTTTCAACGCAATGCCTTGACCTCAGCAGACCAAAATAGGCCAATGTATCACTAAGATTACTCGAACCTAAGCACTCACTCGTGTTTAGAAAGCAGTAAGTGCTTTTTGTTGGGGTAGTTCTGGTGATCCTCCAGTCTACGCATGTTCCTAGTTTTCAAGGCAATGCCATGACCTCAGCCAAGCTAAATAGGCCAATGCATTACCAAGATTACTCGAACCTATGCACTCACTCGTGTTCAGAAAACAGTACGTGCTTCTTGTTTGGATAGTTCTGGTGACTCTCAAGACAATGCTTGTTCCTGGTTTTCAACGCGATGCCCTAACATAACCCAAGCTAGAGGCCAATGTATCACTAAGATTACTCAAACCGAAGCACTCACTTGTGATCAGAACGCAGTAAGTGCTTTTTGTTGGGGTCGGTCTGGTGATTCCATGCTGCATTTGGCTCGTTTTATTTTGCTGACACATTTGAAATATGTTCAATTGATTAAATCAAATGGGAATAATAGTTGCCATGTAAGCCACAAAACGGTCACTAGTTCACTAGTAAGGTCATTTTGACGCTTACTAGTGAACAGGTAAGCCACAAAACGCTCACTAGTTCACTAGTAAGGTCATTTTGAGGCTTACTAGTTGACATGTAAGCCGCAAAACGCCCACTAGTTCACTCGTAAGATCATTTTGACGCTTACTGAACATATAAGGCCATAAATGTGCCCACTAGTTCACTAGTAAGATCATTTTGAGGCTTACTAGTGAACATGTAAGCCACAAAACGCTCACTAGTTCACTAGTAAGGTCATTTTGACGCTTACTAGTGAACATGTAAGCCACAAAACGCCCACTATTTCACAAGTAAGATCATTTTGAGGCTTACTAGTGAACATGTAAGCCACAAAACGCCCACGAGTTCACTCGTAGGATCATTTTGAGGCTTACTAGTTGACATGTAAGCTACAATACGCCCACTAGTTCACTAGTAAGATAATTTTGAGGCTTACTAGTTGACATGTAAGCCGCAAAACGCCCACTAGTTGACTCGTAAAATCATTTTGACGCTTACTAGTGAACATGTAAGCCACAAAACGCTCACTAGTTCACTCGTAAATCAATTTTGACGCTTACTAGTTGACATGTAGGGCTGCAAAACGCCCACTAGATCACCAGTAAGATCATTTTGACGCTTACTAGTGAACATGTGAAGCCATAAATGTGCCCACTAGTTCACTAGTAAGATCATTTTGAGGCTTACTAGTTGACATGTAAGCCGCAAAACGCCCACTACTTCACCCGTAAGATCATTTTGAGGCTTACTAGTGAACGTGTAAGCCACAAAACGCTCACTAGTTCACTAGTAAGGTCATTTTGACGCTTACTAGTGAACATGTAAGCCACAAAACGCTCACTAGTTCACCAGTAAGGTCATTTTGACGCTTACTAGTGAACTTGTAAGCCACAAAACGCCCACTAGTTCACTAGTAAGATCATTTTGAGGCTTACTAGTTGACATGTAAGTCGCAAAACGCCCACTAGTTCACTCGTAAGATCATTTTGACGCTTACTAGTGAACATATAAGGCCATAATGGTGACCACTAGTTCACTAGTAAGTTCATTTTGACGCTTAAGTGAACATATAAGGCCGTAAATGTGCCCACTAGTTCACGAATAAGATCATTTTGAGGCGTAGTCGTTGACATTTAAGCCACAAAACGCTCACTAGTTCACCAGTAAGGTCATTTTGACGCTTACTAGTGAACATATAAGCCACAAAACGCTCACTAGTTCACTAGTAAGGTCATTTTGACCCTTACTACTGAACATATAAGGCCATAAATGTGCCCACTAGTTCACTAGTAAGATCGTTTTGTGGCTTACTAGTTGACATGTAAGCCACAAAACGCCCACTAGTTCACTAGTAAGATCATTTTGAGGCTGACTAGTGAACGTGTAAGCCACAAAACGTTCATTAGTTCACTAGTAAGGTCATTTTGACGCTTACTAGTGAACATGTAAAGCCATAAATGTGCCCACTAGTTCACCAGTAAGGTCATTTTGACGCTTACTAGTGAACATGTAAGGCACAAAACGCCCACTAGTTCACTCGTAAGATCATTTTGACGCTTACTAGTGAACATATAAGGCCATAATGGTGACCACTAGTTCACTAGTAAGTTCATTTTGACGCTTAAGTGAACATATAAGGCCGTAAATGTGCCCACTAGTTCACGAATAAGATCATTTTGAGGCGTAGTCGTTGTAAGGTCATTTTGACGCTTACTAGTGAACATGTAAGCCACAAGATGCCCACTAGTTCACTAGTAAGGTCATTTTGACGCTTACTAGTGAACATGTAAGCCACAAAACGCTCACTAGTTCACTAGTAAGGTCATTTTGATGCTTACTAGTGAACATGTAAGCCACAAAACGTTCACGAGTTCACTAGTAAGGTCATTTTGACACTTACTACTGAACATGTAAGCCACAAAACGCTCACTAGTTCACTAGAAAGGTCATTTTGAGGCTTACTAGTTGACATGTAAGCCGCAAAATGCCCACTAGTTCACTCGTAAGATCATTTTGACGCTTACTACTGAACATATAAGGCCATAAATGTGCCCACTAGTTCACTAGTGAAATCATTTTGAGGCTTACTAGTTGACATGTAAGCCACAAAACACCCACTAGTTCACTAGTAAGATCATTTTGAGGCTTACTAGTGAACATGTAAGCCACAAAACGCCCACTAGTACACTAGTAAGATCATTTTGACGCTTACTAGTTGACATGTAAGCGGCAAAACGCCCACTACTTCACCCGTAAGATCATTTTGAGCCTTACTAGTGAACATGTAACCCACAAAACGCTCACTAGTTCACTAGTAAGGTCATTTTGACGCTTACTAGTGAACATGTAAGCCACAAAACGCCCACTAGTTCACTAGTAAGAACATTTTGAGGCTTACTAGTTGACATGTAAGCCGCAAAACGCCCACTAGTTCACTTGTAAGATCATTTTGACGCTTACTACTGAACATATAAGGCCATAAATGTGCCCACTAGTTCACTAGTAAGATCATTCTGAGGCTTACTAGTTGACATGTAAGCCACAAAACGCTCACTAGTTCACTATTAAGGTCATTTTGAGGCTTACTAGTGGACATGTAAGCCACAAAACGCTCACTAGTTCACTCGTAAGATCATTTTGACGCTTACTAGTGAAGAGGTAAGGCCATAAATGTGCCCACTAGTTCACTAGTAAGATCATTTTGAGGCTTAATAGTTGCCATGTAAGCCACAAAACGGTCACTAGTTCACTAGTAAGGTCATTTTGATGCTTACTAGTGAACATGTAAGCCACAAAACGTTCACGAGTTCACTAGTAAGGTCATTTTGACACTTACTACTGAACATGTAAGCCACAAAACGCTCACTAGTTCACTAGAAAGGTCATTTTGAGGCTTACTAGTTGACATGTAAGCCGCAAAATGCCCACTAGTTCACTCGTAAGATCATTTTGACGCTTACTACTGAACATATAAGGCCATAAATGTGCCCACTAGTTCACTAGTGAAATCATTTTGAGGCTTACTAGTTGACATGTAAGCCACAAAACACCCACTAGTTCACTAGTAAGATCATTTTGAGGCTTACTAGTGAACATGTAAGCCACAAAACGCCCACTAGTACACTAGTAAGATCATTTTGACGCTTACTAGTTGACATGTAAGCGGCAAAACGCCCACTACTTCACCCGTAAGATCATTTTGAGCCTTACTAGTGAACATGTAACCCACAAAACGCTCACTAGTTCACTAGTAAGGTCATTTTGACGCTTACTAGTGAACATGTAAGCCACAAAACGCCCACTAGTTCACTAGTAAGATCATTTTGAGGCTTACTAGTTGACATGTAAGCCGCAAAACGCCCACTAGTTCACTTGTAAGATCATTTTGACGCTTACTACTGAACATATAAGGCCATAAATGTGCCCACTAGTTCACTAGTAAGATCATTCTGAGGCTTACTAGTTGACATGTAAGCCACAAAACGCTCACTAGTTCACTATTAAGGTCATTTTGAGGCTTACTAGTGGACATGTAAGCCACAAAACGCTCACTAGTTCACTCGTAAGATCATTTTGACGCTTACTAGTGAAGAGGTAAGGCCATAAATGTGCCCACTAGTTCACTAGTAAGATCATTTTGAGGCTTAATAGTTGCCATGTAAGCCACAAAACGGTCACTAGTTCACTAGTAAGGTCATTTTGACGCTTACTAGTGAACAGGTAAGCCACAAAACGCTCACTAGTTCACTAGTAAGGTCATTTTGAGGCTTACTAGTTGACATGTAAGCCGCAAAACGCCCACTAGTTCACTCGTAAGATCATTTTGACGCTTACTGAACATATAAGGCCATAAATGTGCCCACTAGTTCACTAGTAAGATCATTTTGAGGCTTACTAGTGAACATGTAAGCCACAAAACGCTCACTAGTTCACTAGTAAGGTCATTTTGACGCTTACTAGTGAACATGTAAGCCACAAAACGCCCACTATTTCACAAGTAAGATCATTTTGAGGCTTACTAGTGAACATGTAAGCCACAAAACGCCCACGAGTTCACTCGTAGGATCATTTTGAGGCTTACTAGTTGACATGTAAGCTACAATACGCCCACTAGTTCACTAGTAAGATAATTTTGAGGCTTACTAGTTGACATGTAAGCCGCAAAACGCCCACTAGTTGACTCGTAAAATCATTTTGACGCTTACTAGTGAACATGTAAGCCACAAAACGCTCACTAGTTCACTCGTAAGATCATTTTGACGCTTACTAGTTGACATGTAGGGCTGCAAAACGCCCACTAGATCACCAGTAAGATCATTTTGACGCTTACTAGTGAACATGTGAAGCCATAAATGTGCCCACTAGTTCACTAGTAAGATCATTTTGAGGCTTACTAGTTGACATGTAAGCCGCAAAACGCCCACTACTTCACCCGTAAGATCATTTTGAGGCTTACTAGTGAACGTGTAAGCCACAAAACGCTCACTAGTTCACTAGTAAGGTCATTTTGACGCTTACTAGTGAACATGTAAGCCACAAAACGCTCACTAGTTCACCAGTAAGGTCATTTTGACGCTTACTAGTGAACTTGTAAGCCACAAAACGCCCACTAGTTCACTAGTAAGATCATTTTGAGGCTTACTAGTTGACATGTAAGTCGCAAAACGCCCACTAGTTCACTCGTAAGATCATTTTGACGCTTACTAGTGAACATATAAGGCCATAATGGTGACCACTAGTTCACTAGTAAGTTCATTTTGACGCTTAAGTGAACATATAAGGCCGTAAATGTGCCCACTAGTTCACGAATAAGATCATTTTGAGGCGTAGTCGTTGACATTTAAGCCACAAAACGCTCACTAGTTCACCAGTAAGGTCATTTTGACGCTTACTAGTGAACATATAAGCCACAAAACGCTCACTAGTTCACTAGTAAGGTCATTTTGACCCTTACTACTGAACATATAAGGCCATAAATGTGCCCACTAGTTCACTAGTAAGATCGTTTTGTGGCTTACTAGTTGACATGTAAGCCACAAAACGCCCACTAGTTCACTAGTAAGATCATTTTGAGGCTGACTAGTGAACGTGTAAGCCACAAAACGTTCATTAGTTCACTAGTAAGGTCATTTTGACGCTTACTAGTGAACATGTAAAGCCATAAATGTGCCCACTAGTTCACCAGTAAGGTCATTTTGACGCTTACTAGTGAACATGTAAGGCACAAAACGCCCACTAGTTCACTCGTAAGATCATTTTGACGCTTACTAGTGAACATATAAGGCCATAATGGTGCCCACTAGTTCACTAGTAAGTTCATTTTGAAGCTTAAGTGAACATATAAGGCCGTAAATGTGCCCACTAGTTCATGAATAAGATCATTTTGAGGCGTACTCGTTGACATTTAAGCCACAAAACGCCCACTAGTTCACTAGTAAGATCATTTTGAGGCTTACTAGTGAACATGTAAGCCACAAGATGCCCACTAGTTCACTAGTAAGGTCATTTTGACGCTTACTAGTGAACATGTAAGCCACAAGATGCCCACTAGTTCACTAGTAAGGTCATTTTGACGCTTACTAGTGAACATGTAAGCCACAAAACGCTCACTAGTTCACTAGTAAGGTCATTTTGATGCTTACTAGTGAACATGTAAGCCACAAAACGCCCACTATTTCACAAGTAAGATCATTTTGAGGCTTACTAGTGAACACGTAAGCCAGAAAACGCCCACTAGTTCACTAGTAGGATCATTTTGAGGCTTACTAGTTGACATGTAAGCTACAAAAGGCCCACTAGTTCACTAGTAAGATAATTTTGAAGCTTACTAGTTGACATGTAAGCCGCAAAACGCCCACTAGTTGACTCGTAAAATCATTTTGACGCTTACTAGTGAACATGTAAGCCACAAAACGCTCACTAGTTCACTCGTAAGATCATTTTGACGCTTACTGGTGAACATGTAAGGCCATAAATGTGCCCACTAGTTCACTAGTAAGATCATTTTGAGGCTTACTAGTGAAGATGTAAGCCACAAAACGCCCACTAGTTCACTAGTAAGATCATTTTGAGGCTTACTAGTGAACGTGTAAGCCACAAAACGCCCACTAGTTCACTCGTAAGATCATTTTGAGGCTTACTAGTTGACATGTAAGCCGTAAAACGCCCACTAGTTCACTCGTAAGATCATTTTCACGCTTACTAGTGAACATATAAGGCCATAATGGTGCCCACTAGTTCACTAGTAAGTTCATTTTGAAGCTTAAGTGAACATATAAGGCCGTAAATGTGCCCACTAGTTCATGAATAAGATCATTTTGAGGCTTACTAGTTGACATGTAAGCCGCAAAACGCCCACTACTTCACTCGTAAGATCATTTTGATGCTTACTAGTGAACATATAAGGCCATAAATGTGCCCACTATTTCAATAGTAAGATCATCTTGAGGCTTACTAGTTGACATGTAAGCCACAAAACGCCCACTAGTTCACTAGTAAGATCATTTTGAGGCTTACTAGTGAACGTGTAAGCCACAAAACGCTCACTAGTTCACTAGTAAGGTCATTTTGACGCTTACTAGTGAACATGTAAGCCACAAAACGCTCACTAGTTCACCAGTAAGGTCATTTTGACGCTTACTAGTGAACATGTAAGCCACAAAACGCCCACTAGTTCACTCGTAAGATCATTTTGAGGCTTACTAGTTGACATGTAAGCCGTAAAACGCCCACTAGTTCACTCGTAAGATCATTTTGACGCTTACTAGTGAACATATAAGGCCATAATGGTGCCCACTAGTTCACTAGTAAGTTCATTTTGAAGCTTAAGTGAACATATAAGGCCGTAAATGTGCCCACTAGTTCATGAATAAGATCATTTTGAGGCGTACTCGTTGACATTTAAGCCACAAAACGCCCACTAGTTCACTAGTAAGATCATTTTGAGGCTTACTAGTGAACATGTAAGCCACAAAATGCCCACTAGTTCACTAGTAAGGTCATTTTGACGCTTACTAGTGAACATGTAAGCCACAAAACGCTCACTAGTTCACTAGCAAGGTCATTTTGACGCTTACTAGTGAACATGTAAGCCGCAAAACGCCCACTACTTCACTCGTAAGATCATTTTGATGCTTACTAGTGAACATATAAGGCCATAAATGTGCCCACTAGTTCAATAGTAAGATCATTTTGAGGCTTACTAGTTGACATGTAAGCCACAAAACGCCCACTAGTTCACTAGTAAGGTCATTTTGACGCTTATTAGTGAACAGATAAGCCACAAAACGTTCACTAGTAAGGTCATTTTGACGCTTACTAGTGAACATGTAAGCCACAAAACGCTCACTAGTTCACTAGTAAAGTCATTTTGACGCTTACTAGTGAACAGGTAAGCCACAAAACGCTCACTAGTTCACTAGTAAGGTCATTTTGACGCTTACTAGTGAACATGTAAGCCACAAAACGCTCACTAGTTCACCAGTAAGGTCATTTTGACGCTTACTAGTGAACATGTAAGCCACAAAACGCCCACTAGTTCACTCGTAAGATCATTTTGAGGCTTACTAGTTGACATGTAAGCCGTAAAACGCCCACTAGTTCACTCGTAAGATCATTTTGACGCTTACTAGTGAACATATAAGGCCATAATGGTGCCCACTAGTTCACTAGTAAGTTCATTTTGAAGCTTAAGTGAACATATAAGGCCGTAAATGTGCCCACTAGTTCATGAATAAGATCATTTTGAGGCGTACTCGTTGACATTTAAGCCACAAAACGCCCACTAGTTCACTAGTAAGATCATTTTGAGGCTTACTAGTGAACATGTAAGCCACAAAATGCCCACTAGTTCACTAGTAAGGTCATTTTGACGCTTACTAGTGAACATGTAAGCCACAAAACGCTCACTAGTTCACTAGCAAGGTCATTTTGACGCTTACTAGTGAACATGTAAGCCACAAAACGTCCACTATTTCACTAGTAAGATCATTTTGAGGCTTACTAGTTGACATGTAAGCCGCAAAACGCCCACTACTTCACTCGTAAGATCATTTTGATGCTTACTAGTGAACATATAAGGCCATAAATGTGCCCACTAGTTCAATAGTAAGATCATTTTGAGGCTTACTAGTTGACATGTAAGCCACAAAACGCCCACTAGTTCACTAGTAAGGTCATTTTGACGCTTATTAGTGAACAGATAAGCCACAAAACGTTCACTAGTAAGGTCATTTTGACGCTTACTAGTGAACATGTAAGCCACAAAACGCTCACTAGTTCACTAGTAAAGTCATTTTGACGCTTACTAGTGAACAGGTAAGCCACAAAACGTTCACTAGTTCACTAGTAAGGTCATTTTGACGCTTACTAGTGAACATGTAAGCCACAAAATGCCCACTTGTTCACTAGTAAGATCATTTTAAGGCTTACTAGTTGACATATAAGCCGCAAAATGCCCACTAGTTCACTCGTAAGAACATTTTGACGCTTACTAGTGAACATATAAGGTCATACATGTGCCCAATAGTTCACTAATAAGATCATTTGAGGCTTACTTGTTGACATGTAAGCCACAAAACACCCACTAGTTCACTCGTAAGATCATTTTGAGGCTTACTAGTGAACATGTAAGCCACAAAACGCCCACTAGTTCACTAGTAAGATCATTTTGACGCTTACTAGTGAACATGTAAGCCACAAAACGCTCACTAGTTCACTAGTAAGGTAATTCTGACGCTTTCTAGTGAAAATGTAAGCCACAAAACGCCCACTAGTTCACTAGTAAGATCATTTTGAGGCTTACTAGTTGACATGTAAGCCGCAAAACGCCCACTAGTTCACTCGTAAGATCATTTTGAGGCTTACTAGTTGACATGTAAGCCGCAAAACGCCCACTAGTTCACTCGTAAGATCATTTTGACGCTTACTAGTGAACATATAAGGCTATAAATGTGCCCACTATTTCACTAATAAGATCATTTTGAGGCTTACTCGTTGACATGTAAGCCACAAAACGCCCACTAGTTCACTAGTAAGATCATTTTGAGGCTTACTAGTTGACATGTAAGCCACAAAACGCCAACTAGTTCACTAGTAAGATCATTTTGAGGCTTACTAGTTGACATGTTAGCCGCAAAACGCCCACTAGTTGACTCGTAAGATCATTTTGACGCTTACTAGTGAACATGTAAGCCACAAAACGCTCACTAGTTCACTCGTACGATCATTTTGACGCTTACTAGTGAAGATGTAAGGCCATAAATGTGCCCACTAGTTCACTAGTAAGATCATTTTGAGGTTTACTAGTTGACATGTAAGCCGCAAAACGCCCACTAGTTCACTAGTAAGATCATTTTGAGGCTTACTAGTGAACATGTAAGCCACAAAACGCCCACTAGTTCACTAGTAAGATCATTTTGAGCCTTACTAATGAACATAATGCCATAAATATGCCCACTAGTTCACTAGTAAGATCATTTTGAGACTTACTAGTTGACATGTAAGCCACAAAACGCCCACTAGTTCACTAGTAAGATCATTTTGACGCTTACTAGTGAACATGTAAGCCACAAAACGCTCACTAGTTCACTAGTAAGGTCATTTTGACGCTTATTAGTGAACAGGTAAACCACAAAACGTTCACTCGTTCACTAGTAAGGTCATTTTGACGCTTACTAGTGAACAGGTAATCCACAAAACGTTCACTAGTTCACTAGTAAGGTCATTTTGACGCTTACTAGTGAACATGTAAGCCACAAAACGCCCACTAGTTCAATAGTAAGATCATTTTAAGGCTTACTAGTTCACATATAAGCCGCAAAATGCCCACTAGTTCACTCGTAAGATCATTTTGACGCTTACTAGTGAACATATAAGGTCATAAATGTGCCCACTATTTCACTAATAAGATCATTTTGAGGCTTACTCGTTGACATGTAAGCCACAAAACGCACACTAGTTCACTAGTAAGATCATTTTGAGGCTTACTAGTTGACATGTAAGCCACAAAACGCCAACTAGTTCACTAGTAAGATCATTTTGAGGCTTACTAGTTGACATGTAAGCCACAAAACGCCCACTAGTTGACTCGTAAGATCATTTTGACGCTTACTAGTGAACATGTAAGCCACAAAACGCTCACTAGTTCACTCGTAAGTGTCACGTTGTGCCCGAAGCGATAAAATGATCGCTTCGTGCACAACAAGATAAGGAGGTGGATCCCCGAAATAGCAGACAAAGAAAAAGATGGTCTGAGAACAAATGAGTTTTAAGACAAAAACACAAAAATACCCGTCCGGGGAACAGAAAACGCTGGTCAAAATCAGGACCAGGAATAAAAAGAAGTAACAGAAAACGCTTGCGAGAAAATGGCAAGGAATATAGTTGGCAACAATAGGAATTCATACGAGTAGATATAACGACGCGCAATCACAGCCACAAGGCTACACGGCAACTAATGGATATGAACAGTAAGCGAGAGAATTGGCACGGCGTAGAATACTCCGGCAGTAAGTCAACTGCCCGAGCGCAAAGATAAAGCCCGTGTAATCAGTCCCTAGAAATCCTCAAGAAGGATTATGGATGCCCAACGATTATGGATGCCCAACGTTTATTTTTCAATTTTTCTTTTTTCCCCATTGATATGATTGGTCAAGGTCATCTTTATTGTCAAATATGCTTACCTCACCTGCTGGAGGTATTTGGCCGTAGCTGCTTTCCTTGTTGCCAGTTCGAGATTGCCATTGGCTTGTGGTATACCGAGGTACTTGTAGCTGTCCTCAATGTCTGCTATTGTTCCTTCAGGAAGTGAGACCCCTACAGTGCGGACTACCTTTCCTCTCGTAGTCACCATCCGACTACATTTCTCAAGCCCGAATGACATCCCGATGTCACCGCTGTAGATGCTGGTTGTGTGGATTAGGGAGTCTATGTCCCTCTCGCTCTTATCATACAGCTTTATGTCATCCATGTAGAGGAGGTGATGATCGTAGCTCCATTTCTGTGGCGGTATACATACCCTGTGGTGATTTAGGCTTCAGGGGATCATCCTGCACAAAATACATGTTGAAGTGTTGGCATAAGTCCTTTGGTTTAGGCATAACACTCAATTTGAGTTTTTATTGCTTTAAATGCATTTTCAGGCCGAGTTGAGCACGTTTTTTGACTTTGAATGTATCTTCATAGGAATGAGTTGTGTGGTCAAATTATTGCTCACTTAGGCTTCAGGGGTCATCCTGAACAAAATACATGTTGAAGTGTGTGCATAAGTCCTTTGATTTATGTGGTCAAAGTAATGGTGATTTAGGCTATAGGGGGACATCCTGAACAAAATACATGTTGAAGTGTGTGCATAAGTCCTTTGGTTTAGGCGTGACACTCAATTTGAGTTTTTATTGCTTTAAATGCATTTTCAGGCCGAGTTGAGCATGTTTTCTGAGTTTGAATGTATCTTCATAGGAATGAGTTGTGTGATCAAATTAATCAAATTGAAAGTATCTTCATAGGAATGAGTTATGTGGTCAAAGTAATGGTGATTTAGGCTTCAGGGGGTCATCCTGAACAAAATACATGTTGAAGTGTGTGCATAAGTCCTTTGGTTTAGGAATGAGTTATGTGGTCAAAGTAATGGTGATTTAGGCTTCAGGGGGTCATCCTGAACAAAATACATGTTGAAGTGTGTGCATAAGTCCTTTGGTTTAGGCGTGACACTCAATTTGAGATTTTATTGCTTTAAATGTATTTTCAGGCCGAGTTGAGCACGTTTTCTGAGTTTGAATGTATCTTCATAGGAATGAGTTGTGTGATCAAATTAATGGTGATTTAGGCTTCAGGGGGTCATCCTGAACCAAATACACGTTGAAGTGTGTGCATACGTCCTTAGGTTTAGGCGTGGCACTCAATTTGAGTTTTTATTGCTTTAAATGCTTTTTCAGGCCGAGTTGAGCACGTTTTCTGAGTTTGAAAGTATCTTCATAGGAATGAGTTGTGTGGTCAAATTAATGGTGATTTAGGCTTCAGGGGGTCATCCTGAATAAAATACATGTTGAAATGTGTGCATGAGTCCTTTGGTTTAGGCGTGACACTCAATTTGAGTTTCTATTGCTTTAAATGCATTTTCAGGCCGAGCTGAGAACATTTTCTGAGTTTGAATGTATATTCATAGGAATGAGTTGTTTGGTGAAATTATTGCTCACTTAGGCTTCAGGGGGTCATCCTGAACAAAATATGTGTTGAAGTGTGTGCACAAGTCCTTTGGTTTAGCTGTGACTCTCAATTTTTGTTTTTATTGCTTTAAATGCATTTTCAAGCCGAGCTGAGCACGTTTTCTGAGTTTGAAAGTATCTTCATAGGAATGAGTTATGTGGTCAAAGTAATGGTGATTTAGGCTTCAGGGGGTCATCCTGAACAAAATACATGTTGAAGTGTGTGCATAAGTCCTTTGGTTTAGTCGTGATACTCAATTTGAGTTTTTAGTGCTTTAAATGCATTTTCAGGCCGAGTGGAGAAGGTTTTCAAAAGATGTCTGAAGCCTAAATCACCATTAATTTGATCACACAACTCATTCCTCCCCTCCGTGAGTCGTCACCTTACCGTGGTGGAGGGGTTTGTGTGTCCCAATGATCCTAGAAGCTAAGTTGTCTGGGGCTTTATGCCCCTGGCAGGGTCACCCATGGCAAACAGGTTCTAGATGAGGGGCCAGACAAAGCACGGCTCAAAAGACCCCAATGATGATAAAAATAAATGGATCTAGGTTTCCCTTGCGCGGGTCACCGGGGCCCCCCTCTGGAGCAAGGCCTGGAGGTGGGGCTCGTTGGCAGGCGCCTGGTGGCCGGGCTTACACCCATGGGGCCCGGCCGGGCACAGCCCGAAGAGGCAACGTGGGTCCCCCTTCCCATGGGCTCACCACCCATGAGAGGGGCCAAAGGGGTCGGGTGCAATGTGAGCTGGGCGGCAGCCAAAGGCGGGGACCCTGGCGGTCCGATCCACGGCTGCAGAAGCTAGCTCTTGGGACATGGAATGTCACCTCTCTGGCAGGGAAGGAGCCCGAGCTGGTGTGTGAGGCAGAGAATTTCCGACTGGATATAGTTGGACTTGCCTCCACACACAGCCTGGGTTCTGGTACCAGTTCTCTCGAGAAGGGTTGGACTCTCTTCCACTCTGGAGTTGCTCACGGTGAGAGGCGCAGAGCAGGTGTGGGCATACTCATTGCCCCCCGGCTCAGTGCCTGTACATTGGGGTTCACACCGGTAGACGAGAGGGTTGCCTCCCTCCGCCTTCGGGTGGGTGGACGGGTCCTGACTGTTGTTTGTGCATATGCACCAAACAGCAGCTCAGCATACCCACCCTTTTTGGAGTCCTTGGAGGGTGTGCTGGAGAGTACTCCTGCTGGGGACTCCATTGTTCTGCTGGGGGACTTCAATGCTCACGTGGGCAATGACAGTGATATCTGGAGGGGCGTGATTGGGAGGAACGGCCCCCCCGATCAAAACCCGAGTGGTGTTTTGTTATTGGACTTCTGTGCTCGTCACGGATTGTCCATAACGAACACCTTGTTCAAACATAAGGGTGTCCATATGTGCACTTGGCACCAGGACACCCTAGGCCGCAGTTCGATGATCGACTTTGTAGTTGTATCATCGGATTTGCGGCCGCATGTTCTGGACACTCGGGTGAAGAGCGGGGCGGAGCTGTCAACTGATCACCACCTGGTGGTGAGTAGGCTCCGATGGTGGGGGAAGATGCCGGTCCGTCCTGGCAGACCCAAACGTATAGTGAGGGTTTGTTGGGAGCGTCTGGCGGAATCCCCTGTCAGAAGGAGTTTCAACTCCCACCTCCGACAGAGCTTTTCCCATGTTCCGGGGGAGACGGGGGACATTGAGTCCGAGTGGACCAGGTTCCGTGCCTCTATTGTTGAAGCGGCCAATCTGAGTTGTGGCCGTAAGGTGGTTGGTGCCTGTCGTGGCGGCAATCCCCGTACTCGCTGGTGGACACCAGCAGTAAGGGATGCCGTCAAGCTGAAGAAGGAGTCCTATCGAGCCTTTATGGCCTGTGGGACCCCAGAGGCAGCTGACGGGTATCGACTGGCCAAGCGGACCGCGGCTTCGGTGGTCGCCGAGGCAAAAACCCGAGCGTGGGAGGAGTTCGGTGAGGCCATGGAAGCCGACTTCCGGACGGCTTCGAGGAAATTCTGGTCCACCATCCGACGTCTCAGGAGGGGGAAGCAGTGCACCACTAACACTGTGTACAGTGGGGATGGGGCGCTGCTAACTTCGACTCGGGACGTTGTGAACCGGTGGGCAGAGTACTTCGAAGACCTCCTCAACTCCACCAACACGCCTTCCTTGGAGGAAGCAGAGCCTGGGGACTCTGAGGTGGGTTCTCCTATCACTGTGGTTGAAGTCACCGATGTGGTTAAAAAGCTCCTCGGTGGCAAAGCCCCAGGGGTGGATGAGATCCGCCCGGAGTTCCTCAAGGCTCTGGATGTTGTGGGGCTGTCCTGGTTGACACGCCTCTGCAACATCGCGTGGTCAACAAGGAGAGTGCCTCTGGATTGGCAGACCGGGTAGTCCCTCTTTTTAAAAAGGGGGACCGGAGGGTGTGTTCCAACTACAGAGGGATCACACTCCTCAGCCTCCCTGGTAAAGTCTATTCAGGGGTGCTGGAGAGGAGGGTCCGTCAGGAAGTCGAGCCTCAGATTGAGGAGGAGCAGTGTGGTTTTCGTCCCGGCCGTGGAACAGTGGAGCAGCTCTACACCCTTCGCAGGGTCCTTGAGGGTATGTGGGAATTCGCCCAACCAGTCTACATGTGTTTTGTGGACTTGGAGAAGGCGTTTGACCGTGTCCCTCGGGGAGTTCTGCGGGGGGTGCTTCGTGGGTATGGGGTACCGAACCCCCTGATACGGGCTGTTCGGTCACTATACCACCGATGTCAGAGTTTGGTTCGCATTGCCGGCAGTAAGTCGGAATCGTTTCCAGTGGAGATAGGACTCCGCCAAGGCTGCCCTTTGTCGCCGATTCTGTTCATAACCTTTATGGACAGAATTTCTAGGCGCAGCCGAAGCGTTGAGGGGGTCCGTTTTGGGGGCCTCAGTATTGCAGCCCTGCTTTTTGCAGATGATGTGGTGCTGTTGGCTCCTTCAAACGGGGCTCTCCAACTCTCACTGGAGCGTTTCGCAGCCGAGTGTGAAGCGGTTGGGATGAAAATCAGCACCTCCAAATCTGAAACCATGGTCCTCAGTCGGAAAAGGGTGGAGTGCCCCCTCCGGGTCGGGGAGGAGATCTTACCCCAAGTGGAGGAGTTCAAGTATCTTGGGGTCTTGTTCACGAGTGGGGGTAGGAGGGAGCGGGAGATCGACAGGCAGATCGGTGCAGCGTCTGCTGTGATGCGGACGTTGTATCGGTCTGTCGTGGTGAAGAAGGAGCTGAGCCAAAAGGCGAAGCTCTCAATTTACCGGTCGATCCACGTCCCAACCCTCACCTATGGTCACGAGCTATGGGTCGTGACCGAAATAACGAGATCCCGGATACAAGCGGCTGAAATGAGTTTCTCCGCAGGGTGTCCGGGCTCTCTGTCAGGTTAGTCCAAATTGACACTCAAGAATAACCAAAAGGAGGAGACAGGAGACTCGATTCTGGTACCAGGAGGGAACGAGGAGAGCGTTCGGTTTCAGTTCTCCACACGGAACCCTAACGATCTCCCCCTTCACCCCCTCATTTATTGGGAAAAGCTACTACATAGGTGTGTCCAACCTAAAGGGTGGGGGCTGTTGAACACACTCTGAACTTGTTTGACTATGTGTGTGTATGTGAGTGCAAGTTACGTACATGTGTGCAAATAGACATAAACATCCCGTTGCAGCTGGTGTTGATGGCTCCATTCACGGTTCAGCCTTGCTCGCTGTTTAGTCTTAACAGTTATCTCTTCCCAGCCACGTCCTCGGAAAAGTGGTTGCGACCCTAACTTCTCACACAGTACGGCAAGCAAAAGTGAGCACATAATGAAGAGCATATAATGATTATAGATGTGAGTAAATAATAAAGGATAAATCTTTATTGAAAGCATAAGCGTTCTTCATTGCAGGCAAAGCAAACTAATGATTGGGAGCATAAGCGTTCTTCTTTGCAAGCAAAATCAAACTATACTGACAGGCGGAAGCATTCTTCATTGCGAGCATAAAATGACGACACGAGAATCAATCAAATAATACGTGAATGTATGATTACTAGAAAATAATAAATCCAACATTCCCCCCTGTTCATCCTACATTTGCTCGTATCATCACACAGAACCTTCCCGAAGGACTTTATTCAGTGGAGTCATGCCGCACACGCAAACATAGTTACACCTAGGGGCAGGGAGCAAAACGACTAAAAACCATCTATGACCCCCTGATGCCGAAGTGAAATCACGTCATCTTCCGAAGAGGCATAATCAACCTCAGAATCACCGTCATCAAACAACAACAGAGGATACATCTCGTTCACTTTAGACGTCGTGGGCGCCACAGCCGCAGTAATAAGCCGGACAAGCAGCACTCTGATACAGGGAATGCAACAGCATCCACACAACGTCAAGACAGCTGCAAGAAGAGCAAAAGAGATTAGTACATAACACACCAAATCCTTGTACTCTCCAAAGGCTTTATGCCACCACTCCGCCCAGAAGGACGTATTCACGCCGGAATGGGCCCTTATCTTGCGATTCAGGGTGCGGAGGCCTTCAATGGCCCTGGTGAGGGCGCCATCAGGCGCGGTGTTGTTAGGTATGAACGTACAACACTGGTCACCAAACATCGCACATACTCCATTGGTCTCTGCCAAGAGCATATCAACCGCGATGCGGTTCTGAAACGCCATCAGGGAGGTGGCCGCCAATTGCTCTTTTATAGCCAAGACGGCTTCTTCAGTAAAATTTCCGAGCCTCTGGACGTTGTAGTGGAGGTAGTTGATCCTGTCAACATTCTTATTAGGGGTAACCCAAATGAAAATGGATTCCCAACCGGCAGCAATCTGGTTAACCAACTTATACTCATCTGGCACGCCACGAGGAACCCCAATTGCGTCTATATAGGTGGGATCGCCATCCCTCCAGGAGGCGGCACGCCGGAACCGGAGAAGGTTGCTTCCCGTCATCGACGATAACGCCGCCCCCTGTATATCCTCCGCTGTTGATGGAAACACAGTTACTGGCAAAAGCAGTGATACCAACGCACAGACACCGCTAGCACCCTTCAAAGTATCGTAAAGCTTAATTTCCCCACACCACCACCACACATCGCCTCTAGGAACAAGGGGTACCGCAACATCAAAGACGGCCCGACACCACTCGGAGCTCAGAAACCCCACCGACCGCCTACCCCCAGCCACCCTGACGCAAGTAAAATTCGCGCGCGCCACCTTCGCCGAAAAAATTGGTGTAACCGATACAGCCTTAGTCAGAGGGTACGTGATGTGCCATTGACGACAAGAATAGATTGGAGTTCTTTTTGTCATTATTTCCAGAAAACAATGATCGGGCAGCAATGTAGGAATTATCCGTAACAGCGGCCTCGGCCCCATACAGGTAACACAGCTATAATTCACCAGGGAGGAAGCATGCTCCATTAACAATAACCAGTTATTCCCGGTTTGAGAAACTCCGGTCATCGACAAAATTTTATCATCCGTTGTCACGTCGCTTTCCAATTTTACCGTAACGCCATGCGACCGAGAGAAACCGTCCAGAGCCTGAATGGGCTTCGCCAGGCTACGGGAAATACACAACTGAATCACGAAGTAGGGGCATCTCCCCCCATAGGGGCTCAGATAAAACACCAGACACGGTTCCGAGTCGCAAGAAAAACCTTGGAAAGTACGTATGGTCACTTGCATGCCCACTTTAACGTGGACCATATGTATTAACGGCCTCAATTTCCTAGCACAGCCGTCTGTGGTCCACTTACGCCAATTTGTCCCCGTTTCAGCAACTAAATTCGACCAAGCCCTAGATTTGTACGTCAAATACCATGTGTAACCTCGAGCATAACTACGGGCACTATACGAATGTGCTTTGGGCCCGGAACTAAATATCGTCCCATCTTGTGTCAACTTAATCTGCTCCCAAGGAATAGTCATCACAACAGTTGTGTTATGTGGGAGGCAAAGCTTTACTCCTCGTTCAATCTTGTTAGGTGTATTGTCCGACGCACATAGTTTAAAATCATGACCTGGGTGTATTGCTGTCTCTGTGTCTATCTTTATCATCCTGACAGAATATGAACGCTTAGCCCGATCAATAACACAATCCCCCCCCTGCACAGAGACAGCAAGCACCAAAACAAAAAGAAAGCCGACCGCATAACAGGAACGGGGGAAACGCAACAACCAAAACACGGACATGTCGACAGGAACAGTCCCTAATCGAGGGAGAGGTGTCTTACAAAATCTTCCGCCGGCCGTTTGATGTTTTCAGTAACTAAAATACTGCTCCCACCGCGTCACCGGTCTTGCTCACCTCCCCCGATGGATGTTCCTATCGAGATGACCTTCTTACAATGCGAAAGATGTATCCAAGTTCCCCTTTCCGCGATCCGCACGGCAGTCGGAGTAGACAGCAACACCTGGTGAGGGCCCAACCACTTCGGAGAGTCCCAATGCTTCCGTTTGATGCTCCGAACCAGCACCCAGTCACCAGGAACAACCTTGTCATCCTGTTGAGAAGAAGCACAATCGCCCTCCGGTAATCTCAAGTCATTCCTTGTTTCTAAAGTCTTTCTCATGTAATCAGCCAAATTAGCCTCATTATCTAATTCCCAACGCGCGGAAAACACCGGCAACTTGTATGGCCTCCCAAATAAAATTTCAAACGGCGACGGAGCCGCCACACCCGTAATATTAATATGCAGTTTAACCAAATCTATACACTGCGTCCATGGCCTATGGGTCTCAGCCATGCATTTCCTTAGTCTATTTTTAATCGTAGAATTCATTCTCTCCACCAACCCAGCAGATTGCGGATGGTATGAACAATGGTGTCTAAGGTTTATATGAAACAATTGCCCTATTTTATTAATGATCGTGTTCACAAAATGCGTACCATTGTCACTGTAGATGGTCTCAGGGATACCATATCGAGGTATAATATCCTTACACAAAGCTTTAGCCACCGTCAAAGCATCCGGGTGTTTTGTAGGGAAAATTTCAACCCATTTTGAAAAAGCATCGATAATGACCAAACAATACCGCTTCCCTTCGCTTTTGTTCAATTCAATGAAATCCATGTGTAATCTTTGAAATGGGTATGTAGCCTTAGGAAATTGACCCCATCTCGGACGTAAATTTCCCTGAGAATTATGCTGCGCGCAAATTAGACAGGCCCTACAAAAGGCAGTTGAATATAGATTAAACCCATAAGCCGTGAAATGTTTCTCAACCAGAGACACCATTGCCTTCGCTGAAACATGTGATGCCCCATGACTTAATACAGCAGCCCAATTAAAAAGGTTTTGGCAAAATAGGTTTCTTTTCAGTGCCGACATAAATCCTATCTTGTAACGCAGCCCCCTTTTTCTCCCACATTTTCCGTTCACTGATTGGACTTTGTTGCTGCATATCAAATAAGATATCATTTTGCAAGATATTATCATTTTGCTTACAATCTACAATTGCCAAAAAAGGTTTAGAGGCGGCATCTCTCGCTGCTTTGTCTGCAAGAGCATTTCCAAGACTGATGTAATCAGTGGCTGTTGAATGCGCTGTGCACTTACATATGGCGATTTGCCGTGGTAACTGAACCGCATTCAGCAAATTTGACAGAAGGTCCGCATGTGTAACAGGTCTCCCCGTGGAATTTACCATCCCCCTATTTTTCCAGTACTGTGCAAATACATGACATGTAGAAAACGCATACTGACTGTCCGTAAATACAGTAACAATCTTATTCGCCATCAGTCTGCACGCTTCAGTTAATGCCACCAATTCCGCAGCTTGAGCCGAGTAATGTGGTGGTAAAGGCTCGGCCTTTAATATTTTGTCTGCAGTTACCACAGCATATCCCGTTTGCGTTTTTCCATAAGCGTTCTTTTTAGATGAACCATCAACAAAAATGACTTCCCCCGTTTGTAATGGCTGATCACTCAAATCAATTCTACATTTCGTAGTTTGTTCCGCCAGTTCCTGACAATCATGTCGTTCACCATCATCAGGAAGTGGCAACAGTGTGGCTGGATTCAAAGTTGTGCACCTCTCCAAGGTGAGATGCGGCTGAGACAGCAATATCGCTAGACAAGACAAATGTCTCGCAGGGGACAAAAAGGTCATGTTTGTCTGCAGAAGCAGAGCGGCAACTGCATGGGGTACTCTCAGTATTAAGGTGTGAAATAGCACAATTTGGGAACTGCATTTTACTGCCATAGACGCCGCAACTACAGCCCTGACACAGTGGGGAAGTGCACAAGCCACACTGTCTAGCCTACTTGAGAAGTAAGCGATTGGTCTTAGCTTATCTCCATGTTGTTGTGACAAAACAGACGTCATGTATTCATCCCGACAGTCAACCATCTGAATGAAAGGCTTTGAGTAGTCGGGCAATGCCAAAGCAAGATTCGACGTCAGCATTTGTTTAATTTCACAGAAAGCTTCTTCTGCCTCTGTTGTCCAATGTAGCAATGATGTCATCTTCAGGTCCTTTTCATACATCAATTTAGACAGAGGGGCGACTATCTCCGCATAGTTTGGAATCCATCCCCTGCAATAATTAGTCAATCCCAAAAAGGACATCATTTGTCTTTTTGTCCGTGGTTTCGGTGCTTGCAAAACAGTTTTCTTCCTACTCTCCAAAATAGTTAGACCTGATTTACTGAGGCTATGTCCCAAGTATTTTACTTGTTCCCTACACAACTGTAGCTTGTTTTTACTGACCTTGTGACCCTCCTGAGCTAAATGATTGAACAACGCTAGAGTGTCTGTTTTACAAGCATCTAGATTAGGTGATGCTATTAGGACATCATCCACATAGACTAAAATTTGGCTCCCTCCTGGAGGAACGAATTTTGACATGCTGGCGGTCATCATCTGGGAATAAATTGTCGGGCTTTCACAAAACCCCTGAGGTAATCGCGTAAAAGTATATTTTTTACCTTCAAATGTGAATGCAAACCAAAATTGACTATCTGTATCAACTGGTACGGAAAAGAATGCATTACTAATATCTACCACAGTAAACACCATCGCATCAGGATCTAAACTATTCAAAAGTGTGTGTGGGTCTGGCACACAAGGTGCTCTTTGAACTACAGCTGAATTCACCGCCTGCAAATCAAGAATCAATCGCCACCCCACGGAGGGAGGAGCTTTCTTAACAGGAAAAATGGGTGTATTACACGGTGAATCATTACACTCCGTTATAACTCCTGCCTTAATCAAATCACTAATCACTGGTCTGATTCCGTCACGTGCATCCGATTTTAAAGGGTATTGCCTCACACAAGGCCTATATTCGCTTTTTGGTCTTATCTGAACAGGGAGCGCTCCTTTTATCAAACCAACATCCGAAGGGCTTGTAGACCATAAACTATCTGGTACGTTTTGCAAAAAGTCTCCTTCATCTGTGGTTAAGAGCAAATGAGGATGATCATTCTTAAATCAATAAAGGTGTGTACCTTCTCTGACCTGGACAGTCCAAAATAGTGGTTTCCTGTACACTTCAGCTCTTGCACTATACTCCAAACCTCTCCCGTCTGGCACCCAATCAGACATCAGTTGTCCTTCCTGGACAAAGGGTCCCAAGGTGGACCACTCCACCTCATGCGCTTTGTACAAAGAAATATGGGGGACAAACTTTTCTTTATAGAGTGATTGTAACTTTTCTGAGAGCCGTACTCCTGCAGCCACAGTAGAAACACCATCAAAATACAAATAGTCAATTGTTATCTTAGCAGGAGTAGCTCGATTTAGCGCTCTTTCGTAGTCTGAGTTGTGACCCTCTGTGCTCTTACGCCACAACACAACATGCAAGCAGTCACTCTCCATTTTCTCCTCCAGCTTGTTAACGTGTAGTAGCCCCTCAGACAGGAGCGCATCGCAGGTTAGCGAAGGTAACTTATCCGGCAAGTCCAATGTGTAATACAAAAGGACGGAGGGTCTGCCTTTTATCACATTGATGTTAGCCATTTTTATTTCATGTCGCCTCTTTATTTCTATGACACCTGTCGGTGATGGGACTAACGACAACCCTAGCAAAAGTAAACCATCTCTCCCCAGTAAATTGATGGGACACTGGGGCATCAATAACACCGACATTCTACAAGTCTCCCCCTGCGGATCTCTGATCCACACTGGGTCAGTCTCTAAAGCCACGGTGAGCATGCCGCTAGCTGCTCTAACAAACCTCTGCTTAAAGATGGTGGCACCAGGAAAAGGGTCCCTACAAGCTGTCTGACTGGCTCCGGAATCACACAAAAATGTTAGCGCTTTACCATTTACCATCAATGTTACTTCAGGTCTAACAGAAGTCTGAGCCAAAATCTCCTGCAGATTGAGCGCCACTTCTAACTCCTCATCTGCGTCATGAGTTATCTTTTGCTGAGACCCAGTCATGTCTAGTCATGCACTCGCAAATTTATTTTTGGGACAGTCACGGCAAATGTGTCCTGTCTCTCCACAACACCAACAAACTTTCTCCCTCCTCATCTTTGGCATGCCTCTGCTACGATGGCGGCTCTTGTTGTCATTGTCAGCCTCACGGCCACGCCCATTAAACATCAGTTCTTTTCTCACAAGGAAGCTGTCGGGTCTCTTAGATTTTTCTTGCAAAATTCTTTCAGCGTGCAATGCCTGGTTTATATACTGCTCAAGACTACCAGTTGGTTTGTCGACCCAGTGTTTGTCAATCCATTGTCGAATGGAACTATTAGAGTGGGCATGGAGAACGTTTTTCAACTGTTCTTGAAAAACACTGCCCGGAGTGTGGTCTTCAAGAATACCACTGTTGGCCTTAAAGCACTCAGTCATTCTGGTGCGGTACTCTTCAAAAGATTCACCTTCTTTTTGTTTCGCCCTACTGATGGTAGTATAATTTGCTCTCTGTTTATATTTATCCTTCGTACGTTCTGCCAGATCTCGCACCCTATTTATCAATTCACTGCTATCATGAGGAAGTATCATGCCCCCCTGCTTGGGGTCCCAGCCTCCCCGTACACTATGCCAATCACCCCGCATCGCCGCCATCCAAACTTGTTGCACCTCAACTCCATTTAGATGATATGATTTTCGCAGATCCTCCATTTCCTGGACAAATTGTACCACGTCAACCTTATGCGATGTAATGCCGTCTACGGCTTTTTTTACATCTTCTTGTGTCCATGTTCTATAAACAAGAATGACAGGCGACTCATCTTTTATGTCTGGATTTGCAACTTCAATCATGGGAAAAGCGTCTCGTACATCGCTCCTGGATGAGTCAACCTTAGTCGCAGCAGGGGAAAAAACACTACCCCAATTTTTTGAAAATTCCACTCCCAAATCTCCTTTTCCCCTGGTGGCCATCGGATGGCCCCCTCTGTAAGAGGGTGGAGGGGATGGTGGAAAAGGAGGAGATGTCGGAAGAGTCGGATATAACGGTGGTGTAACAACAGTATTTGTGGATGCCATCTCCAACGCATTTTCTCTTTCTACTTTCAACTCCAATGCATTCTCTCTTTCTACTTTCCGTTTTCCCCCTGTCAGTATACCTACCGGACCCGATTCGTCATCTTCTTTCCTGTGAAACATAACGTCTCCCTCACTTCTTTCACTTGCACAATCCCCTCTTTTCACTTTCTCTAAACCCCTCTTTACTTTCACTTTCCGCCTCTTTTCAGCCAAAGACACCCAGAAATCAATGTCTCCAAACCCATCCTTATCCATTTTCGTTTTGACATTCTTGCACATCGATCTAATATCATCCTGCAGGCGCATCAACGTTTGTATATTCAGCTGCCCAGCGAAATTGTATTTTTCTATCCACGTATCTAAATGTTTTATCTTCGAAGGACATTGGCTCTCTACGAATCTCCAGTCCTTACATGTTAACCGCGTTTTGGGATCACCTCTCTCCACTGTCTTACTATAATGAACCCCCATTGCGAATTAGGAGGTGGAACTTTGAGAATTTGGATAATTTGGAATTTATTTTTCAGAGTCAGCGATTTACCTAGGGTAACTAGGCTGACTGTTCCCTTGAACAGGGTGGCAATTTCTCCGACTGAGGTAATTTCCAACCTTCTACCACCAAGGTGGCGGGAAATTCTTGCCTCTGCTTCCTCAGACAGTTGCCACAACAAATGTCCTGTTCAGATGAGGTAGCGAACCTCCACTCACACAGTTACACAGTCACACATTTATGCGCATTTAATTTGGCTTTATCCTATTACCTTGACCAGAGGTAACGCACTATATAGAAATTATTATTATAAATGTCCCCACTGTGGGACGAATAAAGGATATCTTATCTTATTTATACCCGGGGTTTGACACACATTATTTACACACGGAGTTTAAGCACGTGCAGGACACCGTCGCCCTCATCAGTTTAGAGACTTGCACGGTCTGTATGCCTGATAGGGACTAGTATGGCTCAGGGCTTTGCGGCGCGCAAACACTCAATCACCGTTGAAAGAGTTCCTTCTCAACAAACCCCTCTCAGGCTCACACAGGGTCTCGAAGCAAGGGTTGGAACCAAACTACAACACCTGCCCTGAGAGTGTTTCAATTGAAAACAGGTTTAAAGACCCCGACCTCCGTCTTTACAAACCCGGCGCGCAAACACTCCTCGAGTGTCGATGCGGAGTTTAAGTACGTACAGGACACCGCCGCCCTACTTACCAAGAGTAGTCCTCTCTCCTCTGGGATTCGCTTCAACCCTCAGCCCCCAGACGAGGAGCCGAAACCCAGTCCCAGAAAAGGGTGTCTTTGCCGTGGCCACGGTCTTCCTGGTCCTCGACTCAGCCTCTGGAGGCGTCAGGTATGTTGCGATCCCGGACGAGCCCCCAAAAATGTCAGGTTAGTCCAAATTGACACTCAAGAATAACCAAAAGGAGGAGACAGGAGACTCGATTCTGGTAAAAGGAGGGAACGAGGAGAGCGTTCGGTTTCAGTTCTCCACACGGAACCCTAACGATCTCCCCCTTCACCCCCTCATTTATTGGGAAAAGCTACTACATAGGTGTGTCCAACCTAAAGGGTGGGGGCTGTTGAACACACTCTGAACTTGTTTGACTATGTGTGTGTATGTGAGTGCAAGTTACGTACATGTGTGCAAATAGACATAAACATCCCGTTGCAGCTGGTGTTGATGGCTCCATTCACGGTTCAGCCTTGCTCGCTGTTTAGTCTTAACAGTTATCTCTTCCCAGCCACGTCCTCGGAAAAGTGGTTGCGACCCTAACTTCTCACACAGTACAGCAAGCAAAAGTGAGCACATAATGAAGAGCATATAATGATTATAGATGTGAGTAAATAATAAAGGATAAATCTTTATTGAAAGCATAAGCGTTCTTCATTGCAGGCAAAGCAAACTAATGATTGGGAGCATAAGCGTTCTTCTTTGCAAGCAAAATCAAACTATACTGACAGGCGGAAGCATTCTTCATTGCGAGCATAAAATGACGACACGAGAATCAATCAAATAATACGTGAATGTATGATTACTAGAAAATAATAAATCCAACACTCTCCCTTAGAGATAAGGTGAGAAGCTCAGTCATCCGGGAGGGGCTCAGAGTCGAGCCGCTTCTCCTCCACATCGAGAGGAGCCAGATGAGGTGGCTTGGGCATCTGATTCGGATGCCTCCTGAGCGCCTCCCCGGTGAGGTGTTCCGGTCATGTCCCACCGGGAGGAGACCCCGAGGAAGACCCAGGACACGCTGGAGAGACTATGTCACCCAGCTTGCCTGGGAACGACTCGGGATCCCCCGGGGAGAGCTGGAAGAAGTAGCTAGGGAGAGGGAAGTCTGGGCTTCCCTGCTAAAGCTGTTGCCCCCGTGACCCGGTAGATGATAGATGGATGGATGGAACTCATTCCTATGAAGATACATTCAAACTCAGAAAACGTGCTCAACTCGGCCTGAAAATGCATTTAACTCAATAAAAACTCAAAATGAGTGTCACGCCTAAACCAAAGGACCTATGCAGACATTTCAACATGTATTTAGTTCAGGATGACCTCCTGAGCCTAAATCACCTTTCATTTGATCACACAACTCATTCCTATGAAGATACATTCAAACTCAGAAAACATGCTCAACTCGGCCTGAAAATGTATTTAAAGCAATAAAAACTCAAATTGAGTGTCACACCTTAACCAAAGGCCTTATGCACACATTTCAACATGTATTTAGTTCAGGTTGACCCCCTGAAGCCTAAATGAGCATTAATTTGGCCACACAACTCATTCCTATGAAGATACATTCAAACTCAGAAAATGTGCTCTACTCGGCCTGAAAATGCATTAAAAGCAATAGAAACTCAAATTGAGTGTCACGCCTAAACCAAAGGACTTATGCACACACTTCAACATGTATTTTGTCGGTGGGGGATGGGCGGCTAATTTGTTGCATTTCTTTCCCTCATCCCTTTTTCCACGGACGAGGGGTGCGCACTCTTGGTGTTTTGAGCTCTCAGCGGTACTTGATGTCTGTTGTAAAAGTTTGCTTTTCCAGTGGAGGTGCAAAAGCATCCAGCAGGCGGAAATCCCAGGCTGCTTCCTATCCAAGTGCGATCATGATCGATTTTCGTGCAGCGGGCTCCCTCTTCTGGCAAATAATAGTATTACAACAAGACGTTGCTCAGTCAGATCAATGTTACGGAAACGATTTCAACCCGTAGCAGAAGTGAAAGTTGAATGAGAAATGAAAGCGATAATTAATAGTAAAGGGGAGTTGATTGGTGTAGTGAATTGGAGGTGGGTGCTAAAGCTTACAGCACCTGGTATTCCCAGACGGTCTCCCATCCAAGTACTAACCAGCCCCGACCCTGCTTAGCTTCTGAGATCGGACGAGATCTGGCGTTCTCAGGGTAGTATGGCCGTAAGCGAAGGTCATGGTCAAAATTTCCCTCTTTATAGTTTACAAGCGCCTCCAGGTCTGGAGAATGGGCAAATTTGTTGCGATTTGTTCCCTCCTCCCCTTTTCCACTGACGAGGGGCGCGCACTCTTGGCGTTTTGAGCTCTCAGCCTGTCAGGCTCGCATCAGCTTTGCTACGAGCACGCAGCTGCAGTACTGTACTTGATGTCTGTTGGGAAAGTTTACTTTTCCAGTGGAGGTGCAAAAAATAGACAAGAGACTTTAAAATGTCAGCTAAATGGTGTGGGTCTCCAAGTTAAGGCTGAGGTGAAAATAATGAGAAATGAAAGCACGAAATAACGTGAAAGAATGCAATTCCAAAAATATGCATGGCAGACTGATTGAACACTCTAAATTGTCCCTAGGTGTGAATGTGAGTACGAATGGATATTCGTCTCTGTGTGCCCTGCGATTGGCTGGCAACCGATTCAGGGTGTCCCCCGCTGTAGATCTGTTTATTATTTTGTATAACGTCCCAATTACTCAGCCATTCTAACCCGCTGTTATGCCACCCGTCCACAAGGTGTCGCGGGAGCTCGGTTGTTGATTAGCAACACGAGGAAGCCTGTAACACGTTCTTGGTGCTGCTGAGTAAAAACCACTTTCAAGCTCATCAGGACTGGTCTCTTAATATCAAAACTACATGGTGTCAGAAGTGGGATCCTTCAAAAAGTCTGCAGGGTCCACGGAGACAGTCTGTGCTGGTGGTGAGCAAAAAGGACGAGATTTTACCTTCGTGAAAAGGCAGCGATGGCGGACGGATTTCGGCGGCCTGATCTTCTCATCTTCGACAGCAATGTCGCTGAAAATTGGCGTAAGTTCGAGCAAGAATATGATATATTCATAGCCGCAGCACACAGTGACAAAAATGCTAAAACAAAGGCCTACATATACTCCTAAATCTGGCGGGACCGGAGGCCATTGAAAGAGAGAGATCGTTCACATACGACCCAGCAGGTGTCAGACCAAGGCGTGGAAATAACCGCAGCGGAGTCACGGGAAGATCCGACATGTTTGAAAAGGAAGTTCAAAGAAATATGCAACCCAGAAACAAATATCATAATGGAGAGGCACGGTTTCAACGTGAGACATCAAAAGCCAGGAGAAACGATTGAAGCTTATGTGACTACATTACGCAACATGGCAAAAACGTGTAATTTTGGAGCATTGCAAGATGAGCTAATCCGAGACCGATTAGTGTGTGGAATTAACAGTGATAGCATCAGACGTTCACTTCTCAAAGAAACTGAGCTGACACTTGCCAAAGCAGTGCGCATTTGTCAAATAAACCAGCTCACTGACCAACGTAGCAAAATGCTAGCTGCTCCAAAACACGTGGCATCAACAAGTGTGGACGCTGTACAAATAAAGCGCAGCCACACATTTAAAAAGACTCACAACTTCAAAAAGAAACAAGAGAAAATACAATACAATACAATACATGCTGACTTATATTGGCGACTGAAATCTCAAATTGCAGAAATTGCGGTGGTTCACACGTAGCCAAACTTGACCAGTGCCCAGCTTTTGGACAACAATGTCACACATGCAAGAAGCCAAAACACTTCAAGAGCCAGTGCAGGTTCGCAAAAGCACACGCAAGAGGCAGACAAGTAAATCAAATATCAACTGATGATTCAGACAGTGATGAAACATTCACTATCGAGCACCTAACACTGGAGGGCGAGAATAGTCACAAGAAAGAAGGCTATTGTTCTGTTGCAGTCGGAGAGAAGATGCTAAAGCTCAAAGTGGACACGGGTGCGAAGTGTAACGTGATTTCTCTGAACACCTGCAAGGACATGTTTCAGCATGAGAAAATACAGCCACAAGACAAGCAGATCAATCTAATCGCTTTTGGAGGAACAAAGATCAAGTCTGCAGGCACGATTACTCTCAAATGCAAATTAGGAGAAAAGAGCTATGACCTAATTTTCCAAGTTGTGAAACAAAATGTGCAGTCAATCGTGGGACTCAAGGACAGCGTGAATATGAAACTAGTTAGTTTCAGCAAAGAAGTTTTTCACATTGATGCGATTCCAAATGAAAGCTTTGAGGAGAAAGTATTTAAAAAGTACAAAGATCTATTCAAAGATGAGCTTGGGGAATTACCAGTGACCTACTCGATGAAGCTCGCATCTGATGCAGTCCCAGTCATCAACTCCCCACGACACGTTCCAGTGCCAATGCAACAGAAGGTGAAAAGTGAACTCCGAAGAATGCAAAAACTTGGTGTGATCTAACCAGTTGACGTACCTACTGAATGGGTGTCGAACATGGTAGCCACTCATAAGAAAGAGGGTGACGATGTGCGTCTATGCATCGATCCGAGGGAGTTAAACAAGTCGTTAATGAGACCACACCATCCCATGCGTACAGTTGAAGAGCTTGCAGCACAAATGCCCGAGGCAACCGTATTTTCTGTCTTGGACGCGAAGAGTTCATTTTGGCAAATAAAGCTAGATCATGCCTCGTCCCTGCTCACAACATTTGCCACACCTTTTGGTAGATTCAAATTTCTGAGAATGCCATTTGGGATTAACACAGCTTCCGAAGTTTTTCAAAAGGCCATGGAACAAATCTTTACAGGTTATCCATGTGCAGTGATTGTCGATGATATCCTTGTCGGAGGAAAAGGGATTGAAGAGCATGACCGCAACCTCAGGAAAGTCCTAGATCGTGCAAGACAAGTCAAACTCAGGCTAAATCACAAGAAATGCAAATTCAGATTGAAAGAGGCGGGTTATGTTGGACATGTTTTCACAGACAAAGGACTGAAAGCTGACCCATCGAAAATTGCGGCGAGTAAAGATATGCCTCCACCTGAAGACAAGGTTTCTCTTCAGCGGTTCCTAGGAATGATTAACTATCTAGGGAAGTTCATTCCAAACTTGAGTGAACTGTCAGCGCCATTGCGCCAGCTGCTTCACAAAGACATTGTATGGTGCTGGACGCATCATCAACAAGAGGCGTTCATCAGAATCAAAGCGTGCATCACAAGCCCACCAGTGCTTCAGTACTATGACATAAAGAAGGCAGTGACCCTCACCTGCGATGCATCTCAGTACGGCCTGGGAGCTGCATGCCTACAAGATGACAAACCAGTTGACTTTGCATCACGAACTTTGACGGAGACGGAGAAGAAGTATGCGCAGATCGAGAAAGAGCTTCTCGCTGTTGTGTTTGCATGTTACAAGTTCTATGATTACATCTACGGAAAACCAGTGTTGATTGAAACCGACCACCAACCATTGGTCACCATCCACAACAAGCCCTTTCACACGATCCCAGCGCGATTGCAAAGAATGATGCTCAGACTACAGAAGTTCAACCTAACACTCGTTTACAAGAAGGGTAAACATCTCTACATTGCGGACACATGTCTTCAGACACTGACGCGCTACATCCTACAAAGTTGGCCCACACGGGTAAGCTGTGTACCTGAAGCGATCAAACCATTCTTTAGCTTTCGAGAAGAACTGACTGTTGAAAACGAGATTGTTATGAAAAATAACAGAGCCGTTGTTCCAGCTGTTCTACAGGAAGTGTACTTGCAGGAACTACACAAAGGACATCCAGGCATGGAGTCTATGAAAAGAAGGGCGAGAGACACTGTTTTCTGGCTCACAATCAACTCTGACATAGAGGACCAAGTAAAGTCATGCAGTGTTTGCAACAGCCTCAAGCCTCACCAACAAAAGCAACCACTGAGACTACACAAAGTTCCAGATCTACCATGGTCCACCACAGCTACAGACCTATTCGAATGGGACAACAATAACTACCTCGTACTCGTGGATTCCTACTCCGGATGGTTCGAAGTGGACAAGCTGGAAAACATGACATCGATGTGTGTCATCAAGAAACTCAAACGCCAGTTTGCAGTGCACGGAATACCTCAGAAACTATATTCTGACACTGGGACTCAGTTCACCAGTCAAAGCTTTCGTGATTCTTCTGAGTCATGGGAGTTTGAACACGTTACGAGCAGCCCTGAATTCCCTCCGTCAAATAGTCTCAGCGAGAGAGCTGTTCGTAGTGCGAAAAGACTACTGGAAACAACAAGGAGAGATGGAACCGATTTCTACCTAAATCTATTATATCTGCGAAATACACCCAGAGACAGTATCCTTGGATCTCCAGCTCAGAGACTGTTTTCGAGAAGAACACGGTCAACTTTACCTGTCTGCAAGAAGTTACTCAAGCCAAACGCAATAGCCACCAAAACTGTCAAGTATCAAAACCGAATCGTAAATATTTTGAATGAGATTAATTTTCTGTTCCTGAAACTGTTGCTAATTTGAATCAGCCACTTATTAGCCTTCATGTGTGTTTAAAAAAAAAAAGAAAAAAAGATTTAAAAGGAGGGATGTAGATCTGTTTATTTTGTATAACGTCCCAATTACTCAGCCATTCTAACCCGCTGTTATGCCACCCGTCCACAACGTGTCGCGGGAGCTCGGTTGTTGATTAGCAACACGAGGAAGCCTGTAACACGTTCTTGGTGCTGCTGAGTAAAAACCACTTTCAAGCTCATCAGGACTGGTCTCTTCATATCAAAACTACACCCGCCTACTGCCCGGAGACAGCTGGGATAGGCTCCAGCACCCCCCGCGACCCTAGTGAGGATCAAGCGGTTAGGAAGATTGATTAATTAATTAATTAATTAATTAATTAATGTTCTGGATAGTGCCTTGAACTCGATTAGTAATTAATGAATGAATGAATCAAATTAATTGATTAATTAATTAATTAATTAATTAATAGCATTCACAAACACATTTTAGACAATTGTTTGTGTCTGAGTGCCTAAGCAGTGTAATTGTAGCAGGTTATTGTATATGCCGTATCCATGCAGAAATGACATTTAAATCTATTCGGTTTGTCTTTCTCCACAGACAAACAAAAGTAAAGATGACCCGCCAATGCAGAATGTAGTTTTTCCACATTAAATCTTGTAAAAATATACCTCAGGTCCACTATGAATGATGATAGATTAAGCAAACTTGGTGTATTTAGCATTGAGCCTCGGAGGTCGATAGCACTGAATCTTGAATCACTTATTGATTGGTTTGCCAGAAATCACCAAAATTGAAGAATACAGTTGCTCTAATAGTAGGGCAGTTTACGACTGTTCCAAAAGATCTGCACATATGAATCTTTTATCAGCACTTAATTCAGTATTACTGTGATTATTATACTGTTTTTCATGGTCACTGTAATGTTATGTCTGCAAAGTTTTAAGAGTTTGATGGAAATAAAAAGTCAAATAAGATTTCAAATCTGTGTCTTTTTTTGCCCCGGGTTGAATGTGCCCCTTTATCAAAACCCCTGGCCCCAGCCAGGCCCACTCAGTGAAATTGATCTTGAACCGCCACTGTTGGTATACTTCCTCAGGGTAGTATTGCCATAAACAGAGGACGACCCCGAAATTAACTCCTTTGTTAATTAATTGTTAATTAACCTTTGTTAATCCTCTACAGTGACCCCAGGTCGGTGGGGAGGGAGCATTTTGAAGGTTGCGGTCTATGTATTTGTGGGTCTTCTCCAGGCTGCTTCCCATCCCTTTACTGTTTCAAATGGCTCACATCCTAATCGAGTTCAAGGCACTATCCAGAACATGTATCTTTGAATTTGAATGTGTATTTGATTTTGATTAATTGTTCAGCCTAAGTATACACACATGCACTTACACACACGCACGAGCATACACTGTTGAGGAACAGAGAACGAAACCCTCCCATATTAATATCTCAGATCTGATGATGCGTTTGAAAATACGAGTCTTTTGAAAATGTGTTTGACTGTATTCCAATTTAGATTTCAGAGGGATATTAAAAAATCCCTTGTTATCACACGAACAACACAAACATTTTACAGTACTTCTGGACACGCGAGACTGCCCCAGGATGTCAGGCAGGAAGTTGTAGTCAGATTTAATGTTGTATTTCAAAATAAAATCTATTTTTAAAATGTACGCAAGACCTTCAATGTCAACAATTTCAGAGAGAGATCAAAAAAATATTCCTAAATTACCACTTAATTTAACCGCATCGACGTCCCCATATTTATTTCAAGCTTTTGAAATGTACTTTTGCACAAGGTTCTCGGCGCCTTACCGTAATTCCGAGTATAAACATTCGAAAACTAAGTGGAGGCTGGCCTGACCGCAATGACAGGAAGTGCTCCTCTTGCAACATCACTGCCACGTCTCTGCAGCAGCAGCAGACGGGATGGGCTGTGGGGGATGAGAGGGAGAGAGCAGGAGTGACGGAGGAAATAGCGAAGAGAGGAAGGAAATAGCGAAGAGAGGAAGGAAATAAGCAGCTCCGGCTTGATGTCTTGAATGGCCTCTGTGAATCTCGTCGTAGTCTCTATTGTTTGAAACGTGGTCTTCATCGATGCTAAGCTCAGGAACAATGGACGAATTCGTTACCGAGGAGGAAGAGCCTTGGTACGACCAGCGGGACTTGGAGCAGGGTAAGATCCTCCTCTTTGGCCGCAGCATCCCAGCAGGAAACGGCCGCCGGTCGGTGTGCATCTCTCAGTGGCACCCGCAATACAAAGGCTTTCATGTGCACGAATGGAATATCACTTTTGCATTCAAATTTTTTTTTGTGGCGTAGTCAAAATTAGTATTGTTTAGTTGAGCCCTAAACATGTCTCAAAAGCAGACAGCGTGCGTGGCTGTATTTTTTTCTCCCTCCACAACAAAGCATTGAACGTCTGCCAAGCAGAGCATTTGCTTTGCTGGAAGTGGCCAGTCTCAGTATCTTGTGTTTTTTATTCGAAATGTAGATTTAGATCTGACATTTCGATGACGACTGGTTAGCAGAACATGAGTTTATAATAAACTCATGTTCTGCTAACCAGTTAACAAATGACATTTTGCCGAATGTCAACGGGTCCAGCCTATTGGTCAGTGTTGTATAGTGTAATGCACTTATTCTGTGCAAATGCGACCACTATTTCTGAAAAAGACACACGCTTTTTATTTGCCATGATTTTTTTTTGTTCCTGTGTGCATTTTTCTCATTAAAAATGCAGCCAAAATGATGTGACCAAACACGGAATATTTTTTCCATTTAATATTTTTGTGTGTGAGTGCTCTTCAAGGCACGGCAAAGAAGCTTTCTGTATATACCGCATTTCATACACAATATAATTCAACATTTTGAGATTGCCTGGCAACCCCGCCTACTACCCGAAGACACCTGGGATAGGCTCCAGCACGCCCGGCGCATCTTGTCAGGATAAGCGGATCAGAACTGGATGGATGAAGGGATGCATGGGTGTATGGATAATTCAATGTGCTTTACAAGGTTTAAATTGAGCATTTAAAGACAACAGAATCTAAGGCACTCATAAGCAAATAAAGGACAAGGAACTTTATTTTGTGAACTTACTACTACCACTACTACTACTACGAATAATAATAATAATAATAATAATAACAACAACAATAATAATAATTTGGACTCCTTCTCCCAAAGACAACTGGTTAAAATGTTTTTCCTAAATGTTTAAATCGAAGTTGTCGATTCCGAACTTACCCTTGATTTTTCTCCAGCACATCAGGTCTTATTAATAAACATCATATAAGAACAAGTACTACATTTAGTAATATTTATTCCAGTAATTAAAGATTGGTTTCAGCAACAGGTGGATTTTTTTTCTTTTTGGAAACATAGCTATAAATTGCAGTACATGGTCATAAAATCGGTCTCGTGCAAGTTTTCATGCGATGGAAGTATATGAAAGACCTAATATGCTCAAAGAGTCAAGACATTTTTTAAGTCAGAGTCAAAAACATGTTGAGGGACACATAAAGCCATCTCTGATAAAAATCTGCTGTTGACCAGTGATATTAACCCTTTCATGAACCTTGTAACCTGATAACATGAGAATCTGTCCACTGTCGTAAGTGCTGTCCCTAAAAGGGTTAAAAAGGCTATGCCAGTGCTTCATGCTGTGATGCTGAACCCCACTTACCTAATTTCCAGTCTCTCTTTCATGCTCAGTCACTGTGCAAAATCATCAGAATAATATATTCCTGAAGGTGAACCAGTGCTGATGCAGAAACTGTGCAATGCACCAAAATGACTATCAGCGGATGCCAAAAAGCCTCACATGGGATAAAATGGCTGTGTGTCAAAGTGTGCTGTGTCTAGGTGATGGAACAGAGTCATTGTCAGTTCTGTCCTTTGACCACGTTAGCATGCATCTTTGTTTGGGCCTATTGTGTGTGTGTGTGTGTCTGTGTGTGTGTGTGTTTCTGCCAGAATCTCGACTGGCTGAATTCCAGGAAGCAAATGCTTGGCCGTTACCAAACGGACTTGTTGAAATCAAATAAGAGGCCTCCCAAGCTCTTTCAGTGCTCCAGTTTCAGTGTTTACATTTGAGCAAGGACAGAGCATCTACATGTCACTGTACTGGGCTTCAACACATCACTATCAGGGGAGATATACAGAATTACTTGTCATCTATAACACAAAATGAATGCCTGAATCACAAGATAGGAAGAACAGAAGATGTCTTGTTTTCCACAATCCAGTCACCGGGGTGACACGAGCGCCAAAGTAATAATGCTTTTGGAAGAAATCAACAGGGGAATAGAAATACATGTTATGCGTGTCACACGATTCAGAGTTATCGTTTTTCATTCAGCTATTCAATCAGAAGAATGAAGGGAAAAGTTCAGGAAATTAATATTTTAAGCATGATTCAGTAATGTGTAACTCTTTGAGCTGTGGTGGCTTCCGCTTCAGGCCTGTTTGGAGCAAACCGACGTGAGTGTGTGGCAAGGATCGATTGTAATGTTTTCGAATGCAATTATTAGTATTGATTGGTCTGCTTCATTTTTCGCCTTTTTCTCTGGCTCTTATGCTTTCAGCTGTTTGCCTCTGTCAAGCAAAGGAGAAATTACAAATGAACTGATAGATGCTGAGACCCTCTTTGTTTGTTTGGTTTAGATCTCCCTTAGTTGACTCGGCTGTGGTGCGAGCTCGTCTGAGGTAGCTTTTTGTTTTTAATTTTGTGTATTTAAGAAATAAATAGAAGCAAATGCAGAGTTAGCATATCAGATTTTATTTGAGCAAAACTAGTTAAAGTAGTCTTGAAATTGTGTAGGAATGCTGTCAAATTTGAATTGCTGAAGCGCTTCGAAAATAAATTAATTTAGGGCTACACTACTGATTAAATCAAAACTATAGTTACAAATACAGTATGTCCTTTTTTGGGGGCTGTGAGAGGAATAAGTATTATATCATTCCGATTTCATTGTGTAATTTTTAGAGCTGTCAGTTTAGCGCGTTTTTATTGGCATTCATTTAAATCAGGCATGTCCAAAGTCCGGCCCGCGGGCCAAATCCGGCCCGCGGTCGAATTTCATCCGGCCCTCAGCCCCCGTATTAAAATCAGTGCCGTCTGGCCCGCAGGTTGGGTGCAATGGAACACGTGTTGCATTGACTGAAGTCTCGTAGACTGGTGAGTGATGTTTCATAGAGTACTGCTTCCCTCTAGTGGCTAAATGAGTAATAGCATTCACTAAATGAGTAATAGCATTTAGACACTAGAGGGCATCACTCACGAGTTAACAAGACATCACTCCGTGTTTATATTGACTGATATGTCATATTTCAAATTCCTGTTTCAAATGAACCAAAAGAAATTCTTAAGATTGTTGAAATTAAAATAAAAATGGAAATGTGAAACAGACTGGCTTACTAAAATTTGTTGAACAATATTGTTGTTCAATGTTAAGAATGTCAGCCAAGGTCGGCCCCCCGACATTTTACCACATAAAATCTGGCCCCGTTGGCAAAAAGTTTGGACACCCCTGATTTAAATGAATTTTAACGGGATTACATTTTTTCTCGCGAGATTAACGCGGTACACGTCACAAGCGGATGTTACGTTGCTCTATAAATACACCAGAAACAAAACAACAAGCGCGCTGCAGAAGTCCACGCCCATGTCTGTTTTGCCAGCCACGGCAGCGCGAGACACCGAAAAGTGATACTTAGAGTTTATGAATGGAAAGTTTACTTTTAAATAGTTGCCATATTGCTCCACTGACAAGACCAAAGTTATCTGTTCTTCTCTCTCTCTCTGTATCATACAGGTATACGATGTATGCCACTGACGCGATTGTTACTTGTTTGGAACTATTTTGTGTGGAAGGTTACAGTGGTCTGTGTCCATATAAATAGAGCGGGTGGAGCTTCACTGTGTTCGTCTGACAGCGACAGTGCGCTACGGTGGTAGCGACCTAGCGAAAGTAAAACGTCTCCAGTGTTGTCATCGAACCAAGTGTAGTCATTCGAAATGAGGTCTACACAAAACCGTAGAGAGACTTCCGCGCAAGAAGGACCAACACAATCAACATAGCCTGACTGTGTTCGGGGAGTGACCCCCCCCCCCGACCCCCCCTTCCAGAATGGTTTGCCCCCCGCCCCCCCTTCCAGAATGGTTTGCCCCTGCAGCACGGGGGAAGTGCGTGTGCTTGTTTGTACGGCCGGCAGTTTCGAATACAGCGTCACATAATGAACACTGGTGTCCGGTGTCTCGTTATTCTTCAACAAACACAGAAACAGACTGCTGTGTTGAAAGCAAACTTGAGAAAAACGAAGTATGCAACCATGGTTTAAATCCACTATAGGCTGAGTACTAGTGTACCTTAGATGTGCACTTTATAATGTTATATTGCTCTGTATTGATTTCATTAAAAAAAGCTGTTAGAGCAGCTGTTGTGTGACAAAATATTTTTTCACCGTTTTTGATGGACAGTAATATTGTGTGAGAGATTATGTGTGAATAACTGCACCAAGTGAAAAATTGTTCACGTAAAGTTGAAAATCGAAATTGTTATTTCAGTAAATATTTGCATTTGGCACATAGAAAACTGATTCATGATTCCATGTTGATGAGAGCATTAAAATGGGGACAAAATGGGACAAAAAATGTAAAAGGAAATTCATAAACGATATAAATGTGTGAGTAATCACGATTAATTTTTTAGTTCATTTGAGTTAATTATGACAGTTGCATTTTTAATTAGATTAAATATTTTAATCGTTTGACAGCTCTAGTAATTTTTTAAAGTCCTCTGGGTGAGATGATTGTATCACTATATTTTTGCATTTCTGATTATGATCCGACTTTGTACTTTTTAATGGGTTGTATACAAACAGACTCTGGAATGTCTACTTGTCCTTCAAGTGTGGAATTAAACAGTTCAAACTCCCCATTACTGAAATTTTTTTCTATGAGTGAGTCTGCCTGCTGCTAATTTCCAAATAACCACACCAAACCCTGACATGGTTAGCATTTGAAACATTTTCAGAGAGATTAGTGTTCGCTAAAAGCGTTAGCTTCTGATAAGTGGCATTCTGTATTGCCTCGTTAAGTTGTTGAGTGTGCGGTGGTGGGTATTTGTGTTTGGAGATGTGTCGATATGTTACATACACAACAGTGTAGTGTAGGAACTCCCGCATCCCTGAGTGAAAATGTTTTTGGTTGTCTTTTATAGTGCTCTGCTAGCTACACCCCCAGTTATCATAAATCTATACTTCCCATTAGCCGAACAGTAGAAGGAGCCCAAATTTGGGGTGGAGCTTCGAACGGATAAGGGCATTTACATGCAAAATGCGTCTCAACTTACAACATTTTCTATTTAAGAAATTTCTTCCAGAACCAATTACAGTAATTTCATAAGTAGCGGTTCAACTGTACAAGAAACAGGATGTGAAAAGTGTCCTATAATCTTTGAGGTGTTGTCCAAAATAACCCAAAGACATCCTGGAACGATGAAAAAAATATATGCTGTCAACCATGGCTGCAGTTCATAAAAATGAGCAGCTGCAGTGGTTTTTTTTGTTTTGTTTTTTTTCCCCGGGAGTTTAACACCCCATTTATTCACCTAATCCTTTTTGTCACTTGCATATCCCATAATTTTTCTCGACCTGAATTTCTCTACTTTCTATTAATATTCCATCATTTCATCCTTTATCGCTCTATTCCATTCTCACTTTCTGTGCCCTTTCTCGGTGCGCACATTATTTATTCAACACTTCCTTCATCTTTCCCATTTTTTAGACCTCCACCTGGCTGCAGAGCTGGGAAAAACATTGCTGGAGAGGAACAAAGAGCTGGAGGATTCGTTGCAGCAGATGTACATAACCAATGAAGAGCAAGTGCATGAAATTGAGGTAGGAGAGATAGCGATACAGTACTGGCAACTCTGTCTTCATACATAGGGTCACTGCCCTACCAGGGGGCGAGTCCCTCAAATCCTCCCACCCCCCAAGTATCCATCCATATTAGTGCTTATCTTCATTAGGGTTGCGGGTGATCCGGAGACTCAACTGATTTAGGGAGAGAGGCTGAGTAGTAAATCCTGGACAAAGCGCCAGCCAATTATAGTGTTATGCTATGGAAGTGGTTGGACCCCAAAGCAGGAAGAGGTCAGCATATGAATGAATTGAAGGGAAAAGAATCTTTTTTATTTCAAAAATTTAAAGTCATAAATAAAATGGAGAAATACAAAAACTAGCCCAAAAAAAGGGGGTACAAAAGGCAGTAGTATTGGTCGATATCGAACCAACTCATCTCTCTCTGTCTACATTCAGGGAAACCTTTTCTCTAGCGTATGTACATCTTTACGCAATATGGCTGCCGATATGCCTGTATTTTTTTCAAATTTATTTTTTGATGATTTACTGTATGAAATCTTTTTTATTAAATGAGTACAGTAAGTGCATCGACCTCACAGTGCAGTGGTGCAGGGTTCGACCTCCCCGTGTGGAGTTTGCATGTTCTGCTCGTGCCTGCGTGGGTTTTCTCCGGGTACTTCGGTTTCCTCCCACATCCCCAAAACATGCACGACGGGCTGATTGAACACTCCAAATTGTTTGTGGGTGTGAGTGTGAGTGCGGATGGTTGTTTGTCTGTGTGTGAACAAAGGTTTTCATCGACAAATACTCAGAAAGTTTTAGTCTAGTTTTAGATCCAAATAGACATCGAAGGTTCCCACCCAATAACAATAACTTTCTGATCTACTTAGGACAGTGGTTCTCAAATAGGAATGCTGTAGGTCCACTTTTTTTTTTTTTTAATAAGACGAAGGTACGGTCCCATGCACGGCGGTCATGGGGAGCAGGACTACATGCCCATTTAGTATGGTCAAGCCAAGCTTATACAAATCAACACACCTCACAACCAACCAATAATGGGGTGCATGAAAATAACAATTATTCACTTTGCCTGTACACAACAAATAATGAAAGGTATTGTGTTGAGGCACAGGAATTCCTGTATTTTGTTAGTTTGTAAGTTGTGCCTGCTTAGTAATAGAAGTAGCCCTTTTAGGGAAATAAGACATTTTTACTTTAACTTTGTTCAACAGTAGTTGTCTTTTTTCCCTTAATTTAACAAAAATAAAATACTCATTTTACCAAAATAAATACTAAACATGACAACAAAAATATCCTTTTGCAAAGAATACAACGGATAATTTTAACAAGCGATCGCGGTGATGCGCAGGTTAGTCCACAGATGCACAGTCCAAAAATATACAATGTATAACGTAAAAGTCACTTTATAATTTATTATTTTAACAACAAAGCGTGTGACGGAAAAGTGGTTAGAACTGCACGACTGTCCGTGTTTTATGTTATGTGTTGTGTTTATTATTTTACTTTATGTTAACTGTTTTGTAAAGCGCTTTGTTACAGCTGCCGCTGTTGTGAAAGCGCTATATAAATCAGCATGTATTGTATTGTATTGTATTGTATTGTATTGTATTGTATTTTATACAATTTGCAGAGGGTCCGGACAAAGGAGGTCGGCGGTCCGGTCGTGGATCGCGGTCCGTCAGTTGAGGAAGGCTGATTTAGGACTATGCAATACGCACAGATAAAGTGGTAACAATGAGAATCAAAATAAGCCAAGAACCAAAACATTTTCTTTGGCAATTATTGTGGCTTTATTTCTGTGAACCAACATGCTAAAGTGCAATGAACGTACACATGCCCAAAATATGAGCAATGAATGATGAAACTAAAGTAATCCTGTGAAGGTGTTTGCACATCTTAGATTAATTTTGAAATTCCACCCCAAAGTTATTTCTCCATAACTGTTTGTGAATCATGTGTACGGCAGCTGAAATCGTGTCCATCACCGCAGGGACAGGAATCTGAACCATAAAAAAAAAATACAATAATACTGTATATTCAGGACTAAGCCTAATCGGCAAGAATATGTGTGTTTATGTGTTTATTGCCCAGTACCTGTCCAAACAACTGGAAGTCCTTCGAGACATGAATGAACAGCACGCCAAAGTGTACGAGCAACTGGATGGCACCGCAAGAGAACTTGAACACACCAACCAAACACTCGTGATTGACAGCAAGGCCTCACAGCAAAAGATAGAGAGGTAAAAACCTCCGCTCTCGCTCAAATGTGGCGCCATTTTGTTTAAAAAAAAAAGTCCTGCATTTTGGATCAGGTTAACGGGGACAATTGAGACGTTGCAGAATCAGGTGGAGTCCCTTTCGGGCCAGGTGGAGCAGTTGCGGTCTGTGGAAAAGCTGAGAGTCAAAAGGGAAAAGAGGGAACGACGCAAGACCATCCACTCCTTCCCTTGTTTGATGGAACTTTGCACAGCACCCAGGTATGGTGGTCCCTCTGCTGTCTGGTGATTCTTGACAACATATACCTTGACTTGCTCCTGATCAGTAAATCAGCCCTCCTCCCGTCCTCCGTACTGCTCGGCCTATGGCGAATCCGACCTTTGTGACAAGGCACTCGTAAGCGGGCTGACCCATGTTGGGCGAGCTCTGATTCTGCCTGACTCAGCGGCCATCTGCTTGCTTCTACTTGTAAAAGACAAGCCCAGAGTGTGGAAAACATGTTCACGCCCTTAAAAAGAATGAAAGCATATTCAGCTATACTTAGGAATCACTTCAAAACAACCAAAACAAAGTTCTGTCCACAGACAACAATCCAAAATAATACAGATAATACAATTTAACATAAAACAGTCTTCATGTGGAGCACATGCACATTGTAAACACACCCAGCAGGTCCACTGCATTGACGAATTCAACAAGCAATTTATGAGGCTTCTGAGAAGCTAACACTATTAGCTAACACGAACCTGCACATCCAACTAAACTCACTTCAATTCTACTTACTGTGCGCAAAGCCACTACTATGTAGGGACTTTTGTGTTTTTTTATTTTGAATCTGTGTGGTGGTATGTGACTCAACTGTCTCAAAACAAGCAGCAGCAGTTTGGCAGATAACATAAGTAGATATTCTTCAAAAAACAAGCAATGTGCTGCTTTTGGCCAGTTTAGCTAACTGTCAAACTAAACATAAAACAAAAACAATTCAATGTATATTTAAAACAACGACATAGTGTCAGCCTTTTTGGAGTCATTGGATGGAGAGTACTCCTGCTGGGGACTCCCTTGTTCTGCTGGGGGACTTCAATGCTCACATGGGCAATGACAATGATTCCTGGAGGGGCGTGATTGGGAGGAACGGCCCCCCCCCCCGATCAGAACTCGAGTGGTGTTTTGTTATTGGACTTCTGTGCTCGCCACGGATTGTCCATAACGAACACCTTGTTCAAACATAAGGGTGTCCATATGTGCACTTGGCACCAGGACACCCTAGGCCGCAGTTCGATGATCGACTTTGTAGTTGTATCATCGGATTTGCGGCCGCATGTTCTGGACACTCGGGTGAAGAGAGGGGCGGAGCTGTCAACTGATCACCACCTGGTGGTGGGGGAAGATGCCGGTCCGTCCTGGCAGACCCAAACGTATCGTGAGGGTTTGTTGGGAGCGTCTGGCGGAATCCCCTGTCAGAAGGAGTTTCAATTCCCACCTCCGACAGAGCTTTTCCCATGTTCCGGGGGAGGCAGGGGACATTGAGCCCAAGTGGACCATGTTCCGTGCCTCTATTGTTGAGGCGGCCAATCTGAGTTGTGGCCGTAAGGTGGTTGGTGCCTGTCGTGGCGGCAACCCCCGTAGTCGCTGGTGGACACCAGCAGTAAGGGATGCCGTCAAGCTGAAGAAGGAGTCCTATCGAGCCTTTATGGCCTGTGGGACCCCAGAGGCAGCTGACGGGTATCGACTGGCCAAGCGGAACGCAGCTTCGGTGGTCGCCGAGGGTAAAACCTGAGCGTGGGAAGAGTTTGGTGAGGACATGGAAGCCGACTTCCGGACGGCTTCGAGGAAATTCTGGTCCACCATCCGACGTCTCAGGAGGGGGAAGCAGTGCACCATTAACACTGTGTACAGTGGGGATGAGGCGCTGCTGACTTCGACTCGGGACGTTGTGTGCAGAGTACCTCGAAGACCTCCTCAACTCCATCAACACGTCTTCCTTGGAGGAAGCAGAGCCTGGGGACTCTGAGGGGGGCTCTCCTATCTCTGTGGCTGAAGTCACCCATGTGGTTAGAAAGCTCCTCGGTGGCAAGGCCCCAGGGGTGGATGAGATCCGCCCGGAGTTCCTCAAGGCTCTGGATGTTGTGGGGCTGTCCTGGTTGACACGCCTCTGCAACATTGCGTGGTCAACAGGGAGAGTGCCTCTGGATTGGCAGACCGAGGTGGTAGTCCCTCTTTTTAAAAAGGGGGACCGGAGGGTGTGTTTCAACTACAGCGGGCTCACACTCCTCAGCCTCCCTGGTAAGGTCTATTCAGGGGTGCAGGAGAGGAGGGTCCGTCAGGAAGTCGAGCCTCAGATTGAGGAGGAGCAGTGTGATTTTCGTCCAACCAGTCTACATGTGTTTTGTGGACTTGGAGAAGGCGTTTGACCGTGTCCCTCGGGGAGTTCTGTGGGGGGTGCTTCGTGGGTATGGAGTACCGAACCCCCTGATGCGAGCTGTTCGGTCACTATAACACCGATGTCAGAGTTTGGTTCGCATTGCCGGCAGTAAGTCAGAATCGTTTCCAGTGGGGGTAGGACTCCGCCAAGGCTGCCCTTTGTCGCCGATTCTGTTCATAACCTTTATGGACAGAATTTCTAGGCGCAGCCAAAGCGTTGAGGGGGTCCGTTTTGGGGGCCTCAGTATTACATCCCTGCTTTTTGCAGATGATGTGGTGCTGTTGGCTCCTTCAAACAGGGCTCTCCAACTCTCACTGGAGCATTTCGCAGCCGAGTGTGAAGCGGTTGGGATGAAGATCAGCACCTCCAAATCTGAAACCATGGTCCTCAGTCAGAAAAGGGTGGAGTGCCCCCTCCGGGTCGGGGAGGAGATCTTGCCCCAAGTGGAGGAGTTCAAGTATCTTGGGGTCTTGTTCACGAGTGGGGGCAGGAGGGAGCGAGAGATTGACAGGCGGATCGGTCTGCTGTGATGCGGACGTTGTATCGGTCGGTCGTGGTGAAGAAGGAGCTGAGCCAAAGGGCAAAGCTCTCAATTTACCGGTCGATCTACGTTCCAACCCTCATCTATGGTCACGAGCTATGGGTCGTGACCGAAAGAACGAGATCCCGGTTACAAGCGGCCGAAATGAGTTTTCTCCACAGGGTGTCCAGGCTCTCCCTTAGAGATAAGGTGAGAAGGTCGGTCATCCGAGAGGGGCTCGGAGTCGAGCCGCTTCTCCTCCACATCGAGAGGAGCCAGATGAGGTGGCTTGGGCATCTGATTCGGATGCCTCCTGAGCGCCTCCCTGGTGAGGTGTTCCGGTCATGTCCCACCGGGAGGAGACCCCGAGGAAGACCCAGGACACGCTGGAGAGACTATGTCACCCAGCTTGCCTGGGAACGACTCGGGATCCCCCGGGGAGAGCTGGAAGAAGTAGCTAGGGAGAAGTCTGGGCTTCCCTGCTAAAGCTGCTGCCCCCGCGACCCGGCCCCGGTAGCGGTAGCTGATGGATGGATGGATAGTGTCAGCTAGCCTAATGATATCATACAGTGAGAAATACCAGAGGCACACAAGCTAACAATTAGCATCTATGTGTGAAAGTCATTGCCAAATGAATACATTTTGTTGAAACTTTATTTGCAAATTCATCATTGTTGTTTATCTCATAAGGCATTCTGAGTATTGACTTGACATGGTTGCATGCTGTTATTTTTAGCAATCGCTGTGGTCTGTTAGCAGCAATGAGCTCCTCCCTTCAGCTTTTTCAATTTGAGTGCGGTCAAAGAAATGAGAAAAGTGAGGAAGGAGCCCGTGATTAAAATTGAGAACAGTGACTCGAGGAAGCTATAGTTACTGTATTTTTGCACTATAAGGCGCTTCAGAGTATAAGCCGCACCTTCGATGCCTATTTTAAAACTGTTTTCACACATAGGATGCACTGCACTAATCATTTCATTCATTTCAATGGAGAATGTGATTCTCCCCGCTGTTCTGAAAGATTAACTTGCCCAAAATAGGCAGATGAAGGATTCACATCTTTAATTTTACACTTGATGGGTTGGCAGGCACTCCAGATACTCAAAGCAAGCAATTCCCCTCAAATATGTCCCCTTCAAAGCTCGTTTTTGTAAATTGTCTCAGGTACGAGGATGAATTTGTGGTGGGCAGGGCTGAAAGCTTTACTTTGGAACCGAAGCGTCAGCCATTCGAAGAGGAGAACAAGCACCTGAGAGAGGCGATATCAGCTCTGCGAGCGGCCATCCGGACAGAGCGGGGCCGCCGAGAGGGTGTGGAGAAGGAGTGCAACCATCTCCTTGCAGACTTCTCCCGCCTGCAAACACGCGTGCAGGTGATTGTTGCGCTATTTCTTTACGATGAGTCACCAACTTACAATGTGATTTTTTATGATTCTTATCCAAGGATGCCGAGCGTTGCCAGGCAAGGGTACGGGAGTTGGAAGTGGAGCTGCAGGAGCTACAACAGCTACGTCGCACTCGGACTTTCCTTCTTGGAAACGAAGACGACGGCGTAACTCTGACCCAAACGGTCCTCAATAGCACCCCGGAGACCGACACCTTCCTGGAGGGAGATGTTGTCGATACAGGAGGGGGTGTTAGGGAGAAGGCGGAGGGGGGCACCGGTGTGGACGGGGATGCTCTCCCAGAGTCAAACCCAGTCAGGAAAAGCTGTAGCGACACGGCACTCAACGTCATCATCGCCCGGGATGCGTCTGGCCGCAGGAGAGGAAGCTACGCATTTCACGCCAACAGCGTGAGGAAGAGAGGGATGTCCATCCTCAGGGAGGTCGATGAGCAGTACCACGCATTACTCGAAAAATACGAGGAGCTGCTGGGAAAATGCAGGCGCCACGAAGAAAGCCTTTGCCACGCGGGTGTCCAGACATCCCGACCTGTTTCCCGAGACCCTTCCATGAAAGACTGTGCTGTGGGCCACGTCCCTGCACCTCCGCCGACCCCGACTCAGTCCCCCTCCACACCAGAAGCCATCGAGATGATCGGCAAGCAAGTGGACGCAGTTGATAAGCGTCTGGGACAGAACGCTCCAGAGTACAAAGCGCTCTTCAAGGAGATATTCTCTCGGATCCAGAAGACCAAGATGGATATTAAAGCTTCCAAATCTCCAAAATCCATCAAATCTAGCAAATCCAGTAAATAGTGACGTGTCTCATTATACAGGACGGTTGTAGTACAATATCAATGTTTAGTGCTTCTGCGCTGGGAAACATCCACAAAGCACCAAGTCATATTGTCATACTGTATTTTCTGCACTATAAGGTGCTTCGGATTATAAGGCGCACCCTCAATGAATGTCCTATTTCAAAACTGTGTTCATATATAGGGCGCACTGCATTATAAGGCGCGTCAAATAGAAGCTCCAATAACGGCTGCCTGCGGTTGAGCTATGCATCCACTAGATGGAACTGCGCTAAAGAGAATACAGTACAATATAATATAGTTTATTTATATAGAGCCGAGCCATGCATAACTGGTCACAAACACAGACATGAAACATGTAAACACAAATGGCATTACAAAATTATACATGAAATACAAAAGTTATGAAGACAATTGATTCAACAAAAAGGCGCAATAAACCTTGTGGGCTCCTATCCTCAAGGGGCTAAATATCCGTAGAAGTCTTGCTTGTCTCCTTCTTTCGTTTCGACAGTAGTTAACTGTGCTTGGTGTATTATCATTGCTTCATAATGGCTGCGCAGAGCTCACAAAGTAGTTGTCTGTTGGAGTGTGTGTTGGCGAATGCAGATGTCAATTAGTGTCGGGCAGAAGACTGTTAGGTTACAATTGGTTCCTGTTAATAATCACCACAAGATGGCACTCCAACAGGGAAACAACTAAATGAGGACTATAAAGAGACTCTAACTAACGCCATTTGTAAGGTGCATCGGATTATAGGGCGCACTTTTCTGAAAATGTAATGCTTTTAGTTGCGCCTTTGTCAAAGGTTTTCTCGGACAGTAGAAGTAGAAGTTAAAGAAATGACTCGGCACACAGGGATAATTGTCTTCAATATCGATGGAAGCGGATCTCTGAGAACGAACGACGGTTTAGTTGCTCCGCGATTACACTTAGTATGCAAAATACAAGAAAAACACTGCCCCCGATATTTTCATGGCGCAACCCCGGTCTGGCCCCTCGGTCGTGATTGGTTACCTGTGTGTAAGCTTTGAACCACCAGTATGCTGGCACCTTTCTGTCGGGTCTACATTGAATCAACATTTTGCAGACGGCCAATGTTGCCTGGGCGGGACGGGTGTTTCCAAATCATCTTTTGTTGTTCAACCGCTGTTGCCGAATTATTCATTCCCCCTTTGTGACCGAGTCTAGCCCTCTCTCCTCTGATCGTCCACCTGCATTGACGTGCTAATTGTGGACTTCAACAGCCCTCCGGCCTTTGTGCACAGGCATTTGGGGGTGCTGGATACGCACCCAAACATTTAGATGTGCCCAAATTAAATGAAACTTTAAACATGATACAATTTTGCTCATAGATTCCTCTAACAGCCTTATACTGTAGTGCGGAAAATACAATACTCATCCATCCATTATCCAAATCACTTGCAGATGATGGAGCCTATCTCAGTTTACTTTTGTCGAGAGCCGGGGTAGACCCTTGATAGGGTGCCAGTCAATCGACGTACAGATAAACAATTCAAACTCACATTCACACCTATGGACAATTTATAGTCTTCAATTAAAGGGGAAGTCACATCAAAAATGCTCTCAACATGACTGAATGACTCAATTTGACTGAAAAGAAATTCCTTTAAAAAAAAGGGAAAAAATAGTGAAGCACTTCGTTTGTTACTGTTAGCAGACGACTGTAATGAAATACGAATAGGCAACAAAATTTGGACAATTTGCATTTTGTTCCAATAGCCACTCAAATGGCAAAAACGGGGGTTATCCTCTATCTACATTCATTCTGAATTTGCGCCAAAAAATGATTCGGCTGTTGATCAGCCCGTGACACTCCTCATTTTGCTCAATGCATCCCAAAATTGAGTGAGTAACACAAATTAAATTGTTGTGCATAGTTGTGCCACTTAATAAGTACAATAGGTCAAAGAGAAAACCAGAAATGAACAACATTAACTCATTCACTCCCAATATTTATGTCTTTTCACACTCCACACGTTCAACCCCAGATACTTTTTTTCTCCAATTTTTCCAAGACTTAGGGTAAAAAAAAAGAATTGGCTGGTACTGAATGAGTTAAATACACATTCACGTTTACGACTGTACTGTCACTAACCTACATTAACCATTTCATACACCCTGTAACCTGATAACATGATAAGCTGTCCACTGTAGTAACCACTGTAGCCGAAAGGGTTAATGCAGTAGTAAAGTTAACATTGCAGTAAATATTTGTTTGAAAGTCACTTCTGAAGTATAAAACGATCAAATGGAAAGCGGTGAGCATAGCGGTAACTGAGCATGCCTTCGAGTGCCGCACGATGATGTATTCTTCATCTTCAAAATGTTTCCCTGAACTGAGGCTCCCCCACATCCTATAGTACACGAGAACATGAAAGCTCACCATTATATACTGTAACCGACGTGAATGCATGTGGAAATATCAGCGATATGTTAAATCATGTTGTATTTGAAAAAAAAAAGGAATCTCTTAAAATTTCTGGAAAAATAACATTGGTTCATGTTGAGCCTACGGTGCTAGTTTTCCCATTACTTTTATTTTTTGTATGAATAAGATTACTTGTTTTACATCTCAATTTTTCTTTGTGGGAGTTGAATGGAAATAACGATATCACTATAAGAATATTGAATGTCAAGTTCTTACGATTGGCCAGTGAACCATATTTACTGTGCAGGTTGGTCGTGAACACGTTTAATCTTTGCTCAAGTAAGGTTGTGACTTTTGGGTTGTCCCTTTAGGGTCACCACAAATAGAAACATCATGATTTGTTTGGGCATTAAAAAAAGAATCATGTGGCGTCATAACATCTTTTGATATGATTTTATTCTAAAAACATATTTGATAATAGGCATGTTGAAGCCAGCAGTTTATCCTACACGCTCTCAAGTCATTCAGTCATGTTGAGAGCATGTTAGCCTACCCCACTAACCAACCTTGAAAAACCTTTTCATGAATTGGATGCCTTTTTGGGATCACGATTGCCTGCGTCTAGTTTAAAGCTTTACTTTAATGAATGTTTTTACCATGTTGAAGACAAAACCAAGCTTGAAAGAATTGTACTTGGCTCAGGCACATCGTATGTGTCACCCACAACATGAAGTTGTGAAGAACAGGATTTTGTTTTAATGAATTCTGGTGAGAAAATCAGAGCGTACGAAAATCCCTCAGTCAATAAAATAGGATAACTGTGATGCATTAAGTGCATTTTAAGTAAACTGTTAACCCAGTTAGAATGTCAAACTACCGACTTTTATGTTTTTGTTTCATCTGGAATTGTTTTGTGCCTCTTTGCTTGTGGAAGTGTACTTATTTTATGAGTGTATTTATTTTCTACTAATTCTACTTTGCTAATACTGCTTTATGTTTACTAGCCTATGACTATTACTGAGACTCCTTTTAGATTTGTCCTGTCAGCTTCATACCACTGTCTCAACAATGACCTATGATAATAAAGCCTTACACTGCATTCATGGTTTGTTAATGTGTTGCATTTGGTATTTGTGTATTGCATGAAGACACATGTCATTCATAACCCTCTTATTATCTTAGGGGGGAATTTGCCTCTATGAAGTGATTGACATCATTTTCATTTTGCGTTGTATGGGAAAATTACCTAATTTACCAAGTGGTTAAAATCACAGTAAATTAAATTATTATGAATATCAAGACTGTCCTGTCCAGTGCACACTGTTGTATGTAATCATCCAGTCGTTCCGATTAATTTAGATTTCGAAAAACAACCCGCATAAAAGTGTGGATTAATTCAACATGAAAACGTAAATAAACTTGAAGGGAAAAAGGAATATCGCTAATAAAATACGCGAAATCTATGATTCAAAACAACTATTATCAATTCAAAATAGTGCCAATATACGGTACTTTGGGACGAAACAATTAAACTTCATTGAAACGAGTTCGGTCCACACGAATCGAAGCTGACGTGTGGCTCAGACGCCTTCACGTTTAAACATTGGTACATGACCTGGCATAACTTTTTGTTTGTTTCATCAATTTGCCAATCTACACTGCTTAAGACTGACCAAACTGGACAAATGACGCCAAAATACTGCCACAAGACTGCGTGATATGCAGTTAAAGTACTGGTAGTATACTGCGTACGTACTGTTCAATGTTAGCTTAAAGTAGTCGCTGAGAAGCAATGCTATACAGTACTGTATTGTTATCTTACACGGTTTTGGGTTAAGAATGCGACGTGACTTTGCCACGGTACGCGTATTATCCATTTATCCATACAGTATTGTCAAACGCTAATACTTTTACAATATTTTTCGTGCGCCAGAGAATAGATGTTTAGTACATTTGGGTTAATTAGTGCTGTTTGCGTCGTACGACCGCGTGGCCTAATGGATAAGGCGTCTGACTTCGGATCAGAAGATTGAGGGTTCGAGTCCCTTCGTGGTCGGCTTTTTTTTTAAACATACATTTTTTGGGGGTCATTGAAAATTCTCAAACTCCTTGAACGTATTTTCAGCGCTAGAAATTAACGTCGTCGGCCAGTTCAAATTTACAAAAAAATCCTTATGAATTATATTATAAAGTGTTATTGAATATTTTACGGTATCAGAGCAGAGTGGCGCAGCGGAAGCGTGCTGGGCCCATAACCCAGAGGTCGATGGATCGAAACCATCCTCTGCTAACTGATTTTTTTCCCGATGGAATACGTTAATACTCGTCAGGTGGAATTTAGTGTGGTGTGAACATACAACTACTTTTATTATCCCGTTGTTCATGAATACAATTTTTGAGAAATGTTAAATCCAGCACCCACACGGAAATCCAGTAAAGCAGTCATTCATGACATTAAAAAACAATCAACCAACCAAATACATAAATAAATAAAACACGGTTATGTGAACACTACTCGAGTTTCTGGTCCAGTTGGCAAATGTTTTGCGAATGTCTATTATTAACAAGTCATCACCTGATAAAGAGTTGGCGGTAGGTAGCAGATTTCAGTGACAAGCAGTGTTGGTGGAAATTACTTCCAAAATGTTATAAGATAAGATATCCTTTATTCGTCCCACACTTATAGACTTCATATTAATAGCTATTTGCATTTGAAAGGAATACGTTTCTTTACAATATTACCACCTATGCAGAGTAATGAATTACTCTAAACCAGGGGTCACCAACGCGGTGCCCGCGGGCACCAGGTCGCCCGTAAGGACTAGATGAGTCGCCCGCAGGCCTGTTCTAAAAATAGATCAAATAGCAGCACTTACCAGTGAGCTGCCTCTATTTTTTATTTATTTATTTATTTTTGCTATTGTTGTTTAAATCAGACTTGCATGTAACTTACAAATGACAACATATATATAAAAACACTTAAAATTTAAAATGTTTTTTGTGTTTAATATAAATGAACTCTGACCTAGTATAGTTCATAGCGTTTGTTGCTCTCATACAAACAAGCTAGCAGACGCAACGAAACTGAGGAGAAGAGTTACCCCAAAAAATGGCAGAAAAAAGAAAGAAAACATATCATTTTCACGACGAATGGGAGGGAGAGTTTTTTTTTACCACTGTGAAAGGATCCTGCGTGTGTCTCATTTGCGGGGCAACTGTGGCGGTAGCAAAGCGGCACAATGTGGAGAGACATTTCACTACATGTCACACAAGTTACCACGCTAACTACCCACCGGGCAGCGCACTGCGAGCAGAGAAAGCCCGTGAGTTAAAGGCTGCTTTGTGCAAACGGCAGTCTTTTTTCACTAGACCGGTTAAAAACTCCCAAAAAGCAACCGAAGCCTCGTTTAGAGCTATGCAATTCTTGATTAAGAAAAAGAAGGCATTTACAGACGGGGATGTTGTCAAAGAAGTAATGATGATAATTGCTAAAACTGTGCTTGAAGACGAGAAGTATGGAACCGATGTACTCTCCAGTCTCTCCAATGTTCAACTCGGGGCAACTACAATCGTAAGAAGAGTGTCGATGATGTCTGGGAACTTGGCCGACCAGCTGGACCGTGATCTGGTGAGGTGCCGGTGGTTCAGCATCCAGTGTGACGAGTCGGTGGACGGCACCAGTACGGCTCAGCTGATGGTCTTTATCCGGATGGTGTTTGATGATTTCTCCACAAAAGAAGAACTTCTGACACTACTGCCCCTGAAGACAACTACGAGAGGAGTTGACATTTATGACGCAGTGAAGGAGTTTTTGGTGGAAAAAAAGGTGCCGCTGGAAAAGCTGGTATCAGTGACTACGGATGGAGCTCCTGCTATGATTGGCCGACACACAGGATTCGTTGCTCACTGTAAAGCTGACCCAGAGTTCCCAAACTTTCTGCAGTACCACTGCATCATACACCAGCAGGCCTTATGTGCAAAAGTGATCTGCTTTGAGCACGTAATGACACCCGTCGTGAAGATCATAAACAGCATCCGCTCCAGAGCTAAACAGCACAGAACATTCAAGGTACTTTTGGAGGACCTGTCAGCTGAATATGGTGACCTGTTACTGCACACAGAAATCCGATGGCTTAGCAGGGGACGAATTTTGCAACGTTTTTTGTCACTTTTGGGTGAAATCAAAGAGTTCATGCAGTCCATGGGTGAGGACACCGTGCTGCTGGAGGACACTGAGTGGATACTTGACCTTGCATTTTTAACGGACATTACTGGGAAACTGAACAGTTTGAACTGTGAGCTGCAAGGCAAAGGTAAGACTGTCGCCGATATGATAAGTGCTTTAAATGCATTTAAAGCTAAGATGAGCCTTTTCTCTGTGCATTTACAGAGAAAAAAAGTGCTGCACTTTCCCTCTGTGCAGATGGTGCTGAAAGACAATGCTTCTGCATCTGAGGCTTTTGACAAAGTTGCAGAAAAGTACTCTCAGGTCATAAACAGAGTTGGTCAAGAGTTTGAGAACAGGTTTTGTGACCTGGATCAGCTTGAGCCATGTGTGTCGTTCATTTCTAACCCTTTCATGAACGTGGACATATCATGTATTGCTGAGCAGTTAAGTGCAACATTCAGCCTGGATGCTGAACAGGTGGAGATTGAAATTGTAACACTGCAAAATGACCTCCACCTCAAAGCCCATCAGGCTGCACCAAACTTTTGGTGCCTTCTTGACACAGAAAAGTACAGTGGTGTATGCGCAGCAGCTATGAAGGTTGCAAGCCTGTTTGGTTCAACTTATCTTTGTGAATCAGCCTTTTCTGACATGACCTTCATCAAAAACAAACACAGAACACGCCTCACTGATGCACATCTGCAAGACTCACTCAGAGTTGCAGTGTCAAGTTACACACCAGAGTACAACACACTGGTTAACAGCATGCAATGCCAGGCTTCCCACTAATTGACATAGAAACAGATAAAAGATTTGGTGTCCAGTTCAAAGTGTGAAATGATTTATTTAAAAATTTGAGAGTTGATTTTTGTATTTTACATGAGTTATTATTTGTACAAACATGGTGCAAAGTAATTCATGATTTGTTAAAAAATGTTAGTGGCTAGCTAGTTAAAATGGGATATTGTGATTTCATAATACTGTTGTAGAAGTGATCATTTTCAAATGTTTGAAAAATATAAAAATAAAGTGTTGCATATTGATATTGATATCTGTTTCTATATATTTGTTGTGAGAAATCATTAACATGATCAGTGTTTTCACAAAGATAAATATCATTAATTATTAATAATAACATAGAGTTAAAGGTAAATTGAGCAAATTGGCTATTTCTGGCAAATTATTTAAGTGTGTATCAAACTGGTAGCCCTTCACATTAATCAGTGCCCAAGAAGTAGCTCTTGGTTTCAAAAAGGTTGGTGACCCCTGCTCTAAACTAATTTATTTTTTAAAAAGCTGGGCTTCATAGATTTAATATTTATTTAACTTGTCATGACGATCTTAAACTATATATAGGGTGTAATGTGAAATGTTTTGACTCTGTGGTGGGTGGGAGTTCACTGCCTTTGATTAATATTTATATCAATAAATATCCATCCATCCATTTTCAGAACCGCTTGATCCTCACTAGGGTCGCGGGGGGTGCTGGAGCCTATCCCAGCCGTCTTCTGGCAGTAGGCGGGGGAAACCCTGAATCAGCTGCTAGCCAATCACAGGGAACACAGAGACAAACAACCATCCACACCCACACTCACACCTAGGGACTATTTAGAGCAGCCTGCCATACATGTTTTCGGAATGTGGGAGGAAACCGGAGCACCCGGAGAAAACCCACGCAGGCCCAGGGAGAACATGCAAACTCCACACAGGGAGGCCGGAGCTGGAATCGAACCCGGTACCTCTGCACTGTGAAGCCTACGTGCTAACCACTGGCCTACCGGGCCACCCTTCAATAAATATGTATATTTTAAAATGTAATTATTGTAACTGATATTTGCTCCAGTAAATAAATGATCCCAGACCGTGCACCACAAAATTATCAACATACCCCAATTCATTTACACACTCGAGAACGTTTGTTTTGTTTAAAAAAAAAAAAGTTTTTAAGTATACTTGATCATTGGTACAACAAATAATACTAATAAGAAAACCCTTTATTAGTCTCACAATGGAGAAATTCCCAATTCACAGCAGCAAAGTTATGAAAGTAAGAAGTAGAACAACAAAATATAGGAGCTGCTTGAAAGGCAGCCACTCTCGCGGCGCCATTTTGAAGTCAAAATAACAAAAATAACACAAGACAACACATAGGACACAGACAGTCGTTCAATCTTCACCAGTTTTCTGCATACACTTTGTTGTCTGAAGCAGTTCTAGATGAAAGAGGAGAGGATCAAAGTGTCCTTTCTCCAGTGGATCAGAGACGTCATGCTGAAAATGTGCACACGTCTGCTACAAGCTAAGTTTTGAAAGCAAACACAAAGCTGTAGCATCCATTGACGAAAAGAGATTAGTTCACTTCTCCTGTCCCACGTAATCCGCTTCAAACTCCAAGCCGCGACTCCCAGCTCCAAATAGATGAAGTATTATAATAATTGGTCTATAGTGATAGATGAAGCATATTTGATAATTGGCCGAACAAAACTAGATAGCTAGCTAGACAGTGTTAAATGTGTGACTTCTACAGGCACTTGTACAGGCAAGTAGGTTTTGGGTGTCATTATGGTATGGTTCCTTTGATGGCGGCGCGGGCACCCTCAGTGGTTCCTCTTGTTGTCTGTTTGAGAGGGAGGAAATTTCATATGTGCTTTATGTTGCACATATAGCGCATTTGACAATAAAGTTGTACTTGACTTGGCTTATTATCGTCAATGACCTACTGGACTGATTTTCCCTATACTGTACTTTAAGTCACGGGTGTCTAATTCATTTTTGTCGCGGGCCACATTGTTACGGTTTGCCTTGGATGGCTGTTATGAATTTTGGGAAACCATATAAATGATTAATCACTCCATATATTACTTGCACAGCGCACAGCAAATTGATGCATAACTAGGTTTAAAATCAGAAGTCAAGAATAATTACTGTTATTGTGGATTACATATGACAATTTGAAATTTTGGTTCAGACTTTAGCAAGTATCATGGAACTTGACATGCTTGATTTGTGTTCGCAGGCTACATAAAATGATGTGGCAGGCCAGATCTGGCCCCAAGGCCTTGACTTTGACACCTGTGCTGCAAGTGATTCATTTTGTCGTACGGTCAGAAAATTGAGACGTGTTTTGGGACTCAGAAACTGTAATAATATTTAAAAATATTATGATGAGTAACTTGCTATTACTTTCTTGTCAAAATGTAATATATTAGAGTGACGTGTTACTTTTGTAACTCATTACCTTCAACACTAGTGAAAAGTACCGGTAATGCATTTGTCGATTCCAGTACAGTATTTACATTGAGATTCCTCCAATTTTTTATTTCTTTTTTAAAATCTGTTGACAGGGTGATTGGTCACATAATATTGAAGCGTTTTTTTTCAGAACTATTTTATTAAAGAGAAAATAGAATAAATACATTAAAGTTGACGTTATAAAGGTGGGCTGGAACATTAATCGAACTCCAGTCGCCTGCTCTGTTTGGTAGCAGAATGGATCTTCTTCTGTCTGATTCTCTCCTTGTTTCTGTTGTCTAACCTGAAAAACAGTTTCTCTACATAAGGCCAAAATCACAAAAGAAAGACAATCACAGTATTTCCCAAAATATTGATCAGCATTTAGATTTTCCGCACTTTAAGGCACTTCAGAGTATAAGGTGCACCTTCAATGAATGAGGATCCTAGTGAGGATCAAGCGGCTCGGAAAATGAATGAATGAATGAATAAATCCTACATATAAAATAATTTGTAACACAGCATATGAAAAAAACACAGACAGCTACAGTATATGAGTAAATATGGTTTAAAATTGTTACCTAGATTTCCATAGAGCAATATCTTCTGGCGTTGCCTCATGTGGCTTCTCGCTAGCTTCTGCAATGACAGCTGAGATCTTCTGTATGCAGTCATTGAAGTTCCTGTGTTGGCTCCTGCTCAGCTCAGAGGTCACGATCAACTCGCCAGCCTTGTTGGTTCGATTTTTGTTCTGCATCACAAGGTTGAAATGTTGTACACTTTAGTTTTATTTACAGGTTCTCCATTAATATGGTGAAAGTATTCTTCAGCACACCTTTTCCATGATTTTCTGTCGCACGTCTTCTGGGATCCAGTCTGCAGTTAACACATGGAATCTGATCTCTGTTTTCGTATTGACTGTGGGATGAAATTGCATTGTCAAGTTGGAACACACACACTAATTCACCGTTTGACTGTTGGAATACCTTTATTGACATGCTGACCACCAGGACCACTGCTTCGACTGTAAGACACGGTCAGACGGTCTTAAGAAAAGAAAGTGTTAATACAAAGTAGGCTTAAGGAAGTATTGTGATTTGGTTGGCAAATATTTACCTACTGGAACGAGTACTTGAACACCCTAAAAAAGGTTCACAATTATGCAGTCGTTTGTTTTGCATCATGAACCGTTTCAATCTCATTGAAATATTAGAAATGTACATTCATCATTTCAATGTAGCACGCTATTTGACTAACCTGGTTGTTATCGGTCCCTCGGTTTGCATAACCAGCGTTCGGCTGGAGAATGTTGTTAAGTTGATTAGTCTGAACACGCCTTGGTTTTACTTGCTGCGGAATCGTGGTGAAACGAGTTCGGACATTACCGCAAAGAAAAATACAGCATCGAGCTATGTGTGCCGCCATGATTACATTGACGTCACCGGATGTGACGAATAAGCCGTGAACGAGACGAGTTACTACTTTCGACATTTCTGTGGGGACAAAATGAGTATCTAAACATGTGTATGCTATTGATTTTAATAAAACACATTAAACATGATACTTAAATTAAAAGTTCTAATTCCACCGATGACAAGTTAGAATTTCAGGTTCCACCGAGATTTGAACTCGGATCGCTGGATTCAGAGTCCAGAGTGCTAACCATTACACCATGGAACCCTTAATGCCAATTCGACGGATATATGCAAATATAATGTCAGAAAAGGCTTTCTGCCGAGGCTCGCAGTAGGTAACTACCAAGGAGAGTGCTTTGTGAATGGTGCAATAGTAATTGTCCGTTCTCAAAACAAAAAGCTACAAGCGGAACGAAATACCGACGCTCTGTTGCATAGGGTTGATACACCCGGATGGACAGTCTGTGGGGAAAACAGGTCCGTTTATCTTAGAATTTGTTCCCATTAATTTCTCGAAAGAAACGCGTTTGCCGTGCAACGAAATAATAATTTGTAAACCGTCGAAACTAACCGTTTTATGATCAATGAAAATCTTTATCGTGGAATCGGTATAATTTTAGTATTTGTGGCTAACATTAGAAGATAATCAGCTAATCACTTAACATCAACAATTCGCCGACCTCCATGAGGTACCTTAATCATATTATTTAATGTCAGTAAAGCACGCGGTTAGTATCATTTGGCGTGCATCGAAATAATTAGCGGAACGTTTTGGCTATCGTCACAATGGTAAACACTCGAGAATGTAATATGGCGTGTTGAGACAGAATTCTTGAGCTTGTGATGCAACGTTGTAAGGGTACAATGTGGCAATTTTGATATGCTTTCAGGAAGTGGAGTCATGAATGACCCGAAGCGCCCGTTCAAGAGATTTTACAGCAGTCCATTACTCCGAGGCAACATTTATTCGTTTTGATTCCAAAATGCCTGGAATGGTGGTTTTTGGTCGTCGGTGGGGAATCGCCAGTGATGATCTTGTTTTCCCTGGAGCTTTCGAATTATTCATCCGCGTACTTTGGTAAGTATGAGCCTCAAATTATTCATGAAATCAACAATTCTATTGCATAGTCGTTAATTGTAACTCTGCTACTCTTTGGGATTGTGAATGTAGTTGACATGTTTCTCTCCCTTTGTTACGCCACACTTTATCTATTGTCTTTCATTTAGGTGGATTGGCACCGTCCTCCTGTACTCTTATCACAAGGGTCAATTTGATTGTAACGGGAAAGGTGTTCTTCACATCTACCTTATTGGACTCTTAGTGGTGCTGGCACTCGTCATTCTGTCACTATGTGCCATTGTATATGTCAGTGCTCAAGGTAAACCCCATACCATAAGAATTATTTTATCTGCTGTAGAAGTTGACATTTCTAGTTAATGTGGCTGCGCAGCGGCATGGTTTCTCCATGGACTAAAAAAAACATGCATGCTTTGTTATAGTCCTCTTCGATGTGAATGTGAGTCGAAATTATTTGTCTATTTATATGCCTTGTGATTTACTTGCGACTAGTCCAGCTACGACCCCTATCTCTTGCCTAAAGTTAAATGGTGATCCTATTGAGGAGAAGCGGTGCAGAAAAGGAATAGATGGACAAGAATTAAAAATACATTTGTCTTAAACAGGTAGTTCCGTCATGTCTAACATCCTGGGTAGTTTGTAAATTGCCACCTAGGAGTGCCATTAAAGGCTCATAAAACAACTTCACGCTGCATATTCAAAGGTTAGAGAGCACAGATGTTCAGCCGATTTCAAAAACCACGTGTTAAGTAATGGTGGTTCCGTTCTATGCCTTTCTTAATGACAGTCTTACGACACACAAATCCAGCTGCTGGTTTGCCGGTGTTAAGTTAATTCCATGAATGGCGATGATGTTTGTGTTTTCAGGTACCATAACAAATCCTGGATCACGACGCTGCATGCCTACGCTGGTGTACTTGCGAGCTCTTCTTTACCTCCCCGAGCTGATGTGGGCCTGTCTGGGGGCTGTGTGGGTGTCTGATGATGGTAAAGGTTGTGACCCAGCAACCGTGGGGGTTGTCGTCGCAGCAGTGGTTGCCAGGTGGGATATATTAGCACGCTTTATTCTGTTGTGTTTTAAGAGATGTTAAATACAGATTTTCTCCTCATATAGTTGGATCATCCTGCTTTTCACGGCTCTGGGTGTAATATTTGTCTTTGACCCAATGGGCGACTCTCGGCCTTCAGCTGCTCCCATGGAGCCCCTGGGAGTGCGACACTTGGAGAGCAGCGGGGGAACTCAGTTCCTTTCCACGGCGCGCTCGCTCGCTGTCAAGGTGTGGGAGAGCAGGCTCCGACTTTTGTGCTGTTGTTTGCCGCAGGACGAAAGCAACCGTGCGGCATTCTCCAGCATCTCACAGCTCGTCAGTGGCTTCTTCTCTGTAAGTCTCTTCCTTCACATCTCCTTGTAACGCGAGTCTGAGTGAGCAAATTTCAGAGAGGTGATATGAAACTGAGAGGAATCTGTTTTTAGAAGCCTGGAAGCAAATGGCATACAGACAAAAGCTGCAAAACTTTCCTATCGCACGTGATTGTTGACAGCTGGGCAAAGGAGTGGGATGTGGTATGACTGATGAAGGAAAGACACTTGAGGAAAAATCTGAATTCATTCCATGTGAGAGAAAGATAAATAGTGTGTTTTGCCAGCATAGCCCCACTCTTTCTTGCCAATGTCTTAGCATTTTTGTCAAATGATCAATTAAATAAATCCAGATTCTTACAAAGATCACTACTAGTTGTGTCAAATCTGTTAAAGCAAGGTACGGGAATTATACATGCCAAATGTATACGATTTTAAAACTAGCCTGTCAATCATCTTTTTTCCTATAAAGTTTTTTTGGTGTAATTTTTTTGTGTAAGGTTACAGAGTGGAAGTGGTGCTAATCTGTGAAAGATGTGATATAGAAGGCATACATCCTTAAAAGGATTGATTTTTTCCCCATCTTAGTATCCTATATTTATTGAGAATTGTATAATGATGGAATGATCTTGTATAGTTCACAGTGATAATTTTACAGTTTAAGCCATGCGAGTCCCAGTGACTCGGTGATCAGAAAAGTATGAGTCCCATTATGCATTTAGAGAGTCCCAAATTTCGAATTCTGAAATGGTCGACTTATTCAATTGCATTTGATAATAACAAACAACAACAATATACATTGACATTAGGTTTATTTCTTATAAACAAATGCTGCAAAAATTTTAATAATTCAGGCATACAAGATTTTCTGAGAAATAGGTTCTTAGTTCATCCCATGGTTGAGTCTTTGAGCTTATAAATTCTTCTCTTTTTACTCTGCTTCCGATGATGCAAGGCTTTCTCAAAGTCAATTTATCATCGCAAAAAAACTATCCAACTTTAGCTGCATCCTCTGTGATATCACCGCAACAAACTTTCGCAACACCTGTTCGCACCACTTGTTGCCAATCTCGTCTCGCGAGAACGGAAATCTCGTCACGCAAGATTATTTAACGCGAGATTAAAACAACAACGACGGCGATTGTCAAACTGCGATCATTGCTGGAAAAAAACATGTACCGTATTTTTTTGTTGTTGTTTTGACTGAGAAATTTCCTTGCGTCCCAAAAACGCACATTATTTGGAACTCTGCGTCCAGTGGGAAAATTATGCGTCTAGGATGCGAGACGCTAAGGTAACGAAATGGATGTATAATGATGGAATGATCTTGGGGTTTTTTTTGCTTTAATTATTATTATTTTTTTAAAATATGGCAGCCCTGAAAAGGGACAAGCCAAAAGGAGAAGAAGAATTTTTTTTAAATCCAAAATTGTCAGCCCTTGTTTATATAAAGATATTACAGGTTTAGAATAGTAGAATTTGCAGTGGCCCAGGCGGGTTTTCAGTAATTAATATGATCTACTATAAAGAAAAACGTGTATATTTTGGCAGCTTCTGTCGACGTATGATTTCGAAGATGCGTAAAATTTACAATTGTAAATTTGATGATTGTACTCACTCTATCAAGATGACGTTTAAATGTGAGATTGCTGTCCAAGTATTTATTTGAATTTAATTTACATTTTGGATTTGTACACGAATAAAGCAACCAATCAATCATCTTATCCTAGCACAGCAGCCTATTTTCCTGCAGGTCCTTATACGTTTGGGCTCAAAATATAAATCTGGACATGATAAAATATCCAAAAAGAATGAAATATAACAACATTAACTCATTCACTCCCAAAGACGTTTTTAAACGTCTTTTCAGACTTGGTCTAGAATTGTCTGGTACTGAATGAGTTCTAATATTGCCACTAATGCGGGAAAAACACTTCAAGGACACAAATCTAAAACAATTCATTTGATGTTTTAGAAGCTGGTATATGGTGTATCGCAGCGCCTTCTTGTGCTGCCTGACTTGATGACGGAATCCAATCCCCCCTGCACTGCCTTGAAATATTTGTGTGTGTTGCAGGACACAGATTTGGTTCCCAGTGATATTGCTGCCGGTTTGGCTTTGATACATCAGGAACAGGACAAGATGGAAAGAAGCAGAGATCCAGATGTCACCATTGATCACAGTCCATCATCTCCCATTGTAAGTAAATGTTTTTCCCCCCTAGTAGATTATATTCAGGTAACTTCTTCAATGACACTATTCAGTTCCGCTTATGTTAAGGAGATACATTTTGCAATATGAATGAAAATTGGAAGGAAGAAGATCTGGAGTCCGAGTTGGAGAAAGCCGTACACTTTATGCACTTTGCTGCTGCAGCCTATGGCTGGCCTTTGTACGTTTACTCCAACCTTCTCACCGGGCCCTGCAAACTTAGCGGAGACTGGTATGATTAGGTTGTCTTTTTAGTTACATCAAGAGTTTTGACGACATTATTTGGTATTGAACAAAATCTAATTCTGTTTTTAGCTGTAGAAGTCGTGCTGACGAGTTTGACATTGTTGGGGCAGACCACCTGGGTTGTAATTTTTCTTCCATCCTGCAAATCACTGGATTGCAAGACAGAGACTTCATTCATGTCAGCTTCCACAATCAGGTAGTTTCCCTTCATCCTTTTTGAAGATGGCGAGAATAAAGGTGAATTGACTTCAGTTGCTGAAATTCTTCCGTTCATTTTGTCATCTGAACAAATGTGTTTTAGATATACGAGATCCCCTTCTTTGTGGTGCTGGATCATAAGCGGGAGTCTATTCTTGTGGCTGTCAGAGGAACATTGTCATTGAAGGTGAGTTGTGCCATGTGACTCAAGTCGACTATCTTCGGATGATATCCTGTACACCAGGGATGCCCAATCTTTTTTGTGACCTGCTTTTTAAATTTTATTTTGTAAATACTTTTTTGTGAAAGTGAGACTGATAGGATGCTAAGGGTGGAGTGTGCACTAACACAACAATATATCATATTAATAACACGCACAAAGACAATTGTTTTTTTTCCCCCTCAAAACCACTCACGATCGACGTGCGAGCAGTCCGCGAGACACCTGTCGATCATGATCGACATACTAGGCACAACTGGCGTACATCATTGTGGCTTACTATTTCTGAGACATAGTGTGAGGAGTGGTCTTCAACCATTAGTCTAACAGCCCGGTACCATATGGCTACTACCTTGTTGGGAATGTTTGTGGCGCATCCTCATGTGTGCTTTATTTGATTTCAATTACATTCGTCAAGTTTCAGGAAAAGCACACGTTCCGGGATTTTGAAGCAAACTGTGCTCTCATGAACTCCTTCAGTACCAGCCATTTCTGGACCAAGTCTGAGAAGACGTTTAAAAACGTCTTTGGGAGTGAATGAGTTAAATAACGCCTCCCAGTGTTCCCGTGTTCCTTTGCAGTTTACTTGTGGTGTGCGCCATAAGTCTGAACAGTGAAATGTGAATCCAAGTTTGCAAGCCGAGGCACTTAAAAAAGAATCACAGTACACATAGAAGAGTATGACCCAATGTGTATTTCCCTGTGTCTGCCCTCAAGGATGCCCTGACAGACCTTTCTGCCGAATGTGAGAACATGCCCATCGATGGCGTGACTGGAGCCTGCTATGCTCACAAGGCATGTTCGTTCCCCAAACAAAGTTATTTCTTTTATTCTTGTTTGTTTTTGGTTTCACAAGTTTTTGAAAGTGTCCTTCTCTCTGGTTCTCGCAGGGCATCAGCCAGGCTGCATCTTACATTTACAGAAAGCTGGTCAATGATGGAATCCTGAACCAAGCGTTCTCCATTGTGCCAGTAAGTGGAATATTGTGAAAATGTATTTGCCCCTGCCCTGATTTCGCACAACTGTACTACCGCTAAACAGAAAGAGAATATTCTATCTGGCCCTATGTTAAGAAAAAAAATTATTTATACATGCTTTTTTTTGTTTTTGTTTTGCATGAGTACAAACTGGTCATTACCGGTCACAGCCTGGGCGCGGGTGCAGCTGCAGTGCTTGCCATCCTATTGCGCCACTCCTTTCCCACTCTTCAGTGCTATGCCTTTTCTCCACCAGGGGGACTCCTGAGGTAAGAAAGGCTCGTGGGATTCCCTGGGACTGAATTTAATGGTGGACGATGATGGGAGCATTCGTACCATCCTGAAAGGTCAAAAAAAATACATATATAATTATACCTTTTGTCTTCAAGTTCCAAGCATCCACTTTGGTACACTGCATGGATGCTCGCAATTATTAGATTAGATTTTTCGTGGCGTTTGTTTCCAGAATCAGAATTATCTATATATTATCATATTGAATGTCTTTGGAAGGAGCTGCAACATGCCTTTTGGAGAAGGTGTCCATCAAACTTAAGACAACTGTAGTCGTTTGCTCAGGAAAATATTAAAGGTTTCCAGTTTATTTTTATTTATATAGTGGTACCTCTACTTACGAACGTATCTTCATACAAAATCTTCAAGTTGTGAAATGCCATCCATCCATCCATCCATCTATCTTCTACCGCTTACCGCCGGGTCGCGGGCGCAACAGCTTTAGCAGGGAAGCCCAGACTTCCCTCTCCCTAGCTACTTCTTCCAGCTCTCCCCGGGGGATCCCGAGGCGTTCCCAGGCCAGCTGGGTGACATAGTCTCTCCAGCGTGTCCTGGGTCTTCCTCGGGGTCTCCTCCCGGTGGGACATGCCCGGAACACCTCACCAGGGAGGCGTTCAGGAGGCATCCGAATCAGATGCCCAAGCCACCTCATCTGGCTCCTCTCGATGTGGAGGAGAAGCGGCTCGACTCGGAGCCCCTCCCGGATGAACGAGCTTCTCACCTTATCTCTAAGGGAGAGCCCGGACACCCTGCGGAGAAAACTCATTTCGGCCGCTTGTATCCGGGATCTCGTTCTTTCGGTCACGACCCATAGCTCATGACCATAGATGAGGGTTGGAACGTAGATCGACCGGTAAATTGAGAGCTTCGCCCTTTGGCTCAGCTCCTTCTTCTCCACGACAGACCGATACAACGTCTGCATCACAGCAGACGCTGCACCGATCCACCTGTCGATCTCTCGCTCCCTCCTGCCCTCACTCGTGAACAAGACCCCAAGATACTTAAACTCCTCCACTTGGGGCAAGATCTCCCCCCCGACCCGGAGGGGGCACTCCACCCTTTTCCGACTGAGGACCATGGTTTCAGATTTGGAGGTGCTGATTTTCATCCCAACCGCTTCACACTCGGCTGCGAAACGCTCCAGTGAGAGTTGGAGAGCCCTGTTTGAAGGAGCCAACAGCACCACATCATCTGCAAAAAGCAGGGATGCAATACTGAGGCCACCAAAACTGACCCCCTCAACGCTTCGGCTGCGCCTAGAGATTCTGTCCATGAAGGTTATGAACAGAATCGGTGACAAAGGGTAGCCTTGGCGGAGTCCTACCCTCACTGGAAACGATTCCGACTTACTGCCGGCAATGCGAACCAAACTCTGACATCGGTGGTATAGTGACCGAACAGCCCGTATCAGGGGGTTCGGTACTCCATACCCACGAAGCACCCCCCACAGAACTCCCCGAGGGACACGGTCAAACGCCTTCTCCAAGTCCACAAAACACATGTAGACTGGTTGGGCGAATTCCCACATACCCTTGAGAATCCTGCCAAGGGTGTAGAGCTGGTCCACTGTTCCACGGCCAGGACGAAAACCACACTGCTCCTCCTCAATCTGAGGCTCGACTTCCTGACGGACCCTCCTCTCCAGCACCCCTGAATAGACCTTACCAGGGAGGCTGAGGAGTGTGATCCCTCTGTAGTTGGAACACACCCTCCGGTCCCCCTTTTTAAAAAGAGGGACTACCACCCCGGTCTGCCAATCCAGAGGCACTCTCCCCGTTGACCACGCGATGTTGCAGAGGCGCGTCAACCAGGATAGCCCCACAACATCCTTGAGGAACTCTGGGCGGATCTCATCCACCCCTGGGGCCTTGCCACCGAGGAGCTTTTTAACCACATCGGTGACTTCAACCACAGAGATAGGAGAGCCCACCTCAGAGTCCCCAGGCTCTGCTTCCTCCAAGGAAGGCATGTTGGTGGAGTTGAGGAGGTCTTCGAAGTACTCTGCCCACCGGTTCACAACGTCCCGAGTCGAAGTCAGCAGCGCCCCATCCCCACTTTAGCAGTGTTCGTGGTGCACTGCTTCCCCCTCCTGAGACGTCGGATGGTGGACCAGAATTTCCTCGAAGCCGTCCGGAAGTCGGCTTCCATGGCCTCACCGAACTCTTCCCATGCTCTGGTTTTTGCCTCGGCGACCACCAAAGCTGCGTTACGCTTGGCCAGTCGGTACCCGTCAGCTGCCTCTGGGGTCCCACAGGCCATAAAGGCTCGATAAGACTCCTTCAGCTTGACGGCATCCCTTACTGCTGGTGACCACCAGCGAGTACGGGGGTTGCCGCCACGACAGGCACCAACCACCTTACGGCCACAACTCAGATTGGCCACCTCAACAATAGAGGCACGGAACATGGTCCACTCGGACTCAATGTCCCCCGTCTCCCCCGGAACATGGGAAAAGCTCTGTCGGAGGTGGGAGTTGAAACTCCTTCTGACAGGGGATTCCGCCAGACGCTCCCAACAAACCCTCACAATACGTTTGGGTCTGCCAGGACGGACCGGCATCTTCCCCCACCATCGGAGCCTACTCACCACCAGGTGGTGATCAGTTGACAGCTCCGCCCCTCTCTTCACCCGAGTGTCCAGAACATGCGGCCGCAAATCCGATGACACGACCACAAGGTCGATCATCGAACTATGGCCTTGGGTGTCCTGGTGCCAAGTGCACATGTGGACACCCTTATGTTTGAACAAGGTGTTCGTTATGGGCAGTCCGTGACGAGCACAGAAGTCCAATAACAAAACACCACTCGAGTTCTGATCGGGGGGGCCGTTCCTCCCAATCACGCCCCTCCAGGTCTCACTGTCATTGCCCACGTGAGCATTGAAGTCCCCCAGTAGAACAAGGGAGTCCCCAGCAGGAGTACTCTCCAGCACACCCTCCAAGGACTCCAAAAAGGGTGGGTATGCTGAGCTGCTGTTTGGTGCATATGCACAAACAACAGTCAGGACCCGTCCCCCCACCCGCAGGCGGAGGGATGCAACCCTCTCGTCCACCGGTGTGAACCCCAATGGACAGGCACTGAGCCGGGGGGCAATAAGTATGCCCACACCTGCTCTGCGCCTCTCACCGTGAGCAACTCCAGAGTGAAAGAGAGTCCAACCCCTCTCGAGAGGACTGGTACCAGAACCTAGGCTGTGTGTGGAGGCAAGTCCGACTATATCCAGTCGGAACTTCTCTGCCTCACACACCAGTTCGGGCTCCTTCCCTGCCAGAGAGGTGACATTCCATGTCCCAAGAGCTAGCTTCTGCAGCCGAGGATCGGACCGCCAGGGTCCCCGCCTTTGGCTGCCGCCCAGCTCGCATTGCACCCGACCCCTTTGACCCCTCCCATGGGTGGTGAGACCATGAGAAGGGGGTGAAATGCATCAACAGGAAAATATTGCCTCTTGTTATGTAAGAAATTTCAAGATACCATTGGTAAAAATACTGTACTGTATAGTCCCCTAGTTGCAACTCAGAGTTTCATGAACGCAACATACTTATAGCTGCTCTGCCATTGGCTATTACCGAGCACCTTCCTGGCATCCCATTGGCTAAGACTGACTTCTAGTATGTGTCTGTGTGCAGATAGATGAATAGATTTTTGTCTATGCAGCGTCCTCATTATTTGCCCTTCGGTCCATGAGGCGTTCTGGTAGTTTTACCTAAATGTGAACCACCCAGAAAAAAGTGTTCACCAGTCGGGCGATCGCTCACTATGCTGACGTTTGCCTTGGACATTTTCAAAGGATTGTTATAAGCCGACAAAAGCAAACGGCCTTGGAAAAGTTCTTTACAAAACGGCAGGGAAAAAACACTTCTGAGAGAGAACATGAACTAAGAGGGCAAAAAACGATGAGGACACGGAGTTCAAAGTTAAATGACCATTTTTATTCTTTATTTTTTACGTTATGCACAGCTCTCATTTATTGCGCAATAATCTATTTGTAACATGTATTTGTTACATATTTAGATTTTGATTGATGTTACAGTTTTATGCTTTAGAAAACATTCATTCATTCGTTCATTCATTCATTCATCTTCCTAACCGCTTGATCCTCACTAGGGTCGCGGGGGGTGCTGGAGCCTATCCCAGCTGTCTCCGGGCAGTAGGCAGGGGACACCCTGAATCGGTTGCCAGCCAATCGCAGGGCACACATAGACGAACAATCATACACGCTCACACTCACACCTACGGACAATTTAGAGTGTTCAGTCAGCCTGCCATGCATGTTTTTGGAATGTGGGAGGAAACCGGAGCACCCAGAGAAAACCCACGCAGGCCCGGGGAGAACATACAAACTCCACACAGGGAGGCCGGAGCTGGAATCGAACCCGGTACCTCTGCACTGTGAAGCCGACGTGCTAACCACTGGTCTACCGGGCCGCCTTTAGAAAACATTTAGGTCTGAATTTTGGCATTAGGGCATTTACATGGAAAAACGCGATTTACAAAATTTTCTAGTGAAGAAATTTCTTTCAGACCCAATTAATTTCGGAAATAGAGGTACCACTCTACTTCCATTGGACCACAAAAATAAAGTAATGACTAATTTTCATGAGTTCATTTTCACGAACCCTTTCAGGGACAGCAGCCTCTACAGTGGACAGCTAATCATGCAATCAGGTTATAGGGTGCATGAAAGGGTTAATTTTCAGGAAAATGTAATTTATTATTCCTTTGGTTGTTTTCATGTTATTACTGTGGAACTGTTTTTTTTTCTTGAATGGAAGGTTACCAACAATTTTGTATTCATTTTATATACAGTAAAGCCTTAGCTGATTACTCCAAGGACTTTGTGGTCTCTGTTGTACTGGGAAAAGACCTGGTTCCACGGTAAGTGTGTCACCGTCACCAGTACTGGTTTTTGAAAATAGTTGACTTAGTGCACTGATTGAATGGTTTTTTCAATGTACTACATCATTATTTGGACGGACTGTGTATCATCGAAGGTGCAACAGGCTTGTGTGTTGTAGTTTCCCAAAATGGACTAAATGGACACGTCGTGGTGTCGAGACTTTTATAGACGCATGTGTAATGCGGACTATATTTAGCACTGCTCTGCTATTACATGCGTAGAAACAAGGACAACTGACAAGCTCAACATTTCGTAGCCTTTCACATGATTCTCTCGTGTCATTACTATATTGTGAAGTCATATTGTCCCCCCCCTCCCTCATATAGATTGAGCCTACCCAATATGGAGGATCTGAAACGAAAAATACTCAAGATAGTATCAAATTGCAATAAACCCAAAGTAAGAAGCCATTCAAACAATAATACAGCCTTAATATTAGTTGTGTCTCAATGTCAGCTGCGTGTGTGTGTGTGTGTGTGTGTGTGTGTGTGTGTGTGTGTGTGTGTGTGTGTGTGTGTGTGTGTGTGTGTGTGTGTGTGTGTGTGTGTGTGTGTGTGTTTTGCAGTACCGCATCCTTTTGCAGGGATGCTGGTACGAACTGTTTGGTGGAGAACCAGATGACTCTCCTTCTGAAATGGTGAGCAGGAGGGAAGAGGAGCTTAATCTGCCTCTGCTTGGTGAAGAATCACTTTTGATCCACCAATCGTCATCCTATCAAAGCCTGGCGTCGGACGACTCACCTCTCCACACTGTGCCACACATGCCTTTCTTCCTACCTGGACGTGTTCTGCATATTCTGGAAGATGGGCCCACACGCAGGTTTGTCGCCTACAGATTTTTTTTTAATTCCTAAAATGTATATTTCATATGACTCTCAGCCACTGTAACAGGATGCAGATATGGACATTAACACTGCACTTAAATGTAGGAACATTTAAACAAAAATCTGTATTCAATGATTTGATTAAAATGCATTTCACATAAAGGTTCGATAAAAATCTGCCCGAAATAACATTTGAAAAACAAATGGTTCTTCAAGATTAAATGCAAACATATTGCACTAAAAAGTTAAATACAACTGAACATTATAAGGAAATATTTATCTTGCTTACCTGCAGACATGTGGAGTTGATAAGATAACCTTCATTTGTCCCACACTGGGGAAAATACTAATATGATACTAATGACCTTGGATTTCTTGAGCACTGCTACTTTTTCCCGCGCATTCAAAACTTGTCAACAGAAAATATATTTAGTCTCCTTTTTTTCACCCTTCTTAAATATTGGCCATTTTCATCACCAACATTTCTTTTTATGGCAGGTTGTGTAAATGACTCGGACTTCGTGACAGCATATCTTTTCCTTCGACTTTGTGTCGCTTCAGAAAGCTGACATGAGCATGAGCTCTCTGGTAGTGATTGAGGAAAAAAACAACAAAAAAACTATATAAATAGGGTTATCCTGGAATAGATGGTATTTATTCTTAACATTCGAAATATTTTCCTTTTCTCCCAGATCTTGTTTCTCCCAGGTCCGATACCGTGCCGAGTGGTCGAATGAAATGGCCTTCAGGAGTATTTTAATCAGCCCTAGTATGCTCGTGGATCACATGCCAGATGCCGTGCTCCGAGCCCTCAAGAGCCTGACCAGCGACAAGCCCTACTCGCTCTGCCCGTCATCCTCCAACCACAGCCAGCACAATGTTGTCTGAATGTACCACACAAACAGGCCTGTCTGTTAATTTGTAAATAAGGTGTTTGTCTTTCTCCAAGTGGATTCTGTGCCCTACGATCCTGTTGCTATGCCAATATTTTGTTGCACTTTTCCCAACAGACCTGTGGAAACGCCATTGTTGTTGCAATCTGATAGGAAAATGTTTTAAGAAAAAGGCACATTGGATTTTTTTTCTTTGCACTTTTAATCATTTTATGGTTTCAGATGTACGATGCATTTCTGTGAGTTTTAATGGCATAATCTCTTGAATGTGCTTTGTGTACAATATTTCTCACGTTTGTACTGTTTATATCCTGTAGTATATGTTTGTGTGTGTGATGTGTTGCTGGCAGACTGTGCCCTTGCCTAACGCGCAAGTGACCACTCGTCTTCATAGCTGGTTGGAATGATAAAGGATGACAGCTTAATAGGAATGTCTTTTGTTTGATAGTGTTGAGGAATGGGAACTGTCAATTTGCTCTTGGCCCTTCCTTGGTTACAGATTGACAGTTCCCATTCCTCAACAATAGTCTAAATGTTACGTCTTTGTCTAGTAATTGTGTTTTCCTGTTTTGAGATGTCAGGGTGAACAGTGCCTATGCTTTATGGTAAAAAAAAAAATTGTTTCGACAGAAAAAAAACCCCTCCTATGTTCTGAGTCTTGCTCAGGATTTCTCCAACTGATGTTCAGTCGTGTGTTGTTGCAAATACAGTAGGAGAAAGACTTTCAAATCAGTGCAAACTGACATGTCATTGATTTTTTTCACTCCCAAAACGGCAGTACAGTATTAAGGTTTGGAACTTCTGATGCTTTCATCTTCCAGTTATATATCGTATTCAATAAAATGATGCCAATAAAAGCTTTTGTGGAATGTACTGACGTCCTCTTAGTGGCCGCTATTAATTTATCTAAAATCGCATTTGGAACGTAACGATTCGAAATACAGGTAATGAGAAAATCGGAAAGTTTAGTAAATCCCTTAAAACAAGCGAAGCCTGTGAGTCAATAGGGTGGAGGCATAAATCATTCATAAATGTTTCCACAATGACTAAGGATCGGCTGCAGTTCTGACCCATCCTCCCCGCCCGCTTTAGAATGACGGCACTGCGAGGGACCTTCCCCAACGCATGAAATGTTCATTGCCCTCGGAAATTCAATCTTCTTACTTTCGCTCTCGACGAAATTGAGAATGTCGAGGTCTGTTTCTGTACATAATTCTCTGTACCGTCAAATTCAATTTTGATACTTTAAATTGTAATATAAAACAATGTTTAAAAAAAACCTATGTAATCCTATTTAAACGCATACACATACATGCGCATCCGGCGCGGTCAGTCACAATTTAGCTTGAAAAAGAACGATCAATAATTGAATCAGATTAGTCAAACAGGCTTGTGGATTCGCATTCTTAAATTGTAAAATCATAGTCAAACATGATGTGTATTGTCTGTACATGCTTATGGTTCGGCGTAGTTCAATACGTCCTAGTCTTTCCGATTTCTCCTCAATGCAACAGCAGGAGCTCATCTGTTGGACAGTGAAACTAATCAGGAGCCAAGTAAAGTCTTTTCAGGACTGCTAACAACAACAAGCCTAGCAAAACTCTTCAAGTCGTCTACCGAGAAGAGAAGCTCGGACAAGCCAAACATTATTGGCGCTCAGGGCGGACTGTTTCTCCTACGTTACAGCACAGAACACTTGAGTTATGCTTTAGAAACAAGCTCTACTGCTTCGAGAGGAACAAGGCGAACAGGCTCCGGACGTCAATCCGAAACTCGCGGCTAGCTCGTTCACATTAGCCGGGGGAAGACGTGTGCGGGTAGCGGCCAAAAAAATGGAGTTGGACGACGTCGTCCTCTACCAGGACGACTCCTGCAACTCGACCATGATGTCCGAGCGGGTCTCCGATTTGGCCAGTTCCATATACCGCGAGTTCGAGCGGCTCATCGCGAAGTACGACGAAGACGTGGTGAAGGAACTGATGCCGCTCGTCGTCGCCGTTCTGGAGAACTTGGACTCGGTGTTCACTGTCAACCAGGAGCACGAAGTAGAGCTGGAGCTGCTGAAGGAGGACAACGAGCAACTTGTCACCCAGTACGAACGAGAGAAGTCGCTGAGAAAGCACATTGAAGAGGTGCGTTTCCATGGTACACACTCTGATTTGCCGCCACAATTTGTGTAAAGCACATAATCCAACTAATTGTTGAAATTAAGATTAGTTCTGAACTCTAGCTTTAGCTTTAGTGTTTAGTTGATAGAGTATTTGTCAAGTAAATTATTTTTAAAAAAGGACACGCATACACACACATGCACACTGTCACACACTATTTTTGTAAATCTGGGGTGTGCAGAAATCAATCAAAGCAAATTTTGTCATACAATTTCTAATCAATGATGGCTTCAGTGTTTGCTATTTATGATACAAAACCTATGTAGTGAAGCGTGCCATTAGAGATGCTTTTCATCAACAATATGCGAGTTTAAAAATGTTTGCAAAAGATATGTTAAATATTGCATAATGGCATTACTAATTACTATTAGTGTTGAGATGCTTCACTTCTTCGACAATAATCCATAAAAATAATTTTAAGGGCTTTCCCTAGCCAAGTAAATTTGAGAATTTTCTCAAATTTCTCAACACATTTTCGGTTGGGTAATGCAAAATATTAATATTCAATGTCTTCGGTGGTAAATATTATTAACCAAATTTAAGTTGTCAGATCATTGTAAACATATTGAGAAAGCAGGCCAAAGTGTCCGATATTACATAATTCACATTTTGTCAAAATTTTTTACACTGAATCCATGTGATTGGTATCGGCTGATAGCACTCCTGGTTGATCAGTAGCTTTATTGGCACCTTAAATCCCTGATCAGAATATCCCTAGTCATTAATACTTGTTGGAATATAGGTCAGTTATGGTGAATGGTATTTTTAATCAGATGTTTTAATTGTCGGAGCTTGAAAGTGAGCATTGAAAGATTTGGGCTCTTGTATTTATTTAAAAACATGAGTGTGTGTGCATGTATGATTGTGCAATGTGCATGGTAGAAGTGTCACCAAGTAAATAATTTTGAGTGATTTATTCTTTGAAGGATTAATATTAAATCTATATACAGTAAAACAATGTATATACCACTGTAATTAAAAAAAAAGTTATCTGTACTGCTAATCCTCACGAGTGTGCTTGACCTTTGCTTGCACTGTGAGGCGGATGTGCTAACCAGTGGTTGACCGTGACACCCTCTATAATGTTCTTGAGAGAATTTTAAAATTAGCTAAATTAAAAGAACATTTCAGGAAATGAATTTCTACAGGTTGGCTTTGCTTTGAGTGTGCTGCGGTCCAAAATTTTGATGCGACTGTGGATAGGCCTAGATGGGGTGGGGGGGGGGGGGGTAGGATGCTAAGCTCCAAAAGGGGGCGGGCAATTTCTGGTCAAGCTTATCTCAAAAAAGTCCTTAAATCACAAAAGATTATTTTCAGGGGATGGATTTTAGTGCTGACATAATTTTTACCTACAGACCTATTATATAAGTTCCAACATTCAGCCCACTCAAATGCTCCTTTAAGTGAATTCCTCCTTCCATTCATGCAAATGTATTGCAATGACTTTATAACACATATTTGTCTTGTTCCTAAGAAATACACTTAGGGTGGGTGCGCAGGTGTTGTGCAGAAGCCATGGCAGCAAAAGGCACACTGAAAACTTGTTGACCCACTGTGCTTTCCTTTTGTTTTGTTTCCTAGCCAATCAGCACTTGATACTTGACCATTCTCCCACATCGCCCTTTTGTTATGGATACAAAGTCACCTTTTAAGTTAAATGTAAGGCTTCAGGGCTCACAACGCAGCATTCAGTTGCCCGTACTTGCATTATTTGCAACTCAAATTTGCTTGTAAAAAGACATTCACCACAAATCTTATTTTATTTACCACGAAGAAAGAGTGAGATCAAGGATACAAGCATCACCCATACACCCCACCATGCATAGCATGGTGGGAATGAAAAATGAAAGGTCTGACATTCGCCATTCAAGCACTAAGTGGTATGACGAGTCCTGGCTGCTATTCAGGCGTATAAATAGAAACTTTCAAAATTAGGTGGTGGAACTCTGTAAATTCAGTATCCAGAATCATCCAATCAGCACTTTTCTGGACACTCGTGACTAAGCAGTTTAGAGACGAGAGACCTTCTTACATCCGGGGTTTGTTGAAGTTGTTTGTTTTAAACGGATTCTATCTTGTGTGACTGAACTCTAAATAGTCTCAAGGGTTCTTCAAACTTCATCATACAATGGATGGCTAACCATCCCACCTATGACTAGGGCTGGACGATTATGGAAAAAAAATAACAATCACAAATATTTTGATTGAGATTGAAATCGTAATTATTAAAATAACAAATCAGATTTTAAAAATATACATAGCAGCGGTTCCTGCATGTTTTAGCTTCTTCGGCATAGTGTGGCGGCAAGCATAGATGGAGTCCACACAGAATGAGAACAGAAGAAGTTGCTATTGAGCTCTATTTATCTAAATTGTTTTTGATTGGGAAGAATTTATTCCATTAATGTTAGTGTGATCTTACCTGTGTGTATACAAAAATACAAAGTGACAACAGAGCGCAGGTTTGGATGTAGAGCACAAGAACACCAAGTAACAACAGACGGCAGGACTGAATGCAGAAGCCCTGAATGCGGCTTGACGTTCTGCCAACATGTAACTGAGCTTTAATACTGAGATAAATCAAGCAATGCCCAATCTTGTTTGACAAAATGAAGGACCATAGCGACCAACAACATCACAGATCCAACCCAAAACACGGCCTAAACCAGTCATAATAGCACCACCCCCTCAAGGGGCACCACACGGTGCCCTACACGGCTTGTGAGGGAAGTTCCGGAGGAGGCAAAGGTCGAGGATGAGGGACCTCGAGACACAGGAACACTCCTGGGGGCCGTACGGAAGAAGATCCGAGGGTGCTAGATGAGACTGGCTTCAGGAGGGAGATATGGAAAAGGAGGGTGAATCTAGGCCCAAACTGTGACCAACATTGGAAAGGTCAGACTTGACTGGAGGCGGGGGGTACATATCCTGTGCAACCCGCTTGGTGCGTTCCTTCAGGGTGAAGCGAATTCTGCTGAGTTGCATTGGTTAAATTCCTTGGGGGCAGTAGGCGTCTCGTGCCTTGTGAAAGGTTGGCCGATCAGTCAGGAAGCAGAGCGCACCAGGGTAGGATGGGTGTGCAGGTTTGGTGCTGAGGGGGTGTTATCTAATGCTGTTGGAAATCCTGATCACAAAGGGAGATGAACCGCTCGAGAGACATGGGTTCATCACGAGTCGACAGCTGATCTTAGTACGAGTTGCTTAGACGTCTGTGGTTGTACTGATATGAATGCTATTGACAAACTTGTGCACTTAGAACGCTCTAACAATGCCGTTTTAACCCCTCACACTGACTGTATGCGTGCACTCCTTTTAATCCTCTGTGGGCCTCCTGTTTGGACCATCCCACGCACAAACATCATCAAGCATTTCGAACAGCCCTGATCCACTGCTGGCAAGGGCTGTTACACTTAATCTGGTTTGGTATTTTTCCAAAACCTTTGTAATTAATCCCAGGAAAACCCATCTTGCTTTTTCAGGGCAGGAAAAAACATTGGGGAATGGACATTGAAAGGCCCTTTGATGCCTTTTTGCATGTGTTTTTCCAACAGACTCTGGTATTTTCCTATTTGTTGCTTCTACATTGCAAGTTAGATGTTGAATGACAAGTGCAACAGGTCACGAAGGAGTGTTCAGATTATTTGTCTTGTCATGACATGTTGCGAAAGCGCGAAAGTTAACCATGGGCCCCCAGAATGTCAGGTAAGATTGACAGGCTCACGTCATCTTTGGTTCTTCTGACATTAGTGTGAAATACTTCATGCCTGGGAAAGCTGCTCTCGCAATAGTCTAACGTTAGCTCGCATGTTATGTAAAGTTGTACATATCTGATGATGTTATTTTCAGATAATCAGATATTGGAAAGTAAAAAGATCACAAGCACACACCCCTTCATGTTGTGCCTTTATGTACCAAACCAAACTTTATGTATGGCGTCACAGTCTCTTGAGTTGTTTCAGTGTTAGTGTGTTCCTATGCCATCTAGTGGTGATTATTAGCAGCAATCAATTGTAGTGTAAAAGGGTCCTGCAGTCACCAACACAAATTCAAAGAGACAACTACTTTGTGAGCTCTGCACAGCCTTTGTGAATCGAAGATGATACCAAAAGCAGAGTTTAACTACTGACTAAAAGAAAGAAGGAGACAAGCGAGACCTCTAAGGAGATTTAGCCCCTTTTGGATGTGAACCCATGAGGTTTCTGTGCCTTTTTGTTGAATCAGTTGTCCTCATAACTTTTGTCTTTCATTCGTTTTGTAATGCCATTTGTATGTATATGTTTCATGTCCGTGTTTGTAATCAGTTCTCATTGTTACAGCTGCACGGGTTGTGAAGGCTCGATATAAATAAAACTTTATTGTATTCTATTGTATTCCCTTTAGCATAGCACCATCTATTGGATGCATAGCGCAACCGCAACCACTATTGTAGCTTCTATTCTATGCGCGTTATAATGCTGTGCGACCTATATAGGAAAACTGTTTTAAAATGGGCCAGGGCGGCCTGGTGGTCCAGTGTTTAGTGCGTTTACCTCACAGTGCGGAGGTACCGGGTTCAATTCCAGCTCTGGCCTCCCTGTGTGGAGTTTGCATGTTCACCCGGGGCCTGTGTGGGTTTTCTCCAGGTATTCTGGTTTCCTCCCATATTCCAGGTGTGATTGTGAGTGCGGATGGTTGTTCGTCTATGTGTGCCCTGCGATTGGTTTGGCAACCGGTTCAGAGTGTCCCCAGCCTACAGCCTGAAGACAGCTGGGATAGGCTCCAGCATACCCCGTGACCCTTATGAGGATAAAGCAGATCGGAAAATGGATGGATGGATGGAAGGATTTGGTCATCACCTTCGGAGTGGATCGCCATGCTGCGCTTAGAACTTGGTAATGATAAAGTTGACCAAAGCATTCGTGTAGTAGACCACCATGCATTCCGATTGGCTACAATGTAGCTGCTACGTTGTAACCATGCACCGTCTGTACTCGACCGACTACATCAGGTTAAAGTTACACACATGCAACGTATAATAGTTATTGATTGTATGAAAATTTCCCGTATGTCTTTTTTTTCTCTGCAAACCCTGTTAGATATGCAATTAACAGCATCGGTTTTGTTCCATTGTTTGTTGTTGTGGTCTTCCATCGGTCAGTCAAAAATGCACAAGCACTGTGATGTCCAGACTTCAAAGAGGTTCTTGAGAGGACATGTTGAGAAAACCCACAGCACTCTCCAGTCAAACACCTTGAAGTCGGTCAAACATCTTGAATAGTGGAGTGCTTCATTATTTGAGAAGCACTGCACTATACCATTAGTGACTTTGACGCTCGCTATGATGGGAAAAAAGTTTTTACCCCAACTTGGCCTTAATGGGAAGTCAAAACATTCTTTCCAACATGTTCTATGGGCCCCCGCCAGTCTAAACATGGTATTCTGTTTAATTTTGTGTTTTTGCGCTATGAGTTTAGAAACAAAATCCACCAAAATTTATCCATATCTGGAGGTGGGCATTTTGCCTCTTGCTTCGACTAAAAATAACATCACATTCTTGTAATAACTTGTTGCTATTTATCTTAGGATCAGGAATGCTTTTTGCATGATTAGGTCTGACATCTACCAAGTATACAGTATATTGAATTTATCAACAGCATCATTCATATTACTGTATCAGTATTTATGTAATTTTCTATTGAATAAGGTGGCCTTTACTGATGAGATTATTTAATACATCCCAGATAGCTTTAGTATTATGTTTATTTTCTAATAGTTTAATTAGTGTATATATATATTTTTAATTGTAGTAATCCCATTTAGGGGGCAAGTGACATTCTACCAAATAATCACATTAACTTCAAACATTCACATTATTCAAGTTAAATCCCTCTTGTCACTGCTCCAAACTCAGCGGACTAATTCCAATTTAGAGGTTTATCTAAATAGCAAAGGAAAAGGCAAGGCAGGAAATCCTTCGGAAAAACAAGCACTTCCCTTACTTCTTTTGTCCAGTCAGGGGTGTCTGCTGACCTGCAACAGACGGTCACTTACTGCAGAGTGCAAAACCAGGCATTATATTTAACCTGATACACAGTTCAGGTTTCTGATATCCTACTACCTAACAGACTAACAAATCATTGTTCTGTAAAGTGCAGTTCAACACATGCTTTGTATTTGATCGACTGCCGACAACTTTGACAGGTTAAGGTGCTACAGATTGTGGAGTTGGATATATTTGGACACATATTCTACCCCTTGCATTTAAACATCTGTTTGATTTGTGATTGTTTGATGGTTCATGGAAATCTTTGGAAGCTCATTTTTGAAACCAAAGAAAAACAAGCAACAGTACACAATAGTTGTATTGTATTGTAGTATGTGCTGTATGTACAACACATTTTACTTTATCTATATATTTTTATTTAATGCCAAAAGTCAGAAATGAGCAGGTTATGAAATTCTTATGTAGCTTTTGAAGGTTGTTGCAAAAATCACGATTCCATCATGAGTCTTTTGAAATGCTTATCTAAGCCACGCTACCAGGAGGCAGTTTCCCCGGACTCACAGGACTGAACGTCCTCTTGTCAGTAGTTGTGCCCTGTTGTGGTCTTCCCAGAAGGACCCCAGCAGCAACCAAGACATTTGCAGAAACAAAGCGAGTTCATGTCAGCATGTCAATTGAGCGGCGATACAGTGGTGCCCTGTGTGTTTGGTTGCATTCATGCACTTTCGCCTGAGCCACATGTGTTAGTGTATTGGAATTCGGGGACAAAAGGAGCATTATGCATGCGATGTTGGAGGAAGACTGTGACAGTCAACGGGGAAATCCATTCTCTGGAGAGTTGTCTTATGTGCGATCGTACTTTCTTTGTCATATGATGAGCTGCAGGGTGAGAGTAAAATGGTGAGTTTTGCTATACAGTGAAACTCCTCTACAACGAAATCATGTTTGCAGCATGCCATTTTTCACAACAGGGGGTTTTCACTGTAGCAAATATGATCTCAAATGTAAACACGTGTACACGCACACACAAACGATTGTGTACTCTTTATTTTTACTCCAATCGGGCATAAATATGAGCATACACTTATTTGACACTTCATATAGTCAGCATAGAAAGATAAAAAGGGGAAGAAATTGCGACATTTACGATCAGCATTCACTTTCACTTACGTCAATTTCTTGTATAATGTCTTTCATGTTGTTTCCACCGTCTTTCATTTTGATCACTTTTACCCTCTCTTGCAGCGTCAGAGCACTTCTTGTCTTAGCTGTAGCAATCTTAGCAATGCAATTCTTGCTGCGTCTGAAACTAACAATAAAAGTTGTTAGTTTTGCAGTAGAGGTCGCTGTTGGATTAGACTTTGTTGTAGTGAATCTCGTCGCGAGGCAAGAGCAGAGAAAATGATTTCATATAACGCAACAGGGGCGGCCCGGTAGTCCAGTGGTTAGCACGTCGGCTTCACAGTGCAGAGGTCCGGGTTCGATTCCAGCTCCGGCCTCCCTGTGTGGAGTTTGCATGTTCTCCCCGGGCCTGCGTGGGTTTTCTCCGGGTGGTCCGGTTTCCTCCCACATTCCAAAAATATGCATGGCAGGCTGATTGAACACTCTAAATTGTCCCTAGGTGTGAGTGTGAGCGTGTATGATTGTTCGTCTATGTGTGCCCTGCGATTGGCTGGCAACCGATTCAGGGTGTCCCCCGCCTACTGCCCGGAGACGGCTGGGATGGGCTCCAGCACCCCCCGCGACCCTAGTGAGGATCAAGCGGTACGGAAGATGAATGAATGAATGAATAACGCAACAGGGGTTTTTTTTTGTTGCATGGGAGGCAGGAAAGTGGGAATGGTGTTAATGCATGAAATTTTTTTCACACTAATGGCTGTTTTCGACCATGTAGGTTTCATTGTAGAGAAGTTTCACTGTATAAAACAAAACATGGAGACAACTAGGTTTACAATTGAGAACAAAATGTTTTATTTTTTATTTTTATTTTTTTTGGGATGCTGCATTATTAGTCAGCCATATCCTCAAATGCAACACACATCACACGTGTGGCAGAATTAAAAAAAAAAGCTGCAGACCTTTTAAAAGGAACACCCTTTGGGAGATTTTGTTGGTGAGGGCAACAATGTGATATTCTTACAAAAAGAGGCTGCTTGTGGCAACGTACTCAGGTGATCCTCATGTGTCTACAGATGACACCCACCCCGAGGTCAGAGCTTTATATCAATAGGGGCCCGTGTCACAAGACTGCATGTTTACAAGCAACACGCATGAACTGAATTCCTGAGTGTCCATCCAGCACAACTTTCAAGATTTAATGCCTGACCCACTCATTACTTGAAAACTAATGAAGGATTGCCTTCAGAGAAATTTATGGTCGTGTTCCACTTTTAGTCTTTCAGATGCCGAAATCATGATTCATTAACTTGCAATATCTAGTACACCAGAATGGATCGGATGAGATTGAATACATTGGTACCTTGATTTAACAAATTAATTGCGGGAATGGGTCGTCCGCGAGAGTAGATTGTATATTAAATTGAAGTACTTTTTTTTCTGACAGTCAAAACGCACATGCGGGCCGTGATCATGTTCTGAGTGCTACCCTAATTAATAAATATATATAAATTGGGGTTGGGGTGGGATTATAAACAGAAATGATTCCTCTATTAGAGTTGATCCTCGCATGATCGTAGCTTGGCGAAGTGGAGGGCATAAGAGTTGAGAGTTGAGTTGAATCGGCAAAAATCATAAGTGCCCTTGGTTGTCTGTTGATTGCTATTTATTGTTTTATTTGTTTATATTTATACATTTATATCTTTGTCTTTTTTTATGCAGTTCAGTTTCACTCCCCATATTTTTAGCTGTGTGTGTTTTCAATGCAGGGGATGTTTGCACTGGGGTTGAGAGGAAAAAAATGTCATCTGTGCTGTATGTTGTACATAGAGCATATTTGACAATACGGCTGACTTTAATTGACTTGACTTGAGAGTGACAGACAGGTTAGCAATTGTGACTCCTTCACATGACGTCAGCTTCTAGCTTTGCAGTTAGCAAACGTAGCAGGAGTGGAAATGCTTTGTATACTTTATAATATTTCTCACTTTTCAAATACTGTACATCACGTTGTGATTGTGTACGCCACGTTCAGTCTATTGTCATATTGGTCAATGCCGAAGAACCAATGAGGATGACGTAGGACATGTGACACTATGAAGAAAAAAAGAACAAAAATTCTCACATGCCAGACTTTCATCATCGTGGTTTTAAAGTGCCCTGGATGCCACAGGACCAATCATCGAGTACAGTATGTCACACTACCCGGGCTACGACTTGTCAAGGCAACTGAAACTCGTTTACAAGACACTATGACACGCCCGTCAGCCCGTCAGCTACATTCCTGTCGTCTGACATTGGCAGAAGTTAGCTCTGTGAACCTAAGCTAGCAAGGTTAGCTCGACAATTTAGCTCATCTATTGCTGGTCAAATACCTAATGTCCGTTCTGCATTTAATTGAGAAGCCAATAAATAAAGCAATAGATTAGACACCATGTCGACTGTTAGTTTGAAACTAAGCTGAGACATCGATACAGAGTCAAACATAGAGTACTGCATTAATAAGTCACAGAATACTTTGGCGTTTGTCTCTTCCATATTTGATGTGGCAGCGCCCTCGTAATTTAAGGCACTTCAAATTCAAAAGTGACAACTTACATCTTGCATGAAGTCAATCCCTTTCATTCATCCATTCACACACACACAAATTCGATATGGGTAAAAGGTTGGCACCAGAAGCAACTAGTTTAGTTTTTTAAATCTGCTGATTATAAAATGATTGTGCCCACATTCAGCCGAGTTTAGAATTTATCACCACATTAACAGCGTTCCACTCACAGTCACTCACACATGCAAATCCACATCAGACACGGCCTCGCTGTGTGGCTGGGTTTCTTTGACACCGGAACCGGCATCATCCACCTGTTGTGGCGGCAGATTAGATGACATTGATCACAGAAAGTAGGTGCTGCGCGGCCCGTTTTCTCACGCCTAATCACGCACAAGCAAAGGCTTTCTCTTTGCCATTGGTTACCCAACTATATTTCACAGTGGTTGAGCAATATGCCTTTGAAAGCCAGAACCATGCCACTGCTCAATCATTTGTACAACTAAAGTCACAGGAGCAAAATGCTGTCCCATTGAGGGAATTTCTAGAGTAACCTGAAAGTATTAAAGCTGCTTTTTTAAAAACATTTCTCAGTGCTTGCTCACCACATATAAAAAGTGAACTAACCATCCATATACATCCATCCATCCGTTTTTCTACCGCTTATCCGCGGTTGGGTCGCGGGGGCAAAAGCTTTAGCAGGGAAGCCCAGACTTCTCTCTCCCCAGCCACTTGTTCCAGGTCTTTCTGGGGGATCCTGAGGTGTTCCCACGCCAACTGGGAGACAGTCTCTCCAGCCTGTCCTGGGTCGTGCCCAGGGCCTCCTGTCGGTGGGACATTGGTATATTAAGATATTTTGTGATGTTTTCTTTAATCAATGTATATCTTCTCAGTGAAAAACTGCTTTGAGATGATTGCATGACTTGGTAGCTTTCTTGCCTAAGCAACTTCAGAGATGGACTCTGGAGCCTGCTTTGACGACTTCAGAGATAACTCTGACGACTTCAGAGATAAACTATTGAGCCTGCTTTGACGACTTCATAGTCTGCTTTGCGTGAATTGTCAAAACTTGCCCGAGCCACCTCATCTGGCTCCTCTCGACGTGGAGGAGAAGCGGCTCGACTCTGAGCCCCTCCCGGATGGCCGAGCTTCTCACTTTATCTCTACGGGAGAGCCCAGACACCCTGCGGAGAAAACGCATTTCAGCCACCTGTATCTGAGATGTCATTCTTTCAAAAAATTAAAATAAATAAATAATAATAATAAACAAATAAATAAATAAATAATTAGTGGCAGCACTGTTTTTAGTACTGACGACTTTTCTCACAATTCTGACTGTCTGGGTTTGAATCTTGCTTATCGTCATGTGTTTGCATGTATAGCAAGGTTCATTGAAGACATGCAATTGTCCATAGGTGTGAATGTGAGTGTTAATGTGTGTTATATGTTCCCTTGCTGGTGACAAGTCCGCAGCGCTGAACTTCAGCTCACCTGCGACCCTTATGGGGAAAAAATGATAGACGATGGATGGATGGATGTAATGTTTCTACCCCAAAAACAATTATGACGTTGGAATTGATCGTGCTTCTATGAACGTCAGTTCTCTGATCATTGTTTTCTTCTCCATCTGCAGCGATACATTGCAAATGAAGACTCCTTGGATGGGGAGAGAAAGGATCTCAAAGGTCGAGTGGCGACTCTCGAGTCACACTCGCGGCAGCTTGAGCTAAAAACAAGAAACTATGCAGATCAAAGTAAGTGTACTGTGTTGTATTGGAAGAGATGGGACAACTGGGACACTTCATGAACTGTAATAAAATATTCTGGGTCAAACAAACAAACTAGCAAACAAACCACGCAATAGACAGAAATAAGAGACTGATTTGGAAACTGACCAATTAAAATTGCAGGACAAGACATGTTTAAGAACATCACAACACCGGGAGATAATCTTCAGAGGCCATCAAGCAAAAGCCCTCATGATGCGTGCATGACTGCCTTGTTGACAGTGCGTGACCGCTTGTTTGTTTCGACAAGACATTGTAACAGTTGTTTTTTTTTTTTTAATGAAGGGAAACATTTTGCCGCGCGTATTGCAGTGTGACACTTCTTCTTTTCGCGTTTGTGTCACATTTGGAGTTTCACTTGTCATACATTCTGTTTGCTAGCAGAATTGGGAGCAGTGTGTGCTAAATCAGCATGCTGTTGGAGTGTAGTCCAATCAGTGCTCTTAAAGCAAAGGTCTTTTGTAGTGGCTCTTATTTACTGTAACTTAACAAATCGAGGTACTTTACCTAAATGTGTTCACCAGTCGAACGATCGCTCACGATGCTGTTTGCCAAGGATTGTTAAAAGCCGACAAAAGGAAACGTCCTTGGATCAGTTCTCTACAAAATACCAGGCAAAACCACTTTTGAGAGAGAACATGAACTAAAGAGGTCAAAAAAACCCGATGAGGACACGGTGAAAAGCTAAATGACCATCATTGTTGTTCTTTACCCGCTTCTTTTGTGCAATAATGTAATTGTAACATGCATTTGTTACATATTTTGATGCATGTTTATGCTTTAGAAAACATTTATGTCTGAATGTTGGTGGTGGTGGGGGGGCTTGGAACGGATTAGGACATTTACATGCAAAACGTGTCTGTACAAGATTTTCTCGTTAAGGAATTTCTTCCAGAACCAATTAATTTCATAAGTAGAGGTACCGTTGTCATGTGTTAATCATTTCACACGTAAGTCGCTCCAGAGTATAATTTGTTCCCCTCGGACTATGAAAAAAAACTGCGACTTCTGTGTCCAGAAAATATGGTAATCGGTGCCGCCAATTTAGCGGCTTTGTGGCGATACAGTCTTCAGCAACTTTTCCAACACTGAAATGAATTTTTAAAAAGCGACTAGTCATTTTTTATGGCCTAAATGATTTGAAAAGATTTATGGAGAGTCTGAGAGAAGGTGTTGTTGACACTTGCACACAACCACCACAGGCAAATTTATCCATATAGATATATTTAACACTTGATGGGTGGGCAATCACAATTTGTATACAATTAATGAAAGATCCATTTTCCAGCATGTGTAACGTTGGAATAATTGATTTTTTTTGTTTGGATGGCACGTTTTCTATGAATTTCACATTTTCATAAAATTGTGCATGTGTGACATTTCCTAGCATGTTTTGTAAGCGTTCTAACTTACAAAAAGATAGGCTTCCTTGATCTCAGTCAGGTGTTGTGTATTGGAAAATAGTGATATAGGGGCCCCTTCTGGTCATGAGCTTTCAACGCAGCAGTCAACTTTAGCCACATTGAGTTTAACTTTCACACTTCTTTCCCTTCTTTTCACCAATTGTTAAATCATATGCGCTTTGGTTTCTAAAAATGTATTTTTCTTTTATGCAGTCATCAGATTTGAGGAGAGAGAAGCGGAGCTCAAGAAGGAGTACAGTGCTCTCCACCAGAGACACACGGAGGTATTCTAGTTCATGAGATCAGCACGCAAGTGTGTCTTCATACGCTTACAGTGACAGCCCAACAGTTTTTGTGTTTTAATTTAACATTGTATTCAAATGAGTTAGAAATTAACCATTGCTTGTCGGAATGTTATGCTATGCAAGCAAGCACCCTCAATGGAAATAAATAGGTTCAATGAACAAGAGCCTCATCTACAAAATATAACATTTCAACCACGTCACATTTTAACAGATGATCATATTGATGATGAAAACGTATTTGACCTCACCTTGCAGATGATCCATAGCTACATGGATCACTTGGAGCGAACCAGACACCAGCATACAGTACCAGCAGAGCCCTCCGATTCAGGAGTAGGCACATCTGCGAGAACGCGGTAAGGCCCAACAAGAGGTCAGCTCTTCATATTGTGTCAATGTGCTGTTGACGCAAGTCACAAACAGCTGATCATGATCATACGATTTTCGTGGAAAATGATGTCATCGTTAAGCGAGATCAAAGCCATTTATTCCTGATCACAAAAAACAATCACTCACAGCTCATACTTTTCAGCCTGCAGCCATTAGCGACCAGACTGTATGTGGTGCAGGGCCCTATTTTATGACTGTCAAACTATAGTGAGCTACTTTCCATTCTAGTTTTCATTTAACATTTTAAGACATGCTGATGAACCTGGGAGCGCCCCAAAGTTTTTGCTAACATTCCATTCTGTTCCTCTTTAGAAGTGGCTACTTGGCCACTAAGCAGTCTTGTAATCTCTGTACAGATGTTTACAACATCCCTTTGGTTTCCCACAGGCTCTGCTGTATTCCTTATTTCTTTCTTTCTTTCTTTCTTTCAGTCCTGGTCAGCAGTAGTCAGTCACTTTTGTGCCACCCGGATGTACCCTGGTGCCTGCTGTTTTCCATCATATAATGAGAGAGGAAAAATAATAACATTCCCCTCATGGCTCAGTCTCTTGTGTACACATAACCTATTTTTGCTTTAAAGTCACGAGCAAAGTCTCACACCCACATTCAGACAAAAACGTATGAGTTTGGGAGTAGTGCAGCCAGGAAGCTGCTGCCTGAAGTGAGGCATATGGAGCAAGCTGCATCAGCATCCGACGAGAGAGAGGGAGATAGATGGATATAGAGTGAGAGAGAGAGAGAGAGAGAGACACGTCAGATCATTCTGTACTGCACAGTGCCTGCTGGGTCACAGCTCGGCAAAGGACAGGAAAAGGGACAGAGCAACAAAAACAGGTTCACCAGAGGAAGACAGTGGTGGAGTTAACCAGCCTCTCTTTGCTCTCCATGCAGCATTTTCTTCTCTCTGTCTGCTGCTCTGCTTAGCTTAGTTTCTGCTCCTGAATTTCTGTTATTGTTACTGCTGCCTGCTTCCATTCACTGTCTCCCTCACAACTGAGTTCTTTTCTGCTCTGGCTCCTAGCTACAAGGCTATACAACAGCTAACAGTGTTTGATTTTGGGTCCAACTTTGGTTAAATCTGTTCTGTGGTGCCCATCGCTGCGTTTCACTGCTTCGTCTCCCACAGACGTTTTGACACGATTGAGGCGTGGGGCCATGAGCCCCGGGTGCATGCTGCTTTTTGTTTTTGGCTTTGTTGGGGGAGCGGTGGTCATCAATTCTGCTATACTGGTGTCACTGTCAGTGCTGCTTCTGGTTCACTACTCTGTTGCTACTGGCGGCTTACTTGCCCTGCCATCTTTGTCCTCCATACAGCGTCCCAGCAGGTACATTTATGTGCGTAGAAATGGCTTGAGTGGAAAAGTGTATTTTTCCTGCTCGCCAGCCACTGTAATATTAACCGTTGAAGCCTGTTTGAATGGTAAACTGGCACTGTGTTGTTCCCCAGGAGGTAGTGCTGGGCGATGTGGATAAAAACTTAAAGCACGATAGAGGCCATTTTCTATCACGATAACAATACACCACAATACATTTTCAGTTTTTTATCGGTCTGTGATCTGATCCGGTGTATGTTCTATTATTGTTGTGATATCTCCCAGCACTAACCGCCACAATAAGTAGGCCAAAAAAGAAAATGTATGGAGAGAAAATGCTTCTAGTCAGACTTGTGTTGTCAAATAATACTTGTCAACAAATATTGCCCAAATTTTTAAATAATAAAAATACATTTTAGAAGTACATAAACTTTTCTAGATTGTTTATGCACTGATTCAGAATCTTCCCTGTTTTATTTTCTCTAACACATCTGGTTTTCATAATAACATAATCTGTAATAGTTATGAATTAAGGGTTAGGTTCATCAGCAGCTGGATTTTGTATTTTTTTTAAGTCATAGTCATAAAAAAAAGTTTTAATCTGTTTTGGGACACATCAAGCCATCTCTGATTAACATTTGCCTTTGACGAGTTTAAGCCAGCAAATAAATGGATTTGTTATTGTGGGGGTTGATCAAGATTGCTGCAGGACCTTGAGCAGGCTGTTTTTTTGCTCAAGCTATTCTTACAAATCAGTTACAATCCCCTTCAGCCTTTTATTACAAACCAAAAAAGAGGATGTATGCATCGCTAACATTTTGGGGGACCCTAAATGTAAATAACAGTGGTTGGCCTTCATCATTCACTGCACTTGACTGATAGGGAATATTTTGGTTTTGTTTAGCACAAGTCAAGATTAGTGCCCCGCGAGTGACCTGTCCCGCACTCTGCTGAGCCGTTTCCATTGTATTTGGAACACTGTCGTTCCTCACTGCTGCTTTATCGCAGCTACCGTTGTTGTCCTGTACGATCTCCATCATACCTCTTCACTGAAAGGGAGAGCCAGCATCGAGTTCATACTATGTTGCAGGGGTGTTGCAAACGTTTCCCACCATCACCTGATTCGCCCTTTTCTTTTCGAAACGCGAAAGGTTGCTCTTAGGATCCTATATGTATGTTAAATCGCTCCATGTACAGCACTTTGTATGCAGCGATGGCTGTTTGAAAGTGCTCTATAAATACTGTTGACTTGACTTGACTAAAATGCTAATCCTTTAAATGTAGTGTCTTTCTTTTTGTTGCTGTAATTTTTAATTTGGCAGCCTCATCGAAATATGGAATTCCTTCAAATTTTTAATCATCCACTGTTCATTGTATTGTTCATCTGATGATTCTATGTACTCCAGCCTCTCTTTTCAAGGGAACAGGTTATCCTTGTGGTTCTTATCAACTTGCAATTGTAATTTATGTCCCTCTATCTTTTTTTTTTTTTTGCTGTCATCTGAATTAGTGTTCCATTTCTCTCTCTTGCCATTGTGCATCTAGGAAGGATCGACCTATCTCCATGGGCATCTTTCAAGTACCAGGGATTGATGGCATGAGCACTGACCTCCACAGGGACCCCGTGGATGTCCAGGCTGAACCTTGGAGATTCAATAACATCAGCCATCCAAGGTCTAACACCAGTCTCAAGGTATGCAACATGCGCCTTCACAGTTACCAATTGAGGCCGCCTTTTTTTTTTAATGATGATTTCTAATTAAGTTAAATTCAAATGTGAAGTGGTTTTCTTTCCACCGAGTGAAGACATCATAACTTGGCTCAGTTAAATGAAGGTTCGAAAACGTTTTTACACTTCTGTTTTAGAGAGAGGATGTCGTGGGTATTGAGAATTTTGAACAGCTTGAGTTGTCACTGAGTGGCCTGGAGCCCAGTAAGTGGAGGAATTAGTGCCATTCAGGGAGGGAGGGAAGGACAGGGAGGGAGGGAAGGACAGAGTCTCTTCACATTGTTGCTCTTAGAAACCAAACTGCAAGTGAGACGGCATCAATATAAATGACTTGCTTACACCAATGTTAAGCAAGTCATTTATTTTTTATTTAAACAAGGACCACCACATCTAAGTGAGCTCTCTTAAAAGTTGGGTCTTTTCAATGATGATAATACTCAGTTTTTGTGCTTTTGAAGCACACGATATTTGTTAACTGTGGGTTGTACCTGGCAATGCGCTACAACATACTGACAAAATGTCATATTTTGTTTACCTCTTTTAATGACTCTTTCAAAATATAATACACAACGCATTGTATGATGCAATTCTACACCACATAAATACATCAACCTTAATTAGCATACTGTTAAAACAGAGTTTTATATGTGCCGTTTTACTTTTCAAACATTATACACCTTTATGAAAAGGCACATCAGCAATTTAAGTCCTGAAATTCCATTGTCCCTGGGAACAGTATACGATAGCATATTTGTTGCTGTGATTTATTTATTTAACTTATTGATTTGTTTTTACTTTCCATCAGCAGAGTGGCTATCGATGCCGTGGATGTTCAGAATCAAAATAAAGCAGGGTTGGAGCACTTGCTTACGTCTAAGAGCTGCGGAAACTTTGTTTGGTTTTGAAAATATGTCATTTCTAACAGTCTCCATGCCAGTTGGACTCATTAGGGGTGTTCACACGGCAACTTTTACTGCTGTGCAGCAGCGAGGCTGCCCCCATAGAGCGTTCACCCGTACAATGTTACACCGGTGTCGCCCCTGAAAACAGCTTAAACCGGAGCAAATTTAACCCTGCTCACGGAGGTGGTTTAAAAATTTACTCCTTAGTAAATGCTCATTTACGGCAGTGGGGGGGGGGGGGGTAGATTACGCAGTCGCGCCGAGTCGCCAACGCGAAAGGTGGAACCAAAGTGCGTGATTTAACATTCTAGTCGGATCCTATAGTGCGCCGCGCCACTTAAAAATGAGCGGGAACATGAGAAGCAGTCCGCAGAGAAGGAAATGACCACGACACGAGTGCTATTTGCACGCGCGCGTGTGTGTGTGTGTGTGTGTGTGTGTGTGTGTGTGTGGAAAACAATGAAGATGCAAACCTGTGATTTTCTCAAACTAACCTACCTTGCTTGGCTTGAAGCAACAAGTCTCGACATTAGCTCAGCAACTAACTACAAAGTACAATATGGTTGACTGCTTCAGTAAACATTGTCATACAAGTGGATGATTGCATGCAATGAACTAATTCAAACACAGTCCCCACGCAGCGCCAGCCTGAATGCCCAATAACTGCGAAACGTACTGTTTTTCAGTTGCTTATTTAAATTTTTGTTTTAGATATTGCTTGTAATTATGAGTTTACTCCCAAGTTAGTGAATTTACTACAAACTCCCTAGGTGGGTGATGGTTAAAGTTAAATTTGGTCACGTGAGAACAGAAATCAGAAACCGAAGAACCCCTGTAATCGACTCATGCCTATCTCGTGCATCAACATGGCTGTATAAATGTAAATGACTCGTGTACTTCCCATTCCTCTTTAGGATGAACTGGCCAACATGAGCCGCGATGGACCTAAATCCAGCACTCCAGCCAAGGAGGGAGGCGTCTTCAAACATGTTCCCTCACCAGCACAAGGAGGAACGTACAAAACCAGCACCCATGTGTCTCAGACGGGTAGCTTGACAAACAACTCCACCTCAACAATGAAAAGTGGTCAATGCCAAACTTCAGCGCCGACATCGCCTGGTGGCAATACAAGTCCTTCAATTGAATCTGTAGCTACACCTCAGGGACACGGTGACCTCAACAAGAATCTGGACGGCAACATTGTTAAACCAAACCGTAAGAGCATTTCAACCGTGCAAGGTCAACTCGGACAGGAGAATGAAGAAACTGCAACTATGCCTCATGAAGGCAATGGTAACAGCACTGCAACTCAGAGCACACAAAAACACATTTTACAAATGCTTATTTAACTTTGATGTTTCTCGGCTGCTTGTGTCAGATGGCAAAAACAACCTGGAAAAGTCTGAGGTATTGGTGATTATCGAGTCCACTCCAGAGTTGGACATGGACCTTGATGGCTGCCAAGGAACGAGGTACAGCTTTATGACCGATATACAATAAAATAATAATGACCTTTGTTCTAGATAGCTCGCTAGCTAGTTATGGCTGTAATAATTACAACAACAAAACATATTTTTTGCAAATTTGTAAGACAGAGGCAGCACAGCGTTAAGTATGTGCCTCACAGTTCTGAGGTTCAGGCTCTGTTCTGTTCTCCGAAATTCCTGTGTGGAGTTTGCGCGATCGCTCTTGTTTCAGTGATTTTTCTTGGCGCACCCTCTCCCTCCGACGTTCTAAAAACATGCATGTTCGGTTATTTATATATCGTGTATATATACAGTATAACAACTGCTGGCATTTTCGCTTGTCTCTTCCTTGGAAATTAGTCTGTTGGTATGGAAGGATATGTTCAAGAACTTGGAAAAGTCTCTAAATATAGAAAAAATATCGCAAAGTTTGCAACCCTGCAGACAAAAATTCTAGTCCCGGTTTACTGCCTCGCTTGCACTGACCTACATGCAGTTAAACAAAAAAAGAAAAAAGAGATCTTTTGAGCCAGATGTTTATCAATAATAGCAAACGAAAAACTGGACTGGTCCACAAACACGGACACCCTGATTAGGAAAGGACAGAGCCGACTCTTCCTACTCAGGAAACTGAGGTCTTTTAGGGTTCAGGGGTCACTCCTTAAGACATTCTATAACTCGGTGGTGGCCTCGGCCATCTATTATGGCATTGTCTGCTGGTCAGGCAGCATCTCGGCCCGGGACAGAAAGAGACTGGAGCGACTGGTCAGGAAGGCCAGTTCTGTCCTGGGTTGCTCCCTTGACACTCTGGAGGAGGTGGGCAACAGAAGGATGCTAACTAAGCTAAAAGCTATGATGGCCAGTCCCTCCCACCCCCTCCAGCCCGCCCTGACAGCACTTGGTAGCTCCTTCAGCCAGAGACTGTTACACCCGCGCTGCAAGAAGGAGAGATACCGACGTTCGTTCCTACCGACTGCTGTCAGGCTGATGAATAAAAAATAACAATCATAATAATAATAATAATTAAATGATGTGAAGGAAAATTGTAAATAGTACTGCGATTTATCCATTTGTGTTCATATTGTATTTAATTGAAAGATGTTTGTTGTTGTTTTTTTTTCTCTTCTTCTTTCTACATACATTCTTGCTGCTGGAGGCTGTAAATTTCCCCATTGTGGGACAAATAAAGGATATCTTATCTTAAACCTTGTTAACAATGTTTGTCATTGTCTTCCCCCCCCCCTTAATCTGTCCAGCACACCCACTAAAGGTGGTGTAGAGAATCTAGCATTCGACCGGAACACTGACTCTCTCTTCGAGGAGTTGTCCTCTGCTGGAAATGACTACATAGGAGATGTTGATGATGGAGCAGACCTTTTAGGTAATTTGCCTTGCTCGCAAATTGTGTGTATTCGGCCGCCATTGCAGTCACCTCTGCCTCTCATTTTCATGAAATGTCTTTTCTTGGCTGCTGGGCTTTATCACCCCGACAGATGAATTTTCTGGTGTGTATCAATTAAGAATAGATCATCTCCACCATCGGTTTTCTTTTGTCTTCTTTAATATTCAGTTTGGTTTTAGATATTTTTGTTAGTTGTGGGGTTTTTTTTGTGATTACAATGGTGAAATTGTGTTTTTAGAGTAGAAATCACGGGATAAGAACATCAAGTGTACAATCATACTGATAATCTGATCAATAATGTTTTTAATTTTAATCCGCAGACTACAATTTTTTAGGTAAGACATAGTTTCATATAGATGTCGCAAACTTGTCTTCATATATGTTGTAATGATTTTTAAAAACAAAGTAAATACATCAATTACAGTTGATATCAACGTGATTTTTCAGGAATGGGTCGTGAAGTCGAACATCTTATCCAGGAGAACGCCCAACTTCTGGAGACAAAGTTAGTACATGGAATATGCAGAATAATAGGTGGTGGCATGATTTACAGTATGTTTTCACTCTAGACTTTTACTGCGAGGTAGTTTGAAATAGATGAAGCACATCTAGGGGGGCAAACCACTAAGCAAGGGTCACCAACCGTTTTGAAACTGAAAGGTATTTCTTGGCTACTGATTGATCCGAAGAGCTCCCACTTTAAAGCACACTTTGGAAATTACTATTCTGGTCCACTTCTTTTGAACTCATTAACTTCCAAAGACGTTTTTAAACTGAATTGGCTGGTACTGAATGAGTTTTAATTTGATATTGTGAATTTTATAATTACCGGTACTGATTATTGATGTGAAGACACTGATCATGTTTGATTTCCCACAATTTGTATCAGCAAGGATTCAACAGCTTATGGTACAAATTGCTATCAATAAGCAGCACTTTATTTCTATAAATCTCAGCACGTGTTTACTTTGGAATGTTCACTTCGATAAATATCCTAGGAAATCACAATGTACCATTTCTGGTGAGCTATGTTTAAAAGATGCCTACTTGCAAGTCATATAAGGCGAATGGGTACCCCTAGACACCATGCTGATAACCCCCTGCTGTACAGTATCGACCAAGGGCTTTGAAAGAAAATCCTGCCCCCACCTTTGTTTTCAGAAATGCCCTCAACGTGGTCAAGAATGACTTGATTGCTCGAATGGACGAGCTGTCCTGCGAGAAGGAGGTCCTCCTAGGGGAGCTTGACGCCGTCACTCAGGCGAAGATCAGACTAGAGGAGAGGAACAACGATTTAGAAGATGAGCTGAAGAAGTCTGTGAATTTTTGCAGTTTCACATTTTGATCTCGCGTCACACAATGCGCAATTGACGTTGAAAATGTTCCTTCTTTTTAGAGTTCAAGCTGAACTTGGGAACAGCAAACACAAGTCTAAGACAGAGAATGAGGATGATGTGAGTTCTTGGTCATCTGCAGTACTGTCTGCATGTGTGGGACTGCTGGATTGAGAGAGGAAACCACAATTGAACGAGATTAAATTGACTTGTCTCATATAGAACAACAAAAAAAATCTGTATTTAACCCTTTTCTGCACCCTGTAATCTGATAAACATGATTAGCTGTCCACTGTAGTAACCGCTGTCCATGAAAGGGTTAAACACAAATATTGATGTTGGTTGTACAGAGTGATGTGCCCACAGCACAGCGGAAACGTTTCACCAGGGTGGAAATGGCCCGAGTCCTGATGGAGAGGAACCAGTATAAGGAGAGGCTGATGGAGCTGCAAGAGGCTGTCAGATGGACAGAGATGATCCGGTAAGATTAGAATAACATCAGACAATATTGTAATATCAGCTTCATCTTATTAAACGATTTAAAGAGGGCTTTCAAACTGAGGTGGTTTGGACTGTGCTTTTGTACAACTTAATATTTACAGAGATGAAACATTTAGGGTCAAAATCACTCATTGTGACCGTTTTATCCCCTAATATTTGTACTGTACCGTATTTTCCGCACATAAGTCGCACTTAAAAGCATTTGATTTTCAGAAAAGCCGACAGTGCGCCCTATGACCTAATGCAACTTATAAATTGTGTTAGTTACAGTCTCTTTATAGTCCTCATGAAGTTGTCTCCCTGTAAGTGTTTCAATGCCATCTGGTGGTGATTATTAGCAGGAACCAATTGTAATATAAAAGGATTCTGCCCTACACTAATTGACATTTGCATTCGCCACCATATACTCAAACAGACAACAGCTCTGCGCAGCCATGATGAAATGATAATACTGTACCAAAAGCATAGTTAACTCCTGACTATATGAAGGAAGAAGGAGACAATCAAGTGTTCGAAGGATATTTAGCCCCTTGTGGGTGTGAGGCCACGAGGTTTGTGTGCCTTTTTGTTGAATCAAATGGCTTCATGTTTGTCATTCATTTGTTTTGTGATGCCATTTGTATTTATATTTTTCATGTCCATGTTTTTGACCAGTTATCACCCTATAATAAACCCTGTATATTTATGGACTTTGTATTATCCTGCATACATATCCTGAGGGAGCTACATATGGATCAATATTTGGATTTCTTGGACGTAGTATTTTAAAAGTTCTGTAGTTTCCGTGCTCGCCACTTAGTCCTTGTGCTGTCTTTGTCTAACTTTTTTCCTAGCCTCCTACCATATTTTTCATCCGAAGAACTAACCATGGAATTATAGTTGGCTAGTCTCTCGATGTAATCGACAACATTTTTTCGACGAAAAGAGCGGGCAGTGGCGAGCCTGCTTGCCCTGCGGGGACACTTCCTGCCGGATACCCCCTGGATCCATGGAGAAAGTGGAGACCGGTGTGCCTGGCAGTACTGTCCGTGGAGGATGTGGAAGACATCTACATTATTGGCCTTTTGATAACTGGTATGCTGCTGTTTGGTATTGGCAGCTTTCTTTTCTATCGCAAAATTCAGCCGACAGGAGCGGCTCTATTGGAAGTGAAGAAGCTGCCGGTCACTCTGGCTGGCTTGGCGCGAATGTCCAACACTCAGACTCAAGCGGTGACTGAGCTCAACCGCAATATTGTTGCGGTTTTGGAGCGACTCCGCGAGATCGACAACAACATGGAGAAGTTGGAATCCGCGCTGCGGAAAGAGTTTTATGATCCCACTGATTGGCGCCAGTGAGGAGATACAGACCAAGGACAACGCTATCTGGCCTTTCCCCTGGATGGAAGTACGCATGGAGTCTAGGGCCCCCCCCCCCCCTTCCTTCTCGGCCATGGACTGATAAGCCGGGACTGTCTTCATGATGAGCAGACCTCGACGAAGCAGCTATGACCTTCACACGCATACACAACCCCCCCCGTGACGTGGTTCAATATGCGGAGCGCAACGATGACCGTGCAGCTGGTCATTTCGGCCGCGTCGCCGTTACACCCTCCCACCCCCCTTTCCCATTCATCCTCCCCCCTTATTACATGTTATGTCTTGTGACTTGTTGTAACTGTCATATGCTTATTTATGTACTAGGGTCTTTTTTATCCTGGACTTAAATTATCCTCGGAAGAGGATAGTTCGAGCGTGTTTTTTTTCCCCTCTCCCTACCCAGCGTTTTCCTTTCTGAATTCTGATTGTAATTTCCCCATTGCGGGACAAATAAAGGATATCTTAATGTTTCTATCCATCCATCCATCCATCCATCCATCCATCCATCCATCCATCCATCATCTACCGCTTATCCGGGGCCGGGTCGCGGGGGCAACAGCTTTAGCAGGGAAGCCCAGACTTCCCTCTCCCTAGCTACTTCTTCCAGCTCTCCCCGGGGGATCCCGAGACGTTCCCAGGCCAGCTGGGTGACATAGTCTCTCCAGCGTGTCCTGGGTCTTCCTCGGGGTCTGCTCCGGGTGGGACATGCCCGGAACACCGCACCAGGGAGGCGCTCAGGATGTATCCGAATCAGATGCCCAAGCCACCTCATCTGGCTCCTCTCGATGTGGAGGAGAAGCGGCTCGACTCTGAGCCCCTCCCGGATGACCGAGCTTCTCACCTTATCTCTAAGGGAGACCCCGGACACCCTGCGGAGAAAACTCATTTCGGCCGTTTGTATCCGGGATCTCATTCTTTCGGTCACGACCCATAGCTCGTGACCATAGATGAGGGTTGGGACGTAGATCGACCGGTAAATTAAGAGCTTCGCCCTTTGGCTCAGCTCCTTCTTCACCACGACAGACCGATACAACGTCCGCATCACAGCAGACGCTGCACCGATCCGCCTGTCGATCTCCCGCTCCCTCCTGCCCCCACTCGTGAACAAGACCCCAAGATACTTGAACTCCTCCACTTGGGGCAAGATCTCCTCCCCGACCCGGAGGGGGCACTCCACCCTTTTCCGACTGAGGACCATGGTTTCAGATTTGGAGGTGCTGATTTTCATCCCAACCGCTTCACACTCGGCTGCGAAACGCTCCAGTGAGAGTTGGAGAGCCCCGTTTGAAGGAGCCAACAGCACCACATCATCTGCAAAAAGCAGGGATGCAATAGTGAGGCCCCCAAAACGGACCCCCTCAACGCTTCGGCTGCGCCTAGAAATTCTGTCCATAAAGGTTATGAACAGAATCAGCGACAAAAGGCAGCCTTGTCTGAGTCCTACCTCCACTGGAAACGATTCCGACTTACTGCCGGCAATGCGAACCAAACTCTGACATCGGTGGTATAGTGACCGAACAGCCCGTATCAGGGGGTTCGGTACCCCATACCCACGAAGCACCCCCCACAGAACTCCCAGAGGGACACGGTCAAACGCCTTCTCCAAGTCCACAAAACACATGTAGACTGGTTGGGCGAATTCCCACATACCCTCAAGGACCCTGCTATGGGTGTAGAGGTTGTCCACTGTTCCACAGCCGGGACGAAAACCACACTGCTCCTCCTCAATCTGAGGCTCGACTTCCCGACGGACCCTCCTCTCCAGCACCCCTGAATAGACCTTACCAGGGAGGCTGAGGAGTGTGATCCCTCTGTAGTTAGAACACACCCTCCGGTCCCCCTTTTTAAAAAGAGGGACGACCACCCCGGTCTGCCAATCCAGAGGCACTCTCCCTGTTGACCACGCGATGTTGCAGAGGCATGTCAACCAGGACAGCCCCACAACATCCAGAGCCTTGAGGAACTCCGGGCGGATCTCATCCACCCCTGGGGCCTTGCCACCGAGGAGCTTTTTAACCACATCGGTGACTTCAACCACAGAGATAGGAGAGCCCACCTCAGGGTCCTCAGGCTCTGCTTCCTCTAAGGAAGGCGTGTTGGTGGAGTTGAGGAGGTCTTCGAAGTACTCTGCCCACCGGTTCACAACGTCCCGAGTCGAAGTCAGCAACGCCCCATCCCCACTGTACACAGTGTTAGTGGTGCACTGCTTCCCCCTCCCGAGACGTCGGATGGTGGACCAGAATTTCCTCGAAGCCGTCCGGAAGTCGGCTTCCATGGCCTCACCGAACTCTTCCCACGCTCGGGTTTTTGCCTCGGCGACCACCGAAGCCGTGTTCCACTTGGCCAGTCGATACCCGTCAGCTCCCTCTGGGGTCCCACAGGCCATAAAGGCTCGATAGGACTCCTTCTTCAGCTTGACGGCATCCCTTACTGCTGGTGTCCACCAGCAAGTACGGGGGCTGCCGCCACGACAGGCACCAACCACCTTACGGCCACAACTCAGATTGGCCGCCTCAACAATAGAGGCACGGAACATGTTCCACTCGGGCTCAATGTCCCCCGTCTCCCCCGGAACATGGGAAAAGCTCTGTCGGAGGTGGGAGTTGAAACACCTTCTGACAGGGGATTCCGCCAGATGCTCCCAACAAACCCTCACAATACGTTTGGGTCTGCCAGGACGGACCGGCATCTTCCCCCACCATCGGAGCCTACTCACCACCAGGTGGTGATCAGTTGACAGCTCCGCCCCTCTCTTCACCCGAGTGTCCAGAACATGCGGCCGCAAATCCGATGACACGACCACAAGGTCGATCATCGAACTACGGCCTCGGGTGTCCTGGTGCCAAGTGCACATGTGGACACCCTTATGTTTGAACAAGGTGTTCGTTATGGACAGTCCGTGACGAGCACAGAAGTCCAATAACAAAACACCACTCGAGTTCTGATCGGGGGGGCCGTTCCTCCCAATCACGCCCCTCCAGGTCTCACTGTCATTGCCCACGTGAGCATTGAAGTCCCCCAGTAGAACAAGGGAGTCCCCAGCAGGAGTACTCTCCAGCACACCCTCCAAGGACTCCAAAAAGGGTGGGTATGCTGAGCTGCTGTTTGGTGCATATGCACAAACAACAGTCAGGACCCGTCCCCCCACCCGCAGGCGGAGGGATGCAACCCTCTCGTCCACCGGTGTGAACCCCAATGTACAGGCACTGAGCCGGGGGGCAATAAGTATGCCCACACCTGCTCTGCGCCTCTCACCGTGAGCAACTCCAGAGTGGAAGAGAGTCCAACCCCTCTCGAGAAAACTGGTACCAGAACCCAGGCTGAGTGTGGAGGCAAGTCCGACTATATCCAGTCGGAAATTCTCTGCCTCACACACCAGCTCGGGCTCCTTCCCTGCCAGAGAGGTGACATTCCATGTCCCAAGAGCTAGCTTCTGCAGCCGAGGATCGGACCGCCAGGGTCCCCGCCTTTGGCTGCCGCCCAGCTCACATTGCACCCGACCCCTTTGGCCCTTCCCATGGGTGGTGAGCCCATGGGAAGGGGGCTCACCACCCATGGGAAACATCTTAATGTTTTAATCTTAAAAACATTTTATTACAACTGCAACGGTTGTATAGCCTCTATATAAATGGAGCTGCATTGTATTGTGTTGTATTCCTTTTTGCGTAGCTCCATCTAGTGGATGCATCATGTAAACCGCAGACACTTTTACAGTTTCTATTGTATGCGCCTTGTAATGTGGTGAGCCCTATATATGAAAACAGTTTTCAAATAGGACATTCATTGAAGATATGCCTTAAAATCCAAAGCGCCTTAGACGGCAGAAAATACGGTAGTTTATTTGAATAATTTTTTTGCACTCATGATTCAGAAGATTCACAGAAATACACCCAAAATATCACTTAACTAACGCACTAGCCAACTCACTGAAACTGTTAGCATTGTGTTTTTTGTTTACATGTCTAATATTTATATATATTTTCCAACGTAAGCTGTTGCTGGATGATTTTAAGAGCAAAAAATCAAATAAAAGGAATCTGTTCAGACATGATATTGATTTATATATTTTTTACTCTTAGGGCATCAAAGGAGAACCCAGCAATTCCAGAGAAGAAGAAATCCAGCCTCTGGCAGTTGTGAGTTCCTCCCATTTGTGTTTGCTCGAATACCAGTCATTGTGATTTCTTTGTTTTGTGTTGATTTTCTTTGTGTTGATTTCCCTCTGTATTACATATTGAATGGGGGGTTCTCCAGGATGTAGGTCAATCTGTCACGTTGAAGTGCAAATCATGGTTTCTGATGTGCTCATTTTCATGTAGTATAAAAATCTCAACAGAGGAGAAGCCTGTTTTGGAGCAGTGAATTCAGCCAAGGCTGTTTTTTTTTCTTGCGCAGTTCTTCTTTAGGTCTTGGTTAAAACTGGTCAAAAGAACTCTCATGGCAGTATAATCATAAGACACGAGTGATTGACTGACGTCTTAATGCGGGCTCTTCTTTGTTGGGTTGCAGGCATGAGTTTCGTTTGTTGTGGAGCTGTGCATATTATTGAAAAGATTTCTGGATAGCAGAGGAACCCGTGGAAAGAACTGACTTCTGATTATCTTACTATTTCTCCTTCTTTTGTGTACTCCTCTATAATCTGCCTGATGTCGTGTGTCTGTGTCTAGGCGGTATGTTGGGAGTGTTAGCTGTAGGTCATGTCTGAGTTAAGATTACAGGCATTAAGGTTTTACATTTGAGCTTTAGAGTACTAACAGACTGTCACAGGCTACCAATGCAAACTACAGTGGTAGCTCTACTTACAAAGTCTCTTCCTATGGAATTTTCAAGTTACGAAATGCCTCAACTGGAAAATATTGCCTCTTGTTAGGAAAGAAATTTCAAGATACGAAAGGTTAAAAAAAATACAGTATGTTCTACTACAGTATTCTCAGCTCTGTTCAGCTTTCCTGAACTCAAAATACTTATAGCTGCTCTGCCATTGGCTATTTCTTCCTGGCATCTCATTGGCTAAGAGGGACCTCTACCGTATGAGTCTATGTGTGTATATTCAGGTAGATGGAACTGTGTCTATGCAGCGCCCTCATCACTCGCCCCTCGTAAATGTGTATCACCCAGAAAAAGTGTTCACCACTCAGGCGATCGCACTGCATTGCAATGGACATTTTTGAAGGATTGTTATAAGCAGACAAAAGCAGACAGACGTTCATTACAAAATGCCAGGCAAAAACCACGACCGAGAAGGAACATGAACTAAAGAGGGCAAAAAACGATGAGGATGCAGTTCAAAGTTAAATGACCATAATTTTTATTCTTCAATCTATTCGTTGTTTTTTTACATTACGATCAACCATCATTTATTGCGCAATGTTTCATATTTTGATGCAATTTTTATGCTTTAGAAAACATTCATGTCTGAATTTTTAGGGGGCTTGAAACAGATTAGGGCCTTTACATGAAAAACGCATCTCGCCTTACAACATTTTCTAGTTTAGAAATTTCTTCCAGAACCAATTAATTTCGTAAGTAGAGGTACCACTGTACTAGTTAATGTCAAACTTGGCTTGAGTAGTTTAGGCTGACTGGATGTCACATGTCCTGTATGAGTTTGTGAATGCAATCTAACCTTCTGTTTAGCTCCATGCATGTTAAATGAGTGCATGTCATCTCATGCCTGAAATAGTGGGGATACGATGCACTTGGTGTAGGAGTGGAGAATTTGTGTGTTCAGCGGCTGTGTTCTCTTTGCTGAGGATACTACGGTGTGAATGGGTGTTGCCGAGACACAGATACGGTTAACCTGTTATGGCTTTCTAGTTGCAGTTAATGTTATAACCGACTCATAATAAAATGCTATCTTTAAGTTGCATAATTAAGACAAAGACAGCGCTAACAATTTAGGGTGAGAGGAATGTGTTTTTGTTCAGTGTTGCATTGTGCTGTCAATAACTTCCAAATCCATCGCACTAACCCTACACCCCCATGCTCCCCTGTTTCATTGCTGCAGACATTTTTTTTGCCTGTATAATCATACAGTGCAAATCATTATTTTGACATATTCATGTTTATCCTTGTAATTGTTACCTTTTTTATGGAGGCTGGCATGCGAACAATTTGTCACCGACCTTTAATTGCTCAAACCCTCCCTCTGCTGGAGCCACTGCTTGTGTCCATCCCTCTATATGTTTGTCTGGATGCTCTTTCTTCCCTTCACTTCCCTTCCCTTCCCCTGCCCTCCTCCCTGCCCTTACAACTCCAGTTTCAGCCGTTTGTTCAGTTCATCGGGCGGCGCGTCAAAGAAACCTCCCGCTGAAGCCCCGGTCAACTTGAAGTACAATGCGCCCACATCGCACATTCAACCGTCTGTCAAGAAGAGGAGCAGCGCCTTGCAGCAGCTGCCCAGCGACAAGAGCAAAGCCTTTGATTTTCTCAATGAGGAGTAAGTCGGACACAAGAGATTGACGATTAATTAATATATTAATATAATGTACACATATCAGCCAATTTTGAGACTTTACTCAAAAGAAAAGGTGAACAAAACGCAAGTCAAATCAGTCCTTTTAACCATGATTCAGAATTACAAAACACATTTGTAAAAGGGCTGTCGATATATACCACAGATTGGCAGTGGAGAGCACGGTCTCCAGGCGAGAACAGAAACGGGCACAGTATCAGCAGGTTAAAGCCCATGTCCAAAAAGAGGAAGAGGGCAGACTGCAGGCTTATGGCTGGAGTCTCCCCAAGAAGCACAAAGTAAGTAGAAACGTTCCTTCAGCCTTTCCTTCATGCCACTATAGATTCTGAACCTCTCACTTATTTCTTCATGGAATCTCTTATTGTCTTGTGACCTGTTGTAACTGTCATATGCTTGTGCAGGAGTTTTTTGCCCAACTCAAATTATCCTCAAAATGAGGATAGTTCGAGCGTGGGTTTTTTTTCTCCCCCTCTCCTTCCCTTGTGGTTTCTTTCTGACTTCAGGGTTGAGTGAACGCTGGCGCTTTTGGCTGCCACTGCTCAACCTGTATTGTTTTGTGTTTTTTGTTATTGTAAAGTTTCCTTGGGTGTCTTGAAAGGCGCTTATAAATAAAATGTATTATTATTATTGTTGCTTTTAGCGAAAAAGAGTGTTGAAATATTAAGCATCCACCATTAATTGTTAGATTCTGTATTGTGTACGGTCAATCATATTTTTGGGGAGAGTTTACACTGTTGTGGATGAAGCTTTGGCAGCATCTTGAAATGTCATTTTCTTTTCACAGAACAATGGTGGTCAAGAGAAGATGAAGGACCTACCTGTCCCAGTTTTCCTTCGACCTTTAGATGAGAAAGATGCCTCGATGAAGGTATGTTCCTTTACTTTTGCTACTATACAGATGCTGTCTTGTGGTTTGACAACTACAACATAGGTTTCTTCTACACCAGGGGTGCCCAATTTGTCGATCCCAATCGACCGGTAGCTCGCGGACTGGTCCCAAGTCGATCGCGAAGGGTTTGGGGGCGGGGGGGCCTCAACACCCTGTCAGTCTCAGTTTCTCAAAAAGTATTTTCAAAATAAAGTAAAATAATAAAGCACGGTGGCCCCTGACCTGCATCACCGGAAGTTGTTAGCGGTCATCGGTCTTTAATTGCAGCTCGCAATCAGAGCTGCTGCGCAATATCTTTTATTGTTAATATTATTCTCATTCAGAGTTTGTTTCATGTACACTTCACCGGGGCCACTGGCAAAGAATGGGAATCTGGATGGTTGGGAGAAGCATTTTAAAACGGTACACGTGAGCTGTGATCGTTAACACGTTGCAAAAGTGTGTCCTCTGCGTCAGGTCTAAATGAAGGTAGCCAGTGACTTTCACAAACACACAAACTCTTGTGTCTATATTATATTTCTGTTTCATTCATCTTAGGGGCCGTTACGACTGTTGCTCATCATGACAAGCGCGTGTAAGTTCGTGCGCTTGCACGTGTGTGCTTTAACGGGTCGATTGCAGGAGGTTGGTTGATCGAAAAATAGATCTTTGGTTGAAAAATGTTGGGCACCCCTGTCCTACACAATCTAATGAGATTTTGAACAAAGAGCAGCATATTTTCCTTTCTTTGCATCTGTATAAGGCAAGTTAGGTACTGTAGTCTACCATGCTTGGAGGTCTTAATATGTAATTCTACACTAATCTACCACAGCAATACTAAAGATAGTGTTACATTCAAATATAATTGACTGAGGGTTCTGCTGTCCACTAAATACTTTGTGTGTATATTATACTATAGTAAAAATTCTCAAGTCTCTTCAGCAGATTACTGCCCAGAATAAGTAATGTTGTGATAGTACTTGTTCATGTGTTTGAGCGAACTTGTGTTTTTGTGCTTCAGCTGTGGTGTGCTGCTGGCGTGCATTTATCTGGAGGTAAAACCAGGGATGGGGGTTCCATCGTAGGAGCCAGTGTATTTTACAGCAATGTGTCAGGCCCAGAGAGCCCCAAAAAGAAAACAGGATCTCATAGCAGCTTGGAAAAATTGGATCAAGAACTCAAGGTTAGAGTCCCCTCATGTTGGTTACACTTACAATCTTTTTCTCAAAACACAGAAAATAACAATGACTAAATTGAAAACATGCACACCTCTTCTGCATTATATGAAAAGGAACAGCAAAAAGAACTGCAACAACACGATGAGTTGTCATCGTTGGTGTGGATTTGTACCAGCACCCAGTCGACTACTAAAGCTGTTGTCATTGATGCTAACCAGCCCGGAATCATCCTTGACAGCTTCATTGTGTGTGATGCCCACGTCCTTTGTATCACCAGTGTTCCAGGTCTGTTGCCGAGTATTTTTATAGAACGAGAAAATGGTGTGTTTTTGTAAAGTGAGGGAAACTACAAGAGCAAATTTCTGCCGCAAAAATAAATAGATAAGACTTGCCCTGTGGTTGACTGGTCCGCCTCACAGTGAAGGGTTCGATTCCGGCTCCGGCCTTCCTGTTGCAGAATTTGCATGTTCTGCCTGTGCCTGTGTGGGTTTTCTCCGGGTACTCCGGTTTCCTCCCACATTCCAAAAACATACATGGCAGGTTAATGGAATTCTCTAATCTAAATTGTCTCTTGGTGCGAGTGTGAGCGCGGATGTGTGCTATGCGATTGCCTGGCAACCAGTTTGTATTGTATTGTATTGTGTCCCCCGTTGAACTTTTTAACCTTTTGCCACATTTCGGGCCTGAAACATAAAGATATGAAATAAGATTTTATTTTGTTCTCAACACCAAGTGGCACACAATTGTGAAGTGTCACCCCCCCACACACACACACTAAAAAATGTGATATTATTCGGCCCCTTGACTGTGAGTGCACCCAACTCACTCCAGAGGTTCCCTGACAATTTCAGATTAATCCATCGTTGACCTAAATGATGATGATAAATTGAGTCCGTCTGTGTGCAATCTCATCTGAATATTAACGCAGCTGCTCGGTGATGGTCTCAGAGGTCTGTTAGAATATTGGGGAGCACACAACATCATGAAAAACACCCCAGACAGGACTGGGATAAAGTTGTGGAGAGGTATTAAAGCAGGATTAGAATATGAAAAGATTCACACATCTCGTGGGGCACTGAGCCTGTGACAAAGGTTTACCTTCCTACAAGACAATGATCCTAAACATAAAGTAAAATCGACAACGGAACGATTCAAAACGAAACATATCCAGGTGTTAGAATGGCAAAGTCAAAGTCCAGACATGAATCTAAAGGGGTGTTCACACGGCAAGATTTGCTCCGGTGCTACTGGAACATTCATTCATTCATCTTCCGAACCGCTTGATCCTCACTAGGGTCGCGGGGGGTGCTGGAGCCTATCCCAGCTGTCTCCGGGCAGTAGGTGGGGGACACCCTGAATCGGTTGCCAGCCAATCGCAGGGCACACAGAGACGAACAACCAACCACGCTCACGCTCACACCTAGGGACAATTTAGAGTGCTCAATCAGCCTGCCATGCATGTTTTTGGAATGTGGGAGGAAACCGGAGTACCCGGAGAAAACCCACACAGACCCGGGGAGAACATGCAAACTCCACACAGGGAGGCCGTAGCTGGAATCGAACCCGGCACCTCCGCACTGTGAAACCGACGTGCTAACCACTGGACTACCGGGCCGCCCGCTACTGGAACAAATAATAATAAAAAATAATAAATAAATTCATTCATGAATTCATTCATCTTCCTAACCGCTTGATCCTCACTAGGGTCACGGGGGGTGCTGGAGCCTATCCCAGCTGTCTCCGGGCAGTAGGCGGGGGACACCCCGAATCGGTTGCCAGCCAATCGCAGGGCACACAGAGACGAACAACCATCCACGCTCACACTCACACCTAGGGACAATTTAGAGTGTTCAATCAGCTTGCCATGCATATCTTTGGAATGTGGGAGGAAACCGGAGCACCCGGAGAAAACCCACACAGGCCCGGGGAGAACATGCAAACTCCACACAGGGAGGCTGGAGCTGGAATCAAACCCGGCACCTCCGCACTGTGAAGCCGACGTGCTAACCACTGGACTACCGGGCCTCCCGCTACTGGAACAAATAATAATAAAAAATAATAAATAAATTATAAAAACAAATCAAATATTGGATGAGTCCACTTCACATTTGCATGCCACTTAGGTTGCCTCCAGAAGTTGCACATTCTCTTGGATGACGTTCAACTTCATGACCCATACCTACACGACCATCTTGAGATTCCATTCCTAAGTGATCAAGTCATTGAAGGGCTCAAATCATATCTTAAAATTCCTTGATAAATGGATGTAACGTAAAAAACTATTTGTGATAGGAAAACATGTGGATAAAAGAATGTGGATAAAAAGAAATGTATCTTGACTAACTTTTTTGGGATATTTAATATGGCTTATGACAAAAATCTAAATACCAACTTTTTAATCAGACATGAATCCAGTAAATATGTTGCTGGTGTTTGTGCTTCTGCAGGCTTCCGAATGGCTTCCAAAACCTCCGTTGTTATGGACCGATCGTTAATGTAATATAGTCGTAGAAAGTTTCATGCATAAAGTTTTTTTTTTTTACCTGGTTCGGGAATTTCTGTTTGACCGAGATCTGCAAGTGGTAGATAAGATTTCTCCCTCTATCTCTCTCCCTCTCACTACCTGCTCTGCAACTTAAAGTAACTGAGCCACCTGGCGTTGAAATGGCTGTCATTACAAGTCCAAATGAAATGAATGCAATCATTCACATCGAACCATAATTATGTACCAACCTTCGGCGGGCCGGATTAAAAAGACCAAGGGGCCGGATCCGGCCTCTGGGCCGTAGTTTGCACACCCCTGCTCTAACACTTTTTCACAAAACCGCAATTCCCATAGTCTTCTGGTCAAGACACTGATAGAGAATCTTTCATTTGATGTCTCCACTTTGGAACAATCAGAAGGCCCTCAGCCAAGGCACATAATTATAATGAGTACACGATGCAGCATTAAAGAATGCAGCCTATACGTAGCCCACTCCAGTTCTAATGGGTGTAATGGAATTTCATCTGAAAGGGTGTTCATTGACACTTATTTTTTCAGTTCACTAACAAAGGTGAAAGGCTATGCCTTGTGCTCAAATGAGTCCCCCATTTATTTTCCCAAATTGATCCACAATTTGTGGTTTTTCAGGTGCCAGAGAGACGGACTATCCAGCAGGTGAGGAACTCACCTTGAGTTCAGAGACTGCGCCCGTCGAAAAGGCCTGTTTGTCCAACAGCAGTAGCAGCACAGCCAGCAATGATGCCGTGCTTGGAGGCATCACTGTCGTAGGCTGCACAGCTGAGGGAGCAACGGCTGTCCCTCAGACAGCAGACGGTGCAGGCAAAGAAAACGGAGAGATGGGTAAGTGAGTTAATCTTTTTCATCACCAACTCCGCTTTACTAACGGTTGTGACTTTTGTAGAAACCACTGAGGAGAGTGAAGGGTCTGCCCGTCAGAGAGGAGTATACAGTAAATATGCCTTCACTGATCCTTTGGGGCTGCAGGAGACAGCAGAGGCTTCCACCAAGTCCTTGCAAAGGTAATCTGGTGAATAACCCAAAAGGTGTCTCAATAAACGTCAAAGTGATGTACAAGTCTTCATGTCACTGTCTTCCGATGGTTGAGTTCAACGTTTAGATAATATGAATGCAATGCAACTATGCTATCAGTGTGATTAACCCGTTCATGCCACCTTGTAATCTGATAACATGGTAAACTGTCCACTACAGTGAAACTCCTCTACAACGAAATCATGTTTGCAGCAAGAAATTTTTCACAACAGGGTTTTTTTCACTGTAGCAAATTTAATCTCGGATGTAAACACACACACACAAACACACTTATTTGTACACGCACACACAAATGTATGTTTACTCTTTATTTTTATTCCAATAGTGCATAAGTATGAGCATACACTTATTTGACACTTCATATAGTCAGTGTAGAAAGAAAAAAAGGGAAAGAAATTGCGAAATTTACGATCAGCATTCACTTTCACTTACATCAATTTTTTGGATAATGTCTTTTATTTGGTTTCCTCAGTCTTTCATTTTGATCACTTTTACCCTCTCTTCCAGCGTCAGAGCTCTTCTTGTTTTAGCTGCTTGATATCCAAAGGTCCATTTTGTAGCAATTTTAGCAATGCAACGTTCTTGCTGCATCTGAAACTAACTCAACTCAACTGTATTTATAGAGCACTTTCAAACAGCCATCGCTGCATACAAAGTGCTGTACATGGAACAACTAACATAGACAACAGGGGTGTTCACACGGCAAGATTTGCTCCAGTGCTACTCAGAGGCTGCCCCAGTAGAGCGTTCACACGTGCAAATTAGCTCCGGCGTAGCCCCGGAAAACGGCTTACTCTGGAGCAAATTTGATCCACCTCAGGGAGGAGGTTTAACAATTTGCTCCAGAGCAAATGCTCATTTGCGAAGCAGCACCTTTGTAAATTTGCATGTGTGAACGCAACTGGGTTAAATTTGCTCCAGAGCAAATGCTCGTTAAGAGTTGATTACGTACGGTGAGAATGCGTTGCTTTAGTGCTCTGTCGGACTTCCGTCATGTTTTTGTTTAATAACGACACAAGACTTGGCTGGTAACAGTCGCAAGCACCTCTTGGGTTATACCATCTCAACTAGAATGGTGGGGGGATAGTCCCCAAACGTCATCTTTCCTTTTATAGTAAACTGGACTGTTTCGGAGTTGTTTGTGTAGTTTGTTCCTTTGGTGTGTGTTCACAACCCCCCGCCCCCCATTTAATTTATTTTGTGATTTCCTCTCTTGATTTTCTGTTTGGTGCATTATATGTTTGCTTTTCTGAGTGCCATTGAAGTCATCGTTGATTTACAATTTCGGGGGCGATCACTCTCGAGCAGAAGGCACGGAGACCGAGAAGGATGTGCCTGTACAGTAGTCGCTGGAGTTGTGTAAAAGTTTTAAAAAGAACCAACACGACAGCTCATTTGTTTTCTGTCGTTTTGCTCCGCTGCAGAAACTGCCGTGTCAAAGCCAGTGGAGCTGCACCAACGCTGTGCCGGTGCTGACACGCTCAGCGGCTTTGTACGTGTGAACGATTGACAAAATTTGCTCCGGTGTAAAATATATCGCAATGAAATACATCAGTGCAGCGCCGGAGCAAATGTGTGCTGTGAGAAAACCCCTTACAGTAAAGCAACAAATCGGTAACAAAGAAGGGAGAAAGCACCGAACAGCAAAACCAAGGACAAATCTGAGTCAAATGCCAAAGAATACAAGTGAGTTTTGAGGCGGGTTTGAAAGATGGGCAGCGAGGAGGCTTGCCGAATGTTCAGTGGGAGGTCATTCCAGAGAGAGTGACCAACAACAGAAAAGGCTCGATCCTCTCTGAGCCTCAGCCTAGTTCTCGGTACCTCCAATAATGTCTGGTCCTGAGGCGCCGGGCAGGTGTGTAGGGGCGGATGAGCTCGGAGAGGCCATTTAGAGTTTTGAAAACAATAGCAATAACAAATATTTCCTGAACTACTGTGCATGTGTAAACCAGTGTGGTGGTTGCTGTGGCTGTTTCCGAATGAAGCAGTAGAGGTCGCTGTTGGATTAGACTTCATTGTAGTGAATCTCATCGTGAGCTAAGAGCAGAGAAAAAGATTTTGTATAACGCAACAGTGTTTTTTTTTTTTTTGTATGGGGGGCAGGAAAGTGGGAAAGATGTTAATGCAGGAACATTTTTTCACAATAGGGGGTATTTTCGCCCTTGTAGATTTCATTGTAGAGGAGTTTCACTGTCCCCTGTCCCTGAAAGGGTGAAGAACAACACCGGTCATCAGCCCCAAGCCACTTGCATTGCACCGTGCCTAATCTGCGCTGCAAAATGATCAATCAACCACAAAATGTGACGGAAGCGGATTAGTCTGCCTGGATCTGTTGTCCTGGTTTTGCACAGAATTTAGCGCATGTCCTTCAGCATTCCTGTCAGTCCCACCGTTTCTATTGTGAGGCACTCTGGTCGGACTATTCGTCCAAGCTGCCTTGCATGTGCAGACTGAGTGAAGTCCACATATTTAAAGGGATTTTTCATATATGTAAACTATTTGCAGCAGTAAAAAGTTATACGTTGTCGATTATTAATAGAATAACCTTATTATTTTTAATGTACCGTATTTTCCGCACTATAGGGTGCACCAAAAAGTCTTCAATTTTCTTAAAAGCTCACCGAGCGCCTTAAAATATAGTGCGTCTTGTGTATGGTCATTACGGTAATACGTCGACTCCAAGAGGGCTCCTTCCTGGAGACATGCTTCCAATGTTGTAACTTGCTGTTGGTTCAGTAAACTGTGTCGCTGCTTTATTAAATACGTTTTTGTTGCGGCTCCAAAAAAGGAAAGCTGTGGTGGTGTTTTTTTTTTTAAAACAGTCTCAACAAATGCAGGTAAGTCTTTGTCCATCTATGTGCCTTCTGTTCTTTAGTTCGACTCGAGGTGCGTTCAAGACCGCCTCCGAAAAACGTAAACTAACAATTACTTCAATGAAACTAGGAAAATTGAAAATAATACATTTACACTGAAAAGCAAGAGAGGATATCACAAAATAAATTATATAGCCCCGACTACAGAATTTATGTTGTGATTTCATCAATTGTGAATACACAACAAAGGAATAAATAACTACTGACATCAGGTCGTTCTGTAGTTAGAGCAATAATCAAGGAAATGGCAGTGCGTTTTTCGAAGGCGGTCATGAACGCCTTTCGAGTTGAACTGAAGAGAAGGCACGGAGACGGACAAAGACTCACCTGTATTTGTTGAAGAAAGGAGAGCTGTGTTTTTTTTTTAAACAGACTTTATTAATGGTTATCACAGTCTGAACAAATACAGGTACTTTACGTCTATGTCCATCTGCGTGTCTTCTCTACTTCTGTTCCACTCAAGAGGCGTTCATGGCCGCCTCCGAAAAACATAAATTAATGATTAGTTGAATGAAACTACGAATAAAATCAAGCGAGGACATCGCAAAATAACTTCTTTAGGGGGATATAGAATTTACTTTATGATTTCCTCGCTTGATTTTCTGTTTTGATGCATTATTTTCAATTTTTGTAGTTTTCATTTAAGTACAGTAATAGTTAATTTAATTTTGTCAGATGCGGTCATGAACGCCTCTTGAGGTCATGAACGCCTCTTGAGTTGAATGGAATGAGCGTAGCGCCATCTAGTGGAGGCATTGTAGATTGCGCCTTATAATGTGATGCCTCCAATTATGAAAAAAAAATAGTAAAATAGCCATTCATTGAAGATGCACCTCATAATCCAGCACGCCTTTTTGTGCGGAAAATACGGTACTTTTAATAACTTTAGAAACAAGTTTAAAAAAAATATGGCTGGCAGCCAAGCACGTCATGTGATAACCAGCACATGTAAAAGTTGGACTGCAGCGACATATAGACACAGAGCTTCACTGAGTGGAATACATCCAAAGTTTTAATCCTGAAAAACATGAAGCCATATGATTTCCAGTTAATGCTAAAAAAAAAAAGTCTACTGATTGAGATTACACTTTTGATGTGAAAGATGTAAAATACATATTGGAAAACGTGTAGACCAAGAGATATGCAGACATGTTTGCCATTTCGTTCGCTCACTACACAAGCATGGACAATGCCGTAATTACTGTTCTCCGACCTTGCGTGCATGAAGATCACAGGACAGAGCTGGCCCTCTTGACCAGTCTATCCAGTCTCTCTCTTTCCCGGGCTGAGATGCTGAATGCTTGATTTCTCTGCTTAGTCGAGAGTGTGACCTGGGAAAAGCTGGCATGAGTTCAAACTCCACTGCTGAGGAGCAGGATCTGATGAGAGAAGAGGCTCAGAAGATGAGCAGCGTCCTGCCCACGATGTGGCTTGGGGCACAGAACGGATGGTGAGAATCAATTGACGTTCATTTTATGGTTTGTTTTGTGAGCAGAAAATTCAATCTGTGTGTTTGTTGTATTTCTCCAGTGTGTATGTCCACTCCTCTGTGTCACAATGGACAAAGTGTCTCCATTCTGTCAAGCTGAAAGACTCTGTACTAGGCATTGTGTAAGTTCATTTAGATTTGCTAACTGAAAAGCTCTGCCAACCTAGCATTTGATGTGGTTTTTTTGTTTTGTTTTGTTTTTCTCGGTCACAGACATGTGAAAGGGCGTGTCCTGGTTGGCCTGTCTGATGGCACGTTAGCCATCTTCCACCGTGGAGCTGGTGAGCAGACGTAAAATTCCATCGCTAAAATCACCGTTAACTTGTTTTCTCCTATTTAACTTGTTTTTGTTGTTGTTGTTTTTTTTATGTTCCAGATGGGCAGTGGGATCTGACCAACTACCACCTGCTCGACTTGGGGAAAACTCACTACTCCATCCGCTGCATGACTGTGGTGCACGACAAGGTGTGGTGTGGTTTCAGAAATAAGATATATGTGGTGCAGCCCAACGCTATGAAGATTGAGGTAAAGTAACATTCATGTTCCATTTCTGGTTATTGAATGTTTTCAAACTGTGGGAGTGAAAATAATTTCTTTCATCATGTTTTCACATTGCCTGCATTGGCTGTTTGGTTTTAACAGAATTTTTAATGTCTGGTTGATGAATTTTGACAGAAAAGAATGAACTTTCTCTCACCTATAATACATTAATTCATGTTGCTAATTATTTTAAGAGAACACACACATTACTGTATTTATTTGTAGTCACCCCAGAGCAGAAGCTGTCAGTCAAAAAATATATTATGGAAAAGAAAATTCCATTCTGTAATTTTGTTGGCGGCAGCGAATAAGTTTTGTTTGGATTTGAAACTTCTGTTTCTCATGACAAAAAAAAATTGGAATCATCATAAATCATTGCAGCCACTCCATTTCAAAATTTGGCACCAATGCAGCAAAAGTATTTGCCAACTGCCAAAAGGAAGTAGAAGGCGAAGAAATAGAAGACGAGGACGAAGTAATCGAAAATGAGGATGAAGCAATAAAAAATTGTGAAATAGAAGAAGGTGAAGAAATAGAGGACGAAGAAATAGAAGCATACACAGAAATATAAGATGATAAAATATAAGACAAAGCAGTAGTCTTTCGCAAAAAAATGCATGATGCATATCAGTTTTCTCATGTCAACAAAGAAGGGAAAGTCTCCCCATCCAGCACGTGAGTTTAACTTGTGCGATCCGACACGGCGCAGGAATCCAGTTAAGATGAGTCATTTTAAACTAAAAAGGAAGACTTTGCTGTAATTACAGGAGGTAGTTTCAAATACAAACGGAACTTGTTCGCTGCTGTGATTCGGGAACGGGGATTTTGAGTATGAGTCCGAGCTCTAATTTTAATATGTGCAAGTCACACCTGAGTATCAGTGGTAGGATCAGCCACACTATGAAAAAAAGTGTGACTTAGAGTCAGACAAATGCGAAATGTAGTATAATTTTATTCTGCTCACGATTATGTATGTAAATTTGACCCTGCAGAAGTCGTTTGATGCACACCCCCGTAAGGAGAGCCAGGTGCGTCAGTTGGCATGGGATGGTGACGGGATCTGGGTATCTATCAGGCTGGACTCCACCCTCAGGCTCTTCCACGCCCACACTTTCCAGCACCTACAGGATGTGGACATTGAGCCTTATGTCAGCAAGATGTTGGGTTGGTTCATTGTCTTCAATGTATTCTGGAGCCACCGTTGCACACAGGTTTCTGGGAAGGTCAGGGATGCGATGTTTTACAATGATTTACGCACTTTTTCAGGTACGGGGAAACTGGGCTTCTCATTTGTGCGAATCACGGCTCTCATGGTGTCTTGTAACCGTCTGTGGATTGGTACTGGAAACGGAGTCATCATTTCGATCCCTCTCGTAGAGAGTGAGTATTGAATTGAATCTGTAATCAATTAGTGTCTTTGTGGATACCTTGACATTATCATCTGTAAACCAACTCAGATTTTTTTAGACCGATAAATGGATAGATGACATATGGGATGAGTTAGGTAAGGCTATGAAAAACGACTTCTGGACGACTTTGAAGAAATTCAGGGTTCCCAATTTTTGCTTGAAATAATTTGCATAACTTTTCCGGGAATTCTGCAGGACTGTTTCATCTGTCACAGAATGAGTCAAGTTGTCACAACATACACTAATAAATTCCAGCCCCAAAATTTGGACAAATGTTATTTTCTACAATTGTACATTTAAACAGATTGTTTCATTGCTTTCACAACCGCTGCAGCAGTCACAAAACACTTTAGAGAACAGGTCATTTTAAAATGACAAAATAATCATAACAGATAATAAATACACGTGAATACACATAACATAAGACATGGACAGTCATGCATTCAGAACCACTATTCCTGCGTATACTTCGTTTGAAGCAGTTCTGGATGAAAGAGGAGAGAATCCGTGTCCTTTCACCAGTCGATCAGAGATGTCATGCAGAAAATGTACACATGTCTGCTACAAGCAAAGTTAAGTTTGAAAGTAAACGAGAAGCTGCAGCGTCCATTGACGAAAAAAGAGATTGGTTCGCTTCACTTCTCCCATCCCATGTAAAATCCGCTTCAAATCCAAGCGGCAACTCTCAGTTCCAAATATGCAGCTACGCTCCGTGCCGACGCTCCACGCCGACACTCCTCTCTCCTCAACCTCGGCTCCACCAGCCATCCATTCAGCCGCACCAACGCAGACTGGCCAACAGCACCGATATCTCCACTGAACAAAACGGGGCCTTGAAAAATGCTGGCTTTTGCAGGTGCAAAAAACACAAGCGGCCCGGGGCTATCCAGCGGCGACAGTCAAATAGCATCGATGTTCCCCCTGTCTACCCACAAGGCAGAGAGAAACAGTGGAAGGGAAAACAATTTTCCAGGACAACTCGAGTGTTTGCAGGACGTTTTTTTTCCTCGCGTTCCATGACTGTAAAATTGGTCAATCACTTTCCAGGTTTTGTAGAACGTGTGGAACCCTGAATAATGGGTCCACCAGGGAAGCACTGCACCATTAACACTGTTGACTTTAAATTGTGACTTGCTGTGGGAGAATACTTTGAAGACTTCCTCAATTCCACCGACATGCCTTCCTTTGAGGAAACACAGTCTGGGGACTCTGTGGTGGGCTCACCTATCTTTGGGGTTGAAGTCACGAGGTGGTTAAAAAAACTCCTCTGTGGGCAAAGCCTCGTGGGTGGAAGAGAGCAAGAGGAAGAGAGGTTGCAGAGCTCTCCTGGTTGACATGTCTTGCCATAATTTTGACGCCGGAGACAGTGCCTCTGGATTAGCAAACCGGGATAGTGGTAACCTTGTGTTAATTTTTGCAGCTAAGCCTACGAAGGGAACAGGTAGCCACCCAGGGAGTGAGATTCGCGTCTACGGTGATGAGAGCAGTGACAAAGTAGCTGCAGCGACATTTGTTCCATACTGCTCCATGGCCCACGCGCAGCTCTGTTTCCATGGACACCGCGATGCCGTAAAGTTCTTCACCGCCGTCCCAGGTAAACCAAATGGAGTTATCAACTTGGTGCCCTTGAGCCACATGAGTAGACTGTGGCTCTGTTTTAATAATAGCTTACCACTATCTGTTTTTTTTTGAGGGGGGTGTTAGTGTTTTATTTTTTTTAATTAGACTTACATTGTGGTAAATTTAGAAATTAATTTTTTTTTAAAAAGGGCTACAAGTTTGATATGAATGTTAAAATTAATTGGCTCAAATTATTTTGTGGGGAAGTCATCTGGTAATTTCATTGTCGTGTGTGGATGAAATCAGATCCATTTTTCGATCTGTTTTATCCTCACGATGGTCGCGGAGGGAGGAGGGTGCTGGAGTTAGCTGTTTTCGGGCAGTAGGCGGGGTACACCCTGAACCAGTCGCCAGCCAATCGCAGGGCACACAGAGACAAACAACCATCCTCAATTTAGAATGCTCAGTCAGCCTGCCACGCATGTTTTTGGATTGTGGGAGGAAACCACAGTACCTAGAGAAAATCCACGCAGGCCCGGGGAGAACATGCAAACTCCACACAGGAAGGCCAGAGCCCACGACCTCTGCACTGTGAGGTCGACGCGCTAACCACTGGACCCACCTAGAAAATTATTTTTGGACATGTGTGTCAAACTTGTGTCCCTTTGCATTAATCATCATCCAAAAATTGTAGCTGTTTAAAAAAACCCTGCCATACATAGCCTTTATACAAATCATCTTCAATTCAGTCTTCCAAATGATTTTAATTTGCACGTTAATCAATAAAATAACATCGACAGGAAACGGATTTGATATCAGGCTAGATGTAATCATTTGATAGACTTCTCCCTGAGTCTTTGTTGTGCACTTAGGGGACGTTAGAAGATTAAATATAAATCTGATTTAAGTTGATGAAATGCTGTAATGTAACGGGATATTGATTATGAGAGTGTAGTGATAATATACAAGCAAAAAGGTATTGTCCTGTGGAAAGCAGATGCTGCACTGGTGGATCATGAGAAATGGAGTTCCAACAATTGACACAATTGAAGTGTGTTGATGTTTCTCAGGTCATGCCCTTCCATCCACATCCAGCTGTGGAGATGACAAGACGTCAGATGCCCCATCACAGGATAGAAACAAGTCTATGTTGGTGATGAGTGGGGGGGAAGGCTACATAGATTTCAGGATGGGTGAGTTTTACTGTTCAAGACCATGTTTTGCCTTGCAAAATTAAACATGGGGAATCTGGTTAATATTGAGTACGGAGTATATGAATGAAGCAGAAAATTCCACCCATGCAAAATGGTAGCGCCCTGCGATATATAAACACAGATGGATTTTTCTGCTGATTTCGTATTCCATTGCGCAATATTAATCAGAATACTGTGGTTCGACCAGTGGGGGCACATACAAAATTGCAAAAGGCAATTTCTGGTTTGACTTCGGCTTTAACCCTTTAAGGGACAGCGGTTACTATATGATGCATTAAAGGGTTAATATTATGGAAAATCATGTTTTGGGGGTTTTTCCCCCTTTTTAGTGCTGGCCTAATCATCAAGTGTGATATAAATCTATTGTCTGCTTATTTCTGAAAATGCGTCTGTGAACGAGACTGTTAGGCAACAGAGTGGGTAATTTACAAAACCTGAACACACCATACACGTGTTTTGTGTTTCGAGGATCACTGTATGTCAAATCAGCTTTTCCCATTGAAATGAATGGACATACAATTCATCCATTCTCACCTTCTCCTAAAAACACAAAGCTTTTTGTGGTGCATTTTCTGAAAGAAACGTACCTTCATAACATTGTACTTTATAAAAACATACATTCATTTTTTAATTAAATAGAATAAAAAGAAACAGTTTTTGCCACATTGCATCAAATAAATGCTGCTCCTGGTGTGCCCGATTTGTCCACCTGGGGGCAGTATAAGACAGACACTACAGTACAGATAGACCTGGCCTGTTCATTGACATGTTATTGAAGAAATTCCACTTGTGGTCTTAAGTCCTTGTCTCTCTGCAGCAGCCAATTGGCTTGCAGCAGGGCATGTCCTTCGTAGAACCCAATGGGAGGTTATGATAACATCTCAGTGCTTCTCGGAGTGTGGTGCTAATATTCATCGTTATTTGCCAAAATGCCGCTGTTGTAAAATGTGAGTTGAGTTCACAGGAACGTTTGTATCTCAATTTTGAGCTTGCAAGGTAAAGCAAGTCATAAGTTAGGTCAGTCACCTGTGTCTTAAGCCACCACCGTATGTTAGTAAGACTTCTGGGAACTTTAAAAAAATAAAAATAAATAAAATGAAAGCTTGCAGTGGTTCTAGAAGACCACGTGACATCTTTTTGTGTCTCCAGGGGACGAGGAAGCGGAAGCGGCGGAAGTGGAGGATGCCCCAATGAAACTTCAGTCCCCGCTAACAATAGCTGAGCGCAGCCACCTCATCGTATGGCAGGTCGTGGACAATGACAAATGAAGCGCTGACCTCAGCACCCTCAGACCTGCCTCAAGCACTTTGTTTTTCAAAGCCAAACAACGAGAAGTTATGTTGGTGCGTCTTCACTTATTTGGCCTAACGTTTTCCTAGTGAATATGAAAACCTTATTTATTTATTCAGCACATCTGTTCTTCACATCAGTCATAAAAACCCAAACATAAACCAGCCATTTTTATGAGAAATGTCTGGTTGAAGGCAAGTCAGACTAACTGTGTTTCTTTGAAATAGTGTGTAGGCAATAATGTAAAGCAGGAAACAAACCTTTATGGACAGAATTTCTAGGCACAGCCGAAGCGTTGAGGGGGTCCGTTTTGGGGGCCTCAGTATTGCATCCCTGCTTTTTGCAGATGATGTGGTGCTGTTGGCTCCGTCAAACGGGGCTCTCCAACTCACACTGGAGCGTTTCGCAGCCGAGTGTGAAGCTGTTGGGATGAGAATCAGCACCTCCAAATCTGAAACCATGGTCCTCAGTCGGAAAAGGGTGGAGTGCCCCCTCCGGGTCGGGGAAGAGATCTTACCCCAAGTGGAGGAGTTCAAGTATCTTGGTCTTGTTCGCGAGTGAGGGTTGGAGGGAGCGGGAGATCGACAGGCGGATCGGTGCAGCGTCTGCTGTGATGCGGACGTTGTATCGGTCTGTCGTGGTAAAGAAGGAGCTGAGCCAAAGGGCGAAGCTCTCAATTTACCGGTCGATCTACGTCCCAACCCTCACCTATGGTCACGAGCTATGGGTCGTTACCGAAAGAACGAGATCCCGGATACAAGCGGCCGAAATGAGGGTGTCCGGGCTCTCCCTTAGAGATGAGGTGAGGAGCTCAGTCATCCGGGAGGGGCTCAGAGTCGAGCCGCTTCTCCTCCACATCGAGAGGAGCCAGATGAGGTGGCTTGGGCATCTGATTCGGATGCCATCTGAGCGCCTCCACGGTGAGGTGTTCCGGTCATGTCTCACCGGGAGGAGACCCCGAGGAAGACCCAGGACACGCTGGAGAGACTATGTCACCCAGCTTGCCTGGGAATGACTCGGGATCCCCCGGGGAGAGCTGGAAGATGTAGCTAGGGAGAGTGAAGTCTGGGCTTCCCTGCTATAGCAGTTGCCCCCGCGACCCGGCCCCGGATAAGCGGTAGATGATGGATGGATGGATGGATGGATGGAAACAAACACAAACTCAACAGGGTTTCCCCCCCCCCCCTTTTTTTTTTTTTTAAAACCAAAAATATAGTCGAGTGTCTCTCCCCAGTCCACGACATGGATTATTATTGTCTCCAAATATGCAACAGATGGCACAGACAGCATCCAGTTTGGTGCCTTTTGGTTGACATTCGACTCCTCAAAGTGGAATGTGTTCGGACAAATGAACACGTTGGCTGTTTTGCATAAAACTGCTGTGCCGAGGATGAGTCCAACCAAATAAGCGGCAGAGGATGCAAGATTCGGTCGATCAAAAGAGAACATTGTGACACGGTCATGCGTGTGTTTCCAAACACTTAAACTCCGACAGCTGGAAATGATCAAGAAGCATGCTGGCAAAGGAACGGGGAAATAGAAAAGATGATCAGCAATAAGGTTGGAGGTTTTTAGTTACAATTTTTGTTTTCCTTCATTTCACTCATTTGCAATACCCCCCCTGCCCTTCAAATGTAAACAGTCCTCCAGCCGCCTTAGGCCGTTCCCAGCATATATTTATTTTTGGCTTGAAAGAATGTTACGTTTGCTACCAAAGGATTCTTCATTAAAGCTCGGCACGCTCTGAATTAAACGAATCGTGTCTCATGAGAATGCGGCGCCTTTCGGTCACAAAAAATAAAATAAAAATCAGCCTCTGTTTTGCTAACGCGCATATATTTTGTAAGCAAACTCTTGGTGTAAATAAGATGTAATTTTCAGACTTCAATTTAGAAATTGTGGTGGAATATTTTCATAGAATGAGAAGAGCCAAAAAAAAAAAACTATTGAGTGCGTCCACCCAAGCATTGACACGTGCAGCGATGTGAACAATTCTTGCACAAAATATTTGCTTTTATATGAAAGAACTTTTGAATGTCTTCTTTTATGATGGTGGCGGTGGTGGTCGAATGACAGCGAAACTGTTTCCTGCCCTCTGTCCTTTGACACTGCAATGGTTTGTTTGTTTGGTATTTAAGAAGATAAAATAAGGTCTGTCGACAGCGTTGCGCGTCTCAGTGCTTGTGTGTGTGTTCTCTTCGGTAGAAGATAGACATGTAATTGCAGTTTAGCCATTTCAGTATTTATTTTAATGATTGAGCCTTTGCAGTTCAGAGTGTATCTTTTTTTTTTACATTAAATATAAATTATCCAGTATGTATGAAAGATGATTGAGGACGGCTTGGGTGATTGCGGTTGTAAAAGTAGTCATACTTTACTGAGCTATGCAAAAATATCCGCAGGGAGAAGAGGGATGTGTGGTGTTTCCTCAGCAAGAGGTTTTCTAAAAATAGACAAAAAAAGGCAAAGGAAATTTCATCCATCCACATTCTGATACTGAGCACTTTGTCCAAACACTCTTCTCCCTCCTCGGATTTACATAAAGCGATTGTCAGAAACTTGCCAGGGACTGTTGCAGTCCCAGTTTGCAGTACACAAACACAAATATGTACTCCTACATCTCTCGCCTTATTTTTAACAATCAATTAAAAACTATTTTGTGGGCAGAATGAGTTTGCCTGTTTTTTTCCCCCATTTTAATGAGGTGGTTTCACAACTCAAGACTTAGAAACAAGTCCTGAAACATTCATGCTAGTTTATATTTTTGGCAATTGCATTTTGGCATCCCCCACACATTTCTGTATCAAGACTTCTGTCATTTTAATCAACCCTTTCGTATGATAAGCTGTCCACTGTCCACCCTTTAAACCAAGAGTGCCCTCTAGAGGAGTAAAATATTGTCACAAGTGCTTTGTGAAGCTTCATTTGTGCGTTCCCACTTTATTTGTGTTTGGTGCCATGTATTGGTTAGCCAGCACTGCTTACTAATTGATGATCTTTGTTTCACGTCACAATCATAGATTGGTCAATGATGACCAAACAAAATAAAGATTTGTGATTTAAATATTGAAGTGATAGGCCCGAATCAGGAGGACAAACCAGACACTGCACAATATAGTTGCTCAGGCTAATTTTTCGGACATTTCATAATCGGGCCTTCGCTGACTTTGATTTGGTCTGATTCTTTTGTGGACGTTGCTTTAGCTGATTTGACATTTCTTGGAGTCTACTTTTTTTTTTACTTGTAGCACTGCATGTAAATATACTTCTTTGTATGCTCGTTCCAATCACTCAAACTTGCTTTTTGAAATAATACAACTTTGACTTCTGCTAAGGCAATTCATCTGTTACAATGTTTTTTTTAAAGCATGAAAGTGCATTTCCCCGAGTAGAGCAATACACCACACTCCGAATTGCATTTGTTTGATTCCCAGAACTAATTTGTTTCTCAGCAGCAGAGACCCCAAGGCAGTATTTCATTTGTGTAAGCTTCGTTATAGTTATTTATTTATTCCCAGAGTTGGGATTTCAGCTTGACGTGCCATATTCACTGCAACTGGGCATGACCAATTGAATTTGGACATGATAAAATGTTCAGTTCCTTGTTATTTAATACAGCCAACTTGGACTCCCACTGGGAAATGGAAGGTTTCTTCTAGATTAAAAAAAAAGTTTCATACATATTTTGAAAGAAGAAATGTAAACAGGAACTACTTAATTCATAGCAGTGAGGAATTGAGAATAAATTTAGATGTGCTATTTTGATAACTGGCTGATTCTCAGTCGTGTTAAATCAAGCTATCAAATACTGTACGCCGCAAATACGCAACATTACATCATCCCGGCGTCTTTTGTTTTGTAAAAATTAGTCTTCTAGCTTTCACTTTCAGCCAAATTGATCCCAAATATCATTCTTTTATGTCTAATCCTTGGGGACAGGGTTTAGCTGGAAATTCTGTAACAGGCATCATTTCTGTACAACATTGTACCATATTGTCGCTGTCCAGTGGGAATTCCCCCCCCCCCCCCCAAAAAAAAACGCGTTATTTCCATTTTTGTCATATTTTAGTTTTTTATATTCATGGGGTGTCTGCATTTCAAATTCAGGGAAAGATTTGACTTTGTGACTTGTGTGAATTATCAGCTCCACCAACAAGAGTACAAGACGCAACGCCTACAGCCCTACACATTCTCATTCTATCAATTACAAGAGCTGCATCAAATACAGTACTCTGCAATTTCAAACGAATGATGCTGTGGTTGTTCTTGGTTGCAGTCAAAGTAAATAACGTCCTTAAGACTGATCACGAATGTGTTCAAATCATTTTGCGACTCGGTGGACTTGCCACAGAGAGGATTAGAAGTGGGGCAAAAATGTGATAAGTAATTCCAAAGTATCTCCAGTCCACAGTACTTACTTTTTCTTACAACTCTGACCTACATAGACACGTTGAAATCAGAGCAGCATTTCCAGCCAATAAGCAGTCACGTGCTGGAAGTACAAGTGAGAGTGCATTCATGAGCCTTGAATATGTAAGTTGAGGGGTTAGTAATTTTTGAATGGATGGCTCTACTTTACGAAACGGCAAAAAGATTGATTGCGTTTGAAGTCAGCTTTATTAGGGGGGGAAAAGATGTCTACATCGCAGCAGGATCGAAATCACACTCTCGGCAACAAAAATCACTTCCTGCTTTCCCTTGCTTCAACAGCCAATCAGAAACTATCAACATAAAAACACGTCTAAGCAATTATTAAACAACAGAATGCAATTTAGGTAATTTTAACATGTAATAATATGATGCGCAAACAGAAAGTGATAATTAATAATCTAACATAAGCTTACAAATATAGCAGCTCGAATATAAAGACAAATGAAACATTTCAAAATGGCTCTTGTATTATCTTTCTCACACGTATACCACCAAACATTCCAGAAGGTTTATTACAAAATCTACTTGCCGTTATGAATTACTCAAAGTTCAAATTTGATCTTAATATTAGCTTTCCGTGGGAGATAACCTTTTACTTCCAGTTATAATAAGCACACACCGGGAGCTAGGAGGTGCTATAGCGCCATTATAAATCTGTGTAGCCCTGGTAAAGCCCTCCACTGGAGCTGGTCCATGTGGCCCAAAATTCATCATTTATCAATCGCGTCCCTCCACAATAAGGATATATATCACGATATAAAATTAAGGTTAAAAAATATTTTGAGCTCATAATAATTGCATAAATAATTCACTTTGGTATGATTGAATTCTATACTCCATTCGAGAAGCTAAATTGCTCCAAATGACAGTCAAATAATGACAGTCAGATTAATTAGGATAACATCTGATATTTTAAATGAAAACACCGTACTATAGGCTTTCATTTAGTTCACGAGAATTCATTCAATATCTGTGTCCATGAATTAATTAGCCATTACCGATTCTGTTTTCAACCGCAGAACGCAAGTGCATTCAATTAGATTCATCAAATGTCATCCGTCAAAATAACAACTCGGTGCTCAAGTGACAAATAGCAGTGCTGATAGATTGAGTTGGATAAAATCTGCATGGATAACAGTTTAGAATTTTAATTTCCTGTCTCCACTTCTGCTGCTGTTTTAAGTATTTATTATATTACCAGAATATACTGCTCTTTTTAGCTGATCTATGCAGTGACGTAGCAACTTAATTTCAGCCTTTTGGTTGCTGTATATGTTTCTTTACGCTTAATTTCTCTCGAATCACTTATTGCCTGGTATTTTGCTATTTTGAGTGAGTGAGTGAGTGAGTGTGAGAGAGAGAGAGAGAGAGAGAGAGAGAGAGAGAGAGAGAGAGAGAGAGAGAGAGAGAGAGAGAGAGAGAGAGAGAGAGAGAGAGAGAGAGAGAGAGAGAGAGAGAGAGAGAGAGAGAGAGAGAGAGAGAGAGAGAGAGAGAGAGAGAGAGAGAGAGAGAGAGAGAGAGAGAGAGAGAGAGAGAGAGAGAGAGAGAGAGAGAGAGAGAGCTTATATTGAATACATTGTTTATACCACTCACCTACCATCCCGCACTGTAATTTAGATTTTTTAAAAAATAATTTCATGAAAGTTTAAAAACATTAAGTAGTTCACCATTAGTAGCCATTCTGTTCTGAGTGGGGATAGCGGAATAGATGTTGAAAAGCTAGGTCCCCAGGACAAAGTTCTGAGGCACATCTTAAGTGAGGGTTTGATTTAACAAAATTTTGCTGAAACGAAATTATCTGGAAAAGGATGCAAAACGGGGGTGGGGGGGGGGTCCTCGGTTTATGATTGTACAAATTGATTGAATTCCTTGAAAACTGCCACAGGCTCCTGGCAAATTAGGAAGACACAATTTTTTCAAATCTTAGTGAAAAAAAATGCCAATTTCTAATTTTCCTGGAAGCGACAGCGATCTCTGTCAACTTTCTCTTTAGACGCTACAATCTTCATTTTAGAAATGAGGGCGAAAGGGCTACATCAGGATTTTCAATTTATTCTGAGGCTTAATGCAATGAGCGTGGCTAGTTCGGAGTGCGCTTGTTCTGAAAGCACAGACAGCGCCAACAGGTCTGCTGCCATCTTCCGGTAAAATATAAAATAGCTTTTTTGTACAGATGTACTGTATTATCAACTGTGGTCAACAGTGCTGATGGGCCAAACTTTATTATTTTTATGCCAGATGTTGATGGCTGGTGGAAATTTAAACAGGGGACCGCAATTGTTCCCTGCACCGGACTATGGACATGCCTACTCTCCAAACTGGAAAACACAACCTTTCTACTCCGTACTTTGTCAAAACAGGCTTTTACATTCTCAGTTTTGTTGAATGAATTGATTAATTGTAGGATATCTAAAAATTAAAGTGACTTATTACAGTATTTCTGCTTTTCCCAGTTTTCCATTTTTATTTTTTTGACTCGAGTGTCAGTAATTCTTTTTTTCCATTTGATTGTTATATTTTTTAGTCAAATATTTACTGTGAGTATAACTTTACTAGTCCATGATCCCAGAATAGCGATAGACTAAGCTTGGCTCATTAAAGCTTACTTACAAAAATTATTAAAATATTGTTTAAACTTCATTTTTGAGAAATGTTTGTTCTATCTTTTGGCATTCAAGAAAACACACTTCAATCAGAGAATTGTTGTGTCTCCCATGTGTCTCCCTCAACTGATTATCGCTAATCAAATGAATAAAAACACAAATAAAACCAACATAAATTACTTTGTACCTATGTAACGGCTTTAAATAAATAAGCAAAGTCACACAAGAATGCTGACAAGGTTGTTCCTTGGGGTTAAATGTGCCTGCAGGCGTGGACTCCTGCTCCTGTTGCAATATAAAAGTAAAGTGCATGATGGAGATGGAGATTGTTGCTGTGACGACGCAGAAGAGACATGGCTCTTTCCGACAGTCTTCGGGGGTGCCAGGATGGCAGGAAGTGCTAGCTGCGCATGTACGTCGAAGCAAGTTTACAAAAAATAAAAAAATTCGAAATGTGATGTGGTAGCCTCTTGACACATAAGTGGGATTCATGGGCAGGATGAAAGTAAAATGTCACAAAAAGGAAAGCAAGGTTAACCCTTTAAGGCCCCATCTAACCGGATAACATGATAAGCTGTCCACTGTCGTGACCGCTATCCCCGAAAGGGTTAATATTGCTATGCTGTAAAATGCAACAATATCTCAATTCAGTTGTTTTTTTTTTGTTTGTTTTTGGCTGGATCCTTGTGAGGACAGAATATTGAAAATATAATCTTTCAGCAAGAATTACAGTACCTGAAGTAACGAGATTCACATTTAGCCATAGGTTTGAAGTTTTAAGTCGATACAAGTACACAAAGCAACCTTAGACTCTCCAGCCAATGTTGGGAGAGCAGCATCATCAAACATTCATGAGTGAGAAAGAACATCTGAGGGAAACTGAACGAGTGGAAACGGCAAAAGAGGCGGCGATTCTAACAAATGTAAATGGCAACAATCTGGATGAGGTGTGTGCGCTAATGTTTTTCATGCTATTATTTGGCTGCAGCAGACACCCGGCTCAATCTAAGTCAACGCGACCACCGTTAAAGTACTTGAAAAGAATGTTCATCAATGTATTCAAGTCTGTTGGCTGAAAATCAACCATCTTCTATAACTCAACAACAGCTGCTATGATTCCACTGATTAGTTCGATGAGTCAGTTAACATTATCTTGCATTAAAATGAGAGGTAGCAGTTACCACGGAGACGAGACTTCAGTGTGTGTGTGTGTGTGTGTGTGTGTGTGTGTGTGTGCTGGGGAAGAGGGGAAGGGGGGGCAGGCAAAAAAACATAACAGCTTGACCTTGCCTGTAGCTCCCGTCATGTCTACTCAGGATTGGCTGCAGTTTGAGGCTAGGCAGGCGAATATACAGTCGCCAGTTAGGGGAGCACATGGAATGCTGACATATGACAATGTAAAGGAAAATAAAAGCTTTAGCACTGGCATATATTGTTTTAGGAAACAGCCTAATTTTGTTCTGTTGTTTCAGGGCTTACTAGTCCCAGTGTTCAGTAATTCTGTCCTAACAATTTAATTCCCCTCATGTTGGTTACACTTACAATCTTTTTCTCAAAACACAGAAAATAACAATGACTAAATTGAAAACATGCACACCTCTTCTGCATTATATGAAAAGGAACAGCAAAAAGAACTGCAACAACACGATGAGTTGTCATCGTTGGTGTGGATTTGTACCAGCACCCAGTCGACTACTAAAGCTGTTGTCATTGATGCTAACCAGCCCGGAATCATCCTTGACAGCTTCATTGTGTGTGATGCCCACGTCCTTTGTATCACCAGTGTTCCAGGTCTGTTGCAGAGTATTTTTATAGAATGAGAAAATGGTGTGTTTTTGTAAAGTGAGGGAAACTACAAGAGCCTTCCTGTTGCAGAGTTTGCATGTTCTGCCTGTGCCTGTGTGGGTTTTCTCCGGGTACTCCGGTTTCCTCCCACATTCCAAAAACATACATGGCAGGTTAATGGAATTCTCTAATCTAAATTGTCTCTTGGTGCGAGTGTGAGCGCGGATGTGTGCTATGCGATTGCCTGGCAACCAGTTTGTATTGTATTGTATTGTGTCCCCCGTTGAACTTTTTGACCTTTTGCCACATTTCGGGCCTGAAACATAAAGATATGAAATAAGATTTTATTTTGTTCTCAACACCAAGTGGCACACAATTGTGAAGTGTCACCCCCACACACACACACACTAAAAAATGTGATATTATTCGGCCCCTTGACTGTGAGTGCAGCCAACTCACTCCAGAGGTTCCCTGACAATTTCAGATTAATCCATCGTTGACCTAAATGATTATGATAAATTGAGTCCGTCTGTGTGCAATCTCATCTGAATATTAACACAGCTGCTCGGTGATGGTCTCAGAGGTCTGTTAGAATATTGGGGAGCACACAACATCATGAAAAACACCCCAGACAGGACTGGGATAAAGTTGTGGAGAGGTATTAAAGCAGGATTAGAATATGAAAAGATTCACACATCTCGTGGGGCACTGAGCCTGTGACAAAGGTTTACCTTCCTACAAGACAATGATCCTAAACATAAAGTAAAATCGACAACGGAACGATTCAAAACGAAACATATCCAGGTGTTAGAATGGCAAAGTCAAAGTCCAGACATGAATCTAAAGGGGTGTTCACAGGGCAAGATTTGCTCCGGTGCTACTGGAACATTCATTCATTCATCTTCCGAACCGCTTGATCCTCACTAGGGTCGCGGGGGGTGCTGGAGCCTATCCCAGCTGTCTCCGGGCAGTAGGTGGGGGACACCCTGAATCGGTTGCCAGCCAATCGCAGGGCACACAGGGACGAACAACCAACCACGCTCACGCTCACACCTAGGGACAATTTAGAGTGCTCAATCAGCCTGCCATGCATGTTTTTGGAATGTGGGAGGAAACCGGAGTACCCGGAGAAAACCCACACAGACCCGGGGAGAACATGCAAACTCCACACAGGGAGGCCGTAGCTGGAATCGAACCTGGCACCTCCGCACTGTGAAGCCGACGTGCTAACCACTGGACTACCGGGCCGCCCTGAATGAATGCATGAATGAATTTAGGACTACCGGGCCGCCCGCTACTGGAACAAATAATAATAAAAAATAATAAAATTCATGAGATGCATGCATTCATTCATTCATCCATTCATTCATTCATCTTCCTAACCATCTTCCTAACCAACATCTTCCTAATGAATGAATGAATGCATGCATTCATTCATCTTCCTAACCGCCTGATCCTCACTAGGGTCAATGTGGGCTCAGAACAACTAGGGGAACATTTGAGCATGTCATACATGAATACATGAAAAACCAAATGATTTTTTACTGTTTTTCATTCGCCTTGTTCCAAACTCTGCAAATCACAATCGCGGCGCAGAAGTCTTTAAATTTAGAATTCTGAAATATTTGAAGAATGAAATAAGAAAGAAGATGGTGTGCCCATCTGTGTTCTGTTGTCTGTGTCTGCTAGCCGATTGTGCTTCTGCGTGTGTAATAGAAAGCTAAAAGTAGTACAGTATATTTAATAATAAACACTGTTTTCAAATTTGCTCAGACCAAAAAGAATCATTTATATACATTCCTAGTGTTTTTATTCCTCATGGCCTGATCTCACTCTCTCAATCACACGGTTCTCCAAATAAGAGTTCAAGCATACTTGCATGTCAGATTCAATGCGTCAGATTTCATCTTCTGTTTTACCCAGAAGCAATGATGTTCAATATAACACATTTCCTACAACGTCCTGCACCGTAGCTGATTCTTTACTTGCATTCCCAGTTCCCATTTGCCACTTTACAACTGATCATGTTCAAATGATGATATTTACGAATACATTTATATCAATTGATTGTCCCAAAAAAAACCAAGCAAACAAACAAAAAAAAACCAGGTATGGTAGACAGCATAAGACTTTGTATTTCTGAGCGAGGTTATGTAGTACGTACAAGTAAGGCCTCATTAAGCTCTCGCTGCTCTCGTTTGTTATGGCGGAAGGAGGTTAGCTCACTCCTTCCATCTGCTCGTGCTCAGTGGCATCTCCTGCCTGCTGCACAAGTGGAGTACTGATTAACCGGCTGGGTCCTCGGGACGACGGTAATTAAAATATGTGATGGACTCAGAAGACTGCTTCAGCCCTGTTAGCGTCTCTCCCTTTAAAGATGCCAAGCGGCCGATTCTCATCCCGGCCTGCCTGCTGTTTATATTACCAGCAGGATGGAGGAAAATAGGGCAAAACAGACATCTGCAGTCTCCTTCGGTATCATGTTGTTATGTCGTGGTGTTTCGATGGAGGAAAAAAAATGGTGAGACACGAACTAACTGAAGTAGTTATTTACAGCCCCAATACCATGAGACAGATTGTACAGTACTTTAATAATTAAATTAATACTTTGTGACGTGGCGTAATGAACTACTACATCTGCCTCACAGTTCAGACGTTCCATTTTAGAATCTTAGCTCCAGCCATTCTATTGAGGCTCTGCATCGATTTCCTCATTCCAAAACATGCATGTTTTGCTCATAGAAGATTCTAAATCGTCCATCGGTTTGAATGTCAGAGTGAAAGGTTGTTTGCTCGTGATGTATATGATATATAAAAATATATTTAGAATGAAAGAGAGAGAGAGAGAGAGAGCGAGAGAGACAGTCAAAATACATTAACACGGTTGGCCAGGAGGCGCAAAATTTCTCCCATCGGGAAAATTGATGACTTATATTGAATACATCGTTTATACCACACACCTACCATCCAGCACTGTAATTTAGATTAAAAAACATTAATTTCATGAAAGTTTAAAAACATTAAGTAGTTCACCATTAGTAGCCATTCTGTTCTGAGTGGGGGTAGCGGAATAGATATTGAAAAGCTAGGTCCCCAGGACAGAGCTCTGAGGCACACCTTAAGTGAGGGTTTGATTTGACAAAATTTTGCTGAAACGAAATTATCTGGAAAAGGATGCAAAACGGGGGGGGGGGGGGTATTACTGTTTTTGATTTTTTTAGGTATCTTTACTGAGATGGTTTCTTTTTTTTAGGGGCGTCCAACTTTTTACAAAGAGGACCAAATTTGGTCAGGTCACCTTGTCATAGTTTACATATTTCAGGTTGTTTCTTGGTATTGAATTCCTTGAAAACAGCCACAGGCTCCTGGCAAATTAGGAAGACACAATTTTTTCAAATCTTAGTGAAAAAAAATACCAATTTCTAATTTTCCTGGAAGCGATTTGGGATTTAGACTTCTGACATGCATTTCAGCTGTTCAGGTACATAGGATACTGCTAAGATGGGCAATCGGCATTACTGTTAGTGAAACCAGATTTTCCAGGTGACCCATATGACCATTAGCTCTGTTCTCAGTGTTGTGTTTATTCGAAAATAAATTGAAGTTTTATATTTTCTCAATTTAAATTTTTCTTTGTGTGTTTTATTTGAGAATTAATGAAAACGTTTTATTTTCATTTTCCTACCTGTGATATAGGTAGCAAAGTGAAAATTTGACATAAAGTATGTCAAATAAAGGGTTAAGTGATTGCCCCTAAAAATAAAGATGTGCCCTTCCTTTGGCAGCAATGATTTGAACACCAGCTCAGTGATATGTGGCTTTCTGTTCAGCCCGTGTATTGCTGAACGGGGATTAAATCCACCGCGAATCCCCCGCCGAATGGAGAAAAAGTCCTTAAAAATGGCTAAATTGGTCCACAAAAGTCATTAGAAGGTCCATAAATAAAAAGCAAGCGGAAGAGTGGGAACCCTGGAATAATGTTTTGGCATTCCAGAAATGCAGGCTAAGACAAAGTGCGATAAAAATATTTCTTTAATGAAAAGCGCATCGACAAAGTCCTAACAGAAATGGCTGGCCACAAGGATCCAGTCTTTGTCTTTGCCATTTATTCCTCATTGTGGACAAGGTCTTCGGTTCCACTTCAACCAAATTATATATATGATATATATATAATTATATATCATATAATTATATATATATATATAATTATATATCATATATATAATTTATATATGATTATACTCAAAAAAATTATCACAGTGACTAGGATTAAGGCGTGCAAAATGACTAAGTAATAGTCCATATGCTGCTTCACTTTTATAGCAGCAGGCTTGTTCTGGTAAATTTCCACTGTCCTCTAGATTGAAAACAAAATGCATATTGGGAAGAAACAGCAGCTGACTGTTTCATTGCAGCAAATGTCTTGCAGAGCATTCTGTGCCAAGCAGTGACAAGTGAAACTGAACCCTTATGGACTTAATGCTCTAATCACCTCGTGGCCGTAAAGTGATCCCATCATAGCGTGTCTGCACTGTGGTCGATGACGATTGCAATCTCCCCTTTTTTTCATACGGACGGAAAAGAGGAAATGCAAGAGGGGATAAAGAGGGAATGCACTTGGGACAGATGTGAGAACAGAGCAGTAAATAGTTGTATTAGGTACATCGACATTAGGTACTTGGATATTTTCTAACACTACATATAAGCTGCAAAAGCTTAAAGCTGTCCTTCAGTTAACCAAGATTTTTTCTTTTTTTACTAATCTATGCATCCAATGTGTCATGGGAACACTTTGGGGAAACACATTTTCTGTTCAATTGAAATTGATAGCAATTCATTGAGAGCTCTGACCTAAATCGCAATCAAAAATTTAGTTTGGAACATTCTCTCAAACTCGACAAAAGCATCAGAAGCTTGCTTGCTAATCAGAGCAAAAAGTCAGCAACGCGAACAAGCGGGGTCGAAGGTGGTCTCAAATTTCCGCAGAAATTTTTCAAATCAGTGAACAGTTAAGATCCTGAATACATTAAAGAAATACTAGTCAAGTCAAGTCAAGTCAACAGTATTTATAGAGCACTTTCAAACAGCCATCGCTGCATACAAAGTGCTGTACATGGAGCGATTTAACATATACAATAAACAGTAAGACGAATCAGTAATAAGTAATAAGTAATAAGGCGGTAGAAAGCACCAAGCAGTAAAATCAAGAGCAAATCTAAGTCATGCTGAGTCAAACGCCAAAGAATACAAGTATAAATACAAATAGTGTAATATAAACCTAGTAGATTTCTGAGGTTAGAAGACTCGGGTCAATTTGTGGAGCCCAAAGTTCAAACCAAACATGGTGAATCAGCATTCAGCTGTTTGGCAGCATGCATATGGAATAGTTTGTAATACTGTAGAACCGATGTCAGCCACAAGTTTAAATGCTTTTAAAACCATGCCGGTGACAAAGGTATTCTAAAGCATCTCTATGATTACAATCAATACAAATCCGCAATGTTATTCTTGCATTGTATGTCATTTTAAAGTGAGCTACTTTTTATTTTCTTAATTTTGTCTGTTTGTTTGTTTGTCCTTAGCTTTTTTAATTTCCTCAACCCTTTTGTTAGTAAATGCATTTTAACGTTGTCCTTTTACGTCTGTGAAACACATTGAGTTATCTCATATGCTATATAAATAAAGGTGGTCCAACCACCTGCTGCCTTGTAGGTTGGGTCTCTTTAGACAAAGGCTAGGAGAAGGCAACTCTGAATCCAAATCCCCCTGCTGCCTCGCAGGGTCTGCCTCTTAGGCATTGGCTACGGTGGTACACCCTACCAGTGTACCCGGAGTGGAGCCCCGACAGGCAGGGTCAGACACGCAGTTAGCGACCCTGGCAACTCCTGCAGCAGACCCGGTCCCAAGTGTATTGGTTCATCCTCTCCCTTGGGCTCCGATCGGTGATGCCGAGAGGGGGACACTACAGCCTGGGCAACTCGGTGTCTCCATATCTCCCGCCCAAGCCTTTGACGCGCACTGGAGAGTGGTCTCCACCAAAGTCGCAAGACTTCGTAAAGCAACCACGGGAAGAGGCAGTTACCGGTTCATTAGAGCTCCAGCCAATTGGCGTGGAGCCGGAGCGCCAGGGGCCTCGTCCGTCGGTGGGAGGAGTCATCGCACTCCATTGGCTAGCTACCGCCCGCCCCAAACTGGGCAGCCCCCGGTCAATAGGGTGCTAGCCCGTCACACTCGCCTGCTCTACTGGGTGCGTAGAGAGCAGGGGAAACCCGGAAAGCGAGTGCCTCCATGCACCAGGCAAAACACGCAAGAGAAAGAAGTCCCCAGCACTTCGCATAGCAAGCTGGAACGTCAGAACTATGTGCCCCGGAATGTCCCCCGACCCGACTCAGATCACTGACCTAAGAAAGACCGCCATCATTGGGAAGGAACTGGCCTGCTGGAACATCGATGTGGCCTGCCTCCAGGAGACACGCCTGCCAGACAGCGGATCTCTTAGGGAAGAAAACTACACCTTCTTCTGGCAGGGTCAGCCGCTGAAGGAACCGCGCCAGCATGGCGTGGGCTTCGCAGTGAGGAACTCCCTGCTCCACGCAGTGGAAACACCGACCGGCGGCACGTCCCGTCTCCTCTCCCTGCGCATGAAGACCACAGCAGGTTATGCCAACATCATCTCAGCCTACGCCCCCACCCTGACGTCCTCCCCAGAAGCCAAGGATGAGTTCTACGAAACTCTCGAAAATGAAGTGAGACGTATCTCCAAGACCGAACTCCTCCTGATTCTCGGCGACTTCAACGCACGTGTGGGGGCCGATTGGCAGGCTTGGCCCTCTTGCCTCGGCCCAAATGGAGTTGGCCGACTGAACGAGAATGGCCAACGCCTCCTCGAGCTGTGCTGCCACCACAGCCTCTGTATCACCAACACCTTCTTCGCAGGCAATGACCGCCACAAGGTGTCCTGGAGGCACCCTAGATCCCATTGGCACCAGCTGGACCTAGCAATTACAAGAAGATCCAGCCTGAACGCCATCCTCCACACGAGGAGCTACCACAGCGCAGACTGCGACACCGACCACGCCCTAATCGCCAGTAAGGTGAGGCTGCAGCCTCGCAGAATCCACCACGCCAAGACCAAGGGTAAGCCGCGCATAAACACCTGTGGCACTGCCGACCCGGAAAAGGTGAACTGCTTCTCCACTACATTCAGAGATAAGCTGAAAGAGAAATATGACAACACCACAGAAGACCCCATGCGTCTCTGGGACCAGCTCAGAAACGCCATCTACGACTCTGCAATGCTCGCCTTTGGGAAGAGAGTGCGGAAAAACGCCGACTGGTTCGAGGCGCACTGGCTAGAAATGGAGCCTGCAACAGGAGTCAAGAGAAAGGCAATGCTTGAGCACAAGAACAACCCCTGCCCCAACACCCGAGACACCCTCCGTGCTGCCAGGAGTAAAGCCCAGCAGTCAGCCCGCCGTTGTGCTAACAAATACTGGCAGGACCTCTGCATGGAGATCCAGTCAGCTGCTGACCAGGGCAGGACCAGGAGCATGTATGAGGGGATCAAAACGGCAACGGGTCCATCATGCAACAAAACCGCCCCTCTCAAGTCCAAGACCGGTCACACGATCCAAGACCAAAGCAGGCAAATGGACAGGTGGGTCGAGCACTACCTAGAGCTATATGCAACTCAAAACACCGTCGCAGGAGCAGCCCTTGACTCCCTGCCTGACCTTCCACTCATGGAGGAACTGGACAGCGCACCCTCGCCTGACGAGCTTGCGAAAGCAATCGACGCTCTAAACAATGGCAAAGCACCAGGCCAGGATGGCATCCCCCCTGAGGTACTGCGGCATGGGAAACACACGCTCCTGCAACCGCTGCACCAGCTTCTGAGCCTCTGCTGGGAAAAGGGCCACATCCCCCAAGACATGAGGGACGCCTCCATTGTCACCCTCTACAAGAACAAGGGGGGCCGCAGCGACTGTAACAACTATCGGGGCATCTCTCTGCTCAGCATCGTTGGGAAGGTGTTCGCCCGCGTCGCCCTGAAACGGCTTCAGCGCCTCGCCTCACGAGTCTACCCCGAATCGCAGTGTGGCTTCAGGGCTAAAAGATCCACAGTGGACATTATATTCTCCCTCCGCCAGCTTCAAGAGAAGTGCCGCGAGCAGCAAAGACCTCTGTTCATTGCCTTCGTTGACCTGACCAAAGCGTTCGACCTGGTCAGCCGGAGCGGGCTATTTACCAAAACTGCTCACCGTTATCCGCTCCTTCCATCAAGACATGCAAAGCACAGTCCGCTTCAACGGCGCTACCTCCCAGCCATTCCCAGTCAGCAGTGGAGTGAAGCAGGGGTGCGTCCTTGCACCAACCCTATTTGGAATCTTCTTTTCCATCCTCCTCCAGTATGCCTTCTCCGACTGCGAAGAGGGGGTATACCTCCGCACACGGCAAGATGGTAGCCTCTTTAACATGGCAAGACTGCGCGCCAAGTCTAAAACCTACAACATCCTGGTAAGAAAACTGCTGTTTGCAGACGATGCTGCCCTCACTTCCCATAGTGAGGCAGGACTCCAGCACTTGGTGAATAGACTCTCGCGTGCGTGCAGGGACTTCGGGCTCACGATCAGCCTAAAGAAGACAAATATACTAGCCCAGGGAACCACCGTCGCCCCCTCTATTACCATCGAGGACACACCACTGCAAAATGTCGACTCCTTCACCTATCTAGGCTCAACCGTCACATGTGCAACAACACTCGACGCCGAGATCAGCTCGAGGATTGCCAAGGCTGCCGGTGTGATGGCGAAGCTGTCGAAACGCGTCTGGGAAAACAGCCTTCTCAGTGCAAAAACCAAGGTTATGGTGTACGAGGCCTGCATCCTCTCACGGCAGTGAGTCATGGACCTCCTACGCTAGGCAGGAACGGCGACTTAACACCTTTCATCTACGTGCCCTCCGGCGGCTGCTGCGCATCAGGTGGCAGGACCGGATTCCAAACACCGTGGTCCTCCAACAAGCCGGCCTCCTAAGCATCCAATGCACCTTGATGAAGAGGAGGCTCCGCTGGATCGGCCATACCTTCCGCATGGACCCCACCGTCTGCCGCGGGAAATCCTCTATGGCGAGCTGCTTGAGGGACGCCGGAGTGTGGGCCGGCCCCTGCTGCGCTACAAGGACACTGCCAAACGTGACCTAAAGGCGGTCCGGGTGGATCCCAACAGATGGGAGAGTGCAGCAGCAGACCGAGCCACCTGGCGCAACACCATCCGCATAGGGGTCGCCGAGGCTGCGGCGGAGGAGCAGGACCGGCCCTCACAGAAGCGGGCAGCGGGAAAGTGCCGCGCAGCTGCTCCACGCACCACCCCACCATCCTCAACATTCATCTGCGTGAAATGCCAGCGGGAATGCCACTCAAGAATAGGGCTCTTCAGCCACTCGCGCTCATGCGTCCAGTACCTAATCCCCCCCTACGCGTCGACCATCGCCTTTCGAGACGAGGATGCTATAGATAGATATATAAATAAAGATGCCTCGCCTAATCTTGTGGGTTTGTGTGATGTCAGCTGACAGGAGCAAAATTAATCTTTTACTATGAAGTGTTCATGCATGGTTCTACTGTTGGATGACTACAGTATTTGCAAAATAACAATGATATCTACGTGATGCCCAATTCAGATCTTTTTATGGACTAGTTCAACTAACAAAAACAAATGTGATTTCTAATGTGAATGCAATGCTTTCGGTCACGCGACAGGCAATGAGCATGTCGAGCGAAAAAAAACCCCCAAAACATTACGTGCCGCAGTGTTTAAGGCTCATTTTATCATCTCAAATCGTCAGAGTGGTGAGGCGGGAGGAGTTAGAATTATTTTGGGGGATGAAAGGGAAAGCTCGATCAACCCATTTAATGGGCATGGCTATTAAACATGATGTCAGATCATTGCGGCATGTCATAAGTGAACCATCTGCATCGCTGAATTACTACCATCACCACAAATGTCCACTTTATGCATCGTGTTTCAAGTGGGATTAAATGAAAGTCAAATGTAAAGACGACTACTGTTACTCAAAACAACTTTGCAGATTCACGGACTATGTCAGTCGTCTGTCGAGCACTCCCTGCTGCTCAGGCGGAGTGCATATTGGACTTTTGATGAAGTACAGTGGTACTTATACTTCCAAAATTAATTGGTTCTGGAATAAATTTTTCAATAGAAAATTTTGGAAGTTGAGACGCGTTTTCCATGTGAACGCCTTAATCCAGTGGTGTGCGGATGAGCATTCATACTACAGATGCATACATATGCATCTGTCGAGCACTCCCTGCTGCTCAGGCGGAGTGCATATTGGACTTTTGATGAAGTCTGTCCCTTCCCCCAAACACAAACTGCAACCTCTCTCACTGAGGACTTCTTCGCCTCCCCCTCCTCTTTCGACCAGCTCTCATCAACCCAGTATGTCACCTGGTTCCTGCCTGTACGTCACAACAGAGCAGGTAAGGAACCAACTGAGGAAGATGAATGTGAGGAAGGCAGCAGGTCCGGACAAGATCAGTTCCCGGCTCCTCAGGACCTGCTCTGACCAGCTGTGTAACATTGTCCAGCACATCTTCAACCTGAGCCTGAAGCTGGGCAGAGCTCCACAGCTGTGGAAAACTTCGTGCCTGGTCCCAGTGCCCAAGACCCCCCACCCTAAGGAGCTGAACAGCTACAGACCGGTGGCGCTGACGTCTCACCTGATGAAGACGCTGGAGAGACTCATCCTCGCCTACCTTCGACCGCTGGTGAGCCCGTCACTGGACCCGCTGCAGTTTGCCTATCAGCCTGGCATCGGCGTGGAAGACGCCATTATCTACCTCCTCCACTCAGTGCTGTCACACTTGGAGAAGGCTGGGAGCACTGTGAGAATCATGTTCTTTGATTTCTCCAGTGCCTTCAACACCATCCAGCCCAATTTGCTGGGAGGCAAACTGCAGAACGCTGGAGTGGACCACCATCTCACAGCATGGATCATAGATTACCTCACAAATCGGCCGCAGTACGTGAGATTGCAGAGCTGTGAGTCGGACCGGCTTCTCTGCAGCACTGGAGCGCCGCAGGGGACTGTTCTGGCTCCATTCCTGTTCATCCTCTACACCTCGGACTTCAGACATGACACTCCAAACTGCCACCTTCAGAAGTTCTCCGATGACTCTGCGATTGTTGGCCTCATTACAGAAGGGGATGATCGGGAGTACAGGGGACTGACAAAGGACTTTGTGGACTGGTGCCAGCAGAATCTCCTCCAGATCAACCCGAGGAAAACTAAGGAGTTGGTTGTGGATTTCTGCAGGAAAAAGTCCTCACCAGCACCGATGAACATCCAGGGTATGGACATAGAGAGGGTGACCTCCTACAAGTACCTTGGTGTTCTTCTCAACGACAAACTGGACTGGTCCACAAACACGGACACCCTGATTAGGAAAGGACAGAGCCGACTCTTCCTACTCAGGAAACTGAGGTCTTTTGGGGTTCAGGGGTCACTCCTTAAGACGTTCTATAACTCGGTGGTGGCCTCGGCCATCTATTATGGCATTGTCTGCTGGTCAGGCAGCATCTCGGCCCGGGACAGAAAGAGACTGGAGCGACTGGTCAGGAAGGCCAGTTCTGTCCTGGGTTGCTCCCTTGACACTCTGGAGGAGGTGGGCAACAGAAGGATGCTAACTAAGCTAAAAGCTATGATGGCCAGTCCCTCCCACCCCCTCCAGCCCGCCCTGACAGCACTTGGTAGCTCCTTCAGCCAGAGACTGTTACACCCGCGCTGCAAGAAGGAGAGATACCGACGCTCGTTCCTACCGACTGCTGTCAGGCTGATGAATAAAAAATAACAATCATAATAATAATAATAATTAAATGATGTGAAGGTAAACTGTAAATAGTACTGCGATTTATCCATTTGTGTTCATATTGTATTTAATTGAAAGATGTTTGTTGTTGGGTTTTTTTTTCTCTTCTTCTTTCTACATACATTCTTGCTGCTGGAGGCTGTAAATTTCCCCATTGTGGGACAAATAAAGGATATCTTATCTTACAGTGGTACTTATACTTCCGAAATTAATTGGTTCTGGAATAAATTTCTTCAATAGAAAATTTTGGAAGTTGAGACGCGTTTTCCATGTGAACGCCTTAATCCAGTGGTGTGCGGATGAGCATTCATACTACAGATGCATACATATTGAAGAGGCCCGTGTTTGAATAAAAAAAAATACAATTGTATTGTTCACACTACATGAAAAAAATCAGATACTGTATGTGTAGCATATGAGCAAAAAAAAAATCTGAATTGAGTTGCAGTGTGAACATAGTCTCAGAATTACAATTTATTATATGCGTGTGTGTGTGTGTGTGCGCGCGCCTGTGTAGTGAATCCTTTCCCAACTTTTTGTCCTTTTACTTAAGAGTTCAACGAACAGAAGCGATATGAACAGTTTCTTTAGTAGATTAGTGGTTGTGCAACTCGAAGGCGATTATATATTATTCACCGTGATGCAATACATTTTTTTTAAGACGACTGTGTGTCAAGTGCAGTCTAAATTGCACATCTTTCGCTGCTTTTCCCCCTGTTGGGTGCTTCAAAAACAAAAGAATCTCATTTGAATGTACCGGCAGGCGATGCATCCCGGACAGACAACAAATCCCATCAAGTCGTGTTGCACCTCGGTCAAAGGCAGAGAGGCTAAAGGTTGACTGGAATGATGAATACAAAAGAAGATATGAAGCTGGAGAAGAAAAAACAACAACGGTGAAAAGTGAAATTCAGCTTGAAGAACATTGTAAACATTGCTGGTTCAAGTTTGCAATCAGACCAACTGCGGACGTGCATGCATTTGAACAAATTAATCAAAAAATCTGTCACCGATGAGGAGTGTATCACAAGCAACCGTGACAGGGCCCTAAAAAAATTCTATTTGGCGGCTGCACCAACCCACTTCTCCCACTTAAGTTCTGTTGTGCCATGATGAGCGGAGGAAAGTCTTAATCTACTCATGTTGACACAAATAAAAGATACTGCAGTTGCTAACTATTTTTCCAGGCTATAATGCAAATTCTGAGCATACAACCACAATTGCAAGACAAAACATGCTCCACTGCATTACTTTCTAAACACACCCTATGTTATAAACCAATCACCATCTCTTGCTTGAACTGTTTCCATATGGACTGTACGCATTGGGCTCCAGCATTTCTTTTTTGGGGCACGCTGACCAACTGAAAGGGTGGTGGCCTGGTGGTCGAGTGGTTAGCGCATCGACCTCACAGTGCAGAGGTCGTGGATTCGATCCAGGCTCTGGCTTTCCTGTGTGGAGTTTGCATGTTCTCCCCGTACCTGTGTGGGTTTTCTCCAGTTACTCCGGTGTCCTCCCACATTCCAAAAACATGACCAACTGAATGTTTTTGAACGGTCAGAGTGGAGCAGGACTGTACGTCCGAATGCAATCCTAATGAGTAACAGTTTTGAGACACCCAGTTATATTCCAACAACATCACTGCCTATAACGGCACAGTCCTGAGCACTGAAATAGAAAAAAAATCCCCAAATATTAATTATTGTTTTGAAGCTCAGAAGAGAAATTGGCAATATACACATGACTATCTAAACCAGGGGTGTCAGATTTTTATCGCAGGCCACTTTTGAGTTACATTTTCCCTCAGAGGGCCGTTATGACAGTGAAACTACTAACCAAAATTATTGCAAAATCTCAGCATAATTTGTTACACATCACAATTTGACATTTCGGTACATTTTTTGAGCAGAGATCATGCAAGTTGACACACATGATTTTCTTTTAGGTACCACGTAAAATGATGTGGTGGGCCGGATCTGGCCCCCGGGCCTTGAGTTTGACACAGCTGATCTAACCTGTCTGTGTTTTTTGGGCGAACTTTTAATGTGGGCTCTCCTCCCTCAGCCTTTGAACCTCTGGCCCTATGTCATTCACTTTCTTGAATTTGTCACGTTCCGTGCCTGCCAGCAGGTGGCGGGTTTTTTTCCCTCTGCCTACTGCACACCTGCTCTTAATTCCAGGGTGATTATCAGGCCTTTTTAAAGTGGCTCTGGCAGCTCATTCACTGCCGGAGAATTCCACGCCGTGCCATATTCTCTCGTGCTCTATTTCGCTATTTGTTATTGACTCGTTGCCTTCTTGCCTTACGGCCGATACTCTTGTGATTCGCGTTTAGACTCTAAGATTTGTACTTATCGTATTTTCGCCAATTCAGGCCCTCCTCGTGTTTTGTTTTCCGCGAGCGTTTTCAGTTGTTTTTTCCTTCTTTGTTACTCCTGGTCCTTATTTGATCAGCGTTTTTTGTTACCGTTTTTCCCTGTCGGGCTCTTTCTGTTTTTTGTCATTAGAGACACTTTTTGTTTGACAAGATTTTTTCGTTGTCTGCTTTCCGGGGATCCAACCCTTTACTTCCTTGTTCTGCACGGAGCGATCTGTTATCGCTTCGGGCAGAACGTGACAGAATTCAGCACCCGTGTGTTAGGAAACATGTTCCACATTCCCACAGATGCCAAGGTTACTATTTACTGTGCCGAAAGCTGATCTGCACTCACTCAGGCTTGTGTAAGAGGCTCAGCACGTATTAACCTGCTCTCAAACGGTACATAAACACACACATGCCCGTGGGAAAAGGATAAAAATTAGGGCGAGAACCTACGGCAGTTGCATTTTGAGATTCCTGAAAATTTATTACTCAACTTACGTCGTAGAAAAGGAACACATTGATGTTTTTATAGTGTGAATGATTAGTCTTATTGCAACCAAAAATGTGAAACGCCAGTGTTAAAATCAGTTTACTGATTTGACCTCATTCAACCGGCAAAATGCAGCTCTTGTACAGGACAGGCAGGCGATTATTTCCTGTAGCTTTCAAGATGTTCTAAATGCTCACAGAGTGAAATATTAAAATGGGACAGATTCTGTATATTAATCCTTTCGCCAATAACGATAAACTGTAACCTGATCACACGATCGGTTGTTAACTTTTGTAACCCCTGTCCCTGAAAGGATTCAAGAGCCAAAACTATGTGACGCACTTCTTCATCAACAAACTAATCAATTGGAATCCTTATATTACCCAGGGGGTTCAAACTGCATGTGTTTGAGGGCAACAAAATAGACAAAACAACAATGAGTAAGCTGATTGGCTGATAGGACAGACAGGGAAGGGTTATGCAGGTCCCATGGCAGATTGTTTTTGACGAATGTGTCAAAATCATCAACCCAGATTCTATTCAACGATGTTCTTGGCGCTCTGTTGGGCGCTCAGGGCATTGTGGTTAGTCAACTAGCCACAATTTATCACATCACAACTCTCACCTCTTGTGGCCAAAGTAAAAACTGCAAATCTCTTTGTAGATGATCCAACATTAAAGGAGAAAAAAATTCTTGCAATTTTTTAAGATAAGATAAGATAAGATAAGAAAAACCTTTATTAGTCTCACAATGGAGAAATTCCCAATTCACAGCAGCATTTTCAGATGCAACTTGTATTAATACGACAATCCAACAATTTTTAAAAGTCTCACTTTCAACACTTCAATGTTTCAATTCAATCTGCAGAGATTCACATCAACAATTTCCACAGAGTTTGCTCGATCGAGTTTCTGACTTCATATTTCCACGTGGCCACAATGATCATTGGTGACGATCCAAACAGATTCCATTTGATGTACTCGAACCTCCATATTCTCCTCCGTGCAATACACACACAATCCTAAACTGACATCCCAAATCCCTACGAAGGTCAATCATAAGGTTCCATGTCACAATGTTAAAATGGGCCAGCAGCATGGTAGCCTAGTCTTCCTCTTCCAACTGTCTGATGATTACACTGGCTGGCAGGGGACTGGACACTTGTTAAAGGTCATCCACATGCAGTAGATGCTGCATCATCAGCTCCATTCCGCTGATTTCTCCTTCGCCCCACCACCACCACCACCCTCACCCCCGCCTCTGTCCAAATACCATGTTGTCCACTGGTGGCTACTAAAAAATATTTTAATAACATGATTTGTAGCCAGTATTATGTTTGGAACAAAGAGCTGCGATGCTGGTCATAACAGAGACCAAAACAGACTGCAGTGTGAGTGAAGGATACTAAAATAGCAGACCTATGGTGCTTTTTGGCATGCTTTTTTTCTGTTTGGGTGTCAAATGTCTTTGTTATGAAAGCAATGTACCATAATAGAATAGAATAGAACCTAATTAATCATGCATTGGGAAAATCCCAGATTTTCAACAAGTCAATAAATTGTCTTTCGCACTCAGGTCAGGTGAATGTATCATAACACTAGTGATAAGAACGTACAGCAGATTTATACAGCCCTTGATCACAAACGGTCTCAACGGGCTTCACATGCCCACAATTGACAAATATTCACGATATCTCGTGACCTTAACCCCCAAGAGGGCAAGGAAAAACTCAAAAAGCCCCATTTTGGGGAACAATGCGAAACCTTGAGAAGGGGCCGCAGATGGGAGAATCCCCCTTCCAGTCTGATCAGGCTGCAATGGATGCCGAGCGGGCAACATTTGACACAATGTACTGTACTGTACAATGTTAGTTAGAATGGTGTAAAATCCATTTAAGATGAAAACGCTGCAAGCTTTCAGACAGGTGCCCCCCCCCCCCCCCCCCCCTCTGATTTGGTCAATGAAGAAATCTTCAAAGCAGTGCCTCGGAGTGGTCGACCCAGCTCTTGTCCAGGTCAGTCGGTGCAAATCATGTCCATAACAATTGGAGCAGAATTCGTACAATCCAACATCCAATTGGGTCATCATCCCCAAAACCCTTTACCAGGTCAGGAAGGAGAGGGGAGGATAAACGGAAGAAACAGCAACACACACATAGAATTCCTCAAAATGCAAGAGTAAAATAAAGTCTTAAATTGTGTTTTAAAAATTTAAACTGAGGTAGCTGCTCTAATTTGCATGGGTAGGGCATTCCAGAGCACTGGAGCCCGAATAGAAAATGCTCTTGAACCTTTGGACTTCTTTTTGGGTCTTGGAATCACTAAAAAACCAGCGTGTTGTGAACGAAAAGTTTGGGGCAGAACATGAGGTGTCACTAAGTCAAGAAGATCGGAAGGTGCTGATACATTTCCAATTGTATTGTTTAATCTCAGCAAGATTACAGCATCTGCACAGGTTAGTTATTTCTAACAGCATATATAGTCATGTATCATCAGCATAACTATGAAAACTAATGTTATATTTATGTAGCGCTCACAGAGCGGAAGCATATAAATGCTGAACAAGAGAGGGCCAAGTACCGATCCCTGTGGGACTCTACATGTCATATTACAAAACTCAGAAATCGTATTCCCATAAATTACATGGTGCGTCCTCTCTCAGAGGTAAGAACTAAACCAAGAGAGAGCTGAGCCTGAAATAAGATCGCGAAGATCGAGTACTGGTATAATAATATTAAATCGGTGTTAGCAGCCACGTAGTAGTCATTGAGGTGTTGCGCTATGACTTTTTCAAGAATTTTCACAAAAAACGGGAGATTTGAACAGGTTTAAAGCTACAGAAGCTCTCTGGGTCAACATTTTGTCGCTTAAGAGGAGGTCAAATAACAACAGTCTTAAATGCTGCTGGTGCAATCCCAGATGAAGTGATAAATTAAGAACATAAAAGATGGATCGTCCTCAAATCATAAACAGATCTTTAACAATTTTGCCAACAAGTGGGTCGGGCAAGTTTTCTGTTTTGCTGCACTAACCATTTTTGTAGGATTTTCAATAGATACTTATTTTTTTAAATGAGAAAGACTTGTCAGGCAACTATTAGCCCTAAAACCCCCCTTAACATTGTTCATTGCCGAATCTGACCGAGGTTTTGGAATGAGGTCCTTAATATCGGCCCTAATGAGTTGAAATTCAGAGTCAAAAATGTTGACCTGAACGAGGGAACCTATTTGAGGTTGGCTGTTGTTGCGTTAACAATGCCACTGTATCAAATAAGTAATTGGGGTTATTTTTATTTAACCCTGGCGAACCCACGGAGTCAAATTTGGCCCCTATAAATTCTGCTGCTCAAATGCTACCATTAAATCTCAAAGGGTCAAATTTGGCCCTAATCCTAAATTAGGATTAAATCCTTAAATATTTGAAAGAACATATATTTTGGTTTTCAGCGAACATATAGCAGTCATTTAATGTAAAATTCATCATTTTTCAAAGAACAGAAGGGGTCTCGGGTTCTCCAGGGTTAAACTTGAGTATTATTGAGAAATAATAATTTGACTAAAACAAGTGCTTCTTTCTATTTCAGCAAGCTATCAGACCATGCCTGATGGATGACATCAAGTTTCGTCACACGCCATGTGGCTTCCTACATAATTGTTTGACTAAGTCGGGGGTCGGCAACACGTGGCTCCAGAGCCGTATGCGTCTCTTTAGCGACATCTAGTGGCTCCCTGGAGCTTTATAAAAAATGTTTAAAAATGGTAAAAGATTTTGACCGTAGGCTAATATAGATCAAATAGATATAGATACATGTTGAAGCTCCAAAAAAGCTCCGTACCTTCTTTCTTCTCGTTCGACTCGAGAGGCGTTCAAAGACAAACTCCAAAAAACGGAAATGAATGATCACTTCACTGACACTATGAAAAGCAAAAATAATGCACCAAAACAAAAAATCAAGCGAGGAAATCACAAAATAAATTCTATGAGGGCGTTTGTGAATACACAACAAAGGAATGAATAAACAATTCTGAGACAGTCCAGTCTCCTTCACCTTTCTTGCTTGGCTCTCGACGAAGGCGGACGCTTTTGCTTTCTGCTCCTGTCCCCCACTCCCCACCCACCCTTCCCTGCTCGCCACTCAGTCCATGTGCTGTCTTTGTCTGATTTTTCCTAGCCTCCTGTCGTATTTTCATCCCAAAGATAAACATGGAATTGGTTGGCTGGTTTCTCAATGCCATCGACAAAATTTTCTCGACGAGAAGAGCAGGCAGTGGGGAGCCTACTTTCCCCTCGGGGACTTTTGTCAACACTGTCCGTTGAGGATGTGGATGACATCTACATGATCGGCCTTCCAATAACAGGTATGCTGCTGTTTGGTGTTGGCAGTTTCCTGATCTATCGCAAAATTCAACCGACGGGAGCGGCTCTATTGGAAGTGAAGAGGCTGCCGGTCTAAGGATGGCATAGTGCGGATGTCCAACACTCAGACTCAGACTGTGCTCAACCACAAACTGTTGCGGTTTTGGAGTGTCACTGCAAGATGGCCAACAACTTGGAGAAACTGGAATCCGTGCTCAAATATTGAAAGAAATCGTGGATTTGGTTGATCGACGTGACTTAAGAGACATAAGCCACGGACTCAAGATTGTCTTAAATTGTTGGCCAGCCTGCTACTAAAACAACATCTGCTATCTCAACCTTCCCCTGATGAAAGTATGCTCAGAAGCTAGTCCCCCACCATCACCACCTCCTTCTCGGCCATACACTGATATGCCAGGACTGTCTCCACGAGAAGAACTTGACGTACCAGCTGCGGCCTGACATACACACACAACCAGGCAATCACTCACGCATACACTCCCTTGTGTCACCGCCTTCATTGTTTATGTCTTCTGACCTGTTGTAACTGTCATATGCTTATGCAGGAGGGGTTTTTTTTTTACCAAACTCAAATTATCCTCAAAATAGGATAGTTCGAGAGTGTCCCCCCCCCCCCCCCCCCCCATTGCTTCTTTCTGACTTCCGGGTTGCGTGAACGCTGGCGCGTTTGGCTGCCGCTGCTCAACCCGTATTGTGTTTGTTATTGTAAAGTGTCCTTGGGTTTCTTGAAAGGCGCTTGTAAATAAAATGTATTATTATTATTATTATTATTACATATAGCATGTGTTTCCTTCATTGTAGGTTTTATAGAAGGCTTTTATTTTTTTGCGGCACTAGACATATTTGCTGTTTGATTTTTTTTGTCCGATATGGCTCTTTCAACATTTTGAGTTGCCGACCCCTGAACTAAATAATGGTCAAGTATAGCAGTGGTATACAGTCGTATGATTACATTTGAGGTTGAAAGCCCCCGGCTCAGTACCAAATCTATAGTGTTACCATTTTTATGGGTTGCTTCATCTATTTAACTGCGTGAAACCAAAAGTATCAATGATTGCCTTTTGGCTCACTTCCTTCTTGACCACAAAAGAACGATAAAGAGTCCGTTTCACTGCAGACGTTGCACCTGTCGATCTCTTGTTCCATTCTGCCCCTCGCTTATGGACAAGACCCAAATATACTTGAACTATTCCACTCTTTGTGTTTTCATTGCGTTTTTACCAACATATTCATCGTATTCTTAATGTTTATACTTGTTCTCTTTCTTTCTTTTTTTTATGCCATTTATCCATGGTATATTTTGGTTAAATTGGGATATTGACCAAGTTTTACTTTTATCAGCTCTGATTCGCCATGCATTTGTCATGCTAATAACCTTAAAATATGACTCAGTGAGTTATTTTATGAAGCAAATAAATGCTGTTTCATCCATCCATTTTCTAACCCGCTTATCCTCACAAAGGTCACGGACATGCTGGAACCTATCCCAGCTGTCTTTGGGCAGTAGGCGGCGTACACCTTGAACTGGTTGCCAGCCAATCGCAGGGCACACATAGACAAACAACCATTTGCGCTCACAATCAAATCGCGGGAAAATTACGAGTCTTCTATTAATCTGCCATGCATGTTTTTGGAATGTGGGAGGAAACCGGAGCTCCGTAGAAAACATTCAGATGCATTCAAAATAATATTACGATAATTTAGAAATAAAATTTTTACTTCAGTGTCCAATAAGACTCTTGCCACCAATGTGCAGGTTTCGAGCCCGGGGCCATGAAGCATAACTATGCCTGGTTGGCGCTTCTGACCTTGGGCAACTCCGGAGTGGAAGAGACTCCAACCCATCTCGAGAAGACCAGTACTAGAGCCCAAGCTATTCGTGGAGGTCAGCCCGACCACATCTGGCCGGAACCTTTCGACCTGACACACCAGCTTGGGCTCCTTCCCTGCAAGAGAGGTGACATTCCGACCCACGTCTGTGCAAAGAAAAATGTTGCCCGTTAATTGTATTTGTTGTGAGGGATCTTATGAGCCACACTTTGTCTGGTGCCTCAGCCAGGGCCGATTTGCTATGGGTGACGCGGCCAGGGACAAACCCGAAACAACTTTAGTCCTATTTTCACTGGGACACACATAGACTTCCATCACGATCAGGTGTCTCAAAGAAGAGGAACAAATTAAAAAAAAGGACAACAATGACTTGAGTGGGAAGTAAATTAACCCTGCCTGCACCAAGTTTATTTTAACAGACAGGCTTCCAATAGCTGCAGGTTACCATTCAAGTTTATGAGCATGAGACCAAGGGTGTCTTATTTCTATAAATGTGAATGGGCATCCTACCTGGGTTGCCTGGTTCTCATTCAAGCGACTGGGCATGCTAGTAGGGGCAACTAATACTCATTCAAGTTAGCTAGCATGCTATCAAAGGTGCCTCGTTCCAAGACCAGTGACTGCACCACTTCACCATCGGCTAATATTTCACATTGAAAAAAAAGTTAAGACTATTTTTACTTCAGTTGCTTCAAGTTAGCCGGGCCGAACTAACCTGTCAAGTAATTCCACACAATCAATGACATTTTTAGTAACTAATGAATGAAGTAATTGATTTTTATGCCCAACTTGTATTGCTGTGGCATAAACTGAACCTAGGAAATATGGACGGAAATGTTGTTAGGAACAAGCACTCATGTACAGTTGCACAACCAAAAAAAGCCCCACGTTCACCTCCACTCTCTTTGCTTTGCAGCTCTCCCTTGTGTCATTGCTTTCCTCCTCCATTTCACAGATGCTCACCACTTAAATCAACGTAGGACTGTTGTCCTTGTTCTTGAGGATAAAAGCTAAAGTCGGTCAAATATTGCCTTTGCAGATTCAGTGATAAGAGATGTGACGCACTCACCGAGGTGTCCTCTTGTTTGGCGTTTCTTTTCTTTTATTCTTTATCTCTTTCTTTCTATGTTTCTTTGTTTTCTTATTTTTAAAAAAACATTTTTTTTAATTCAAGTTGCTTTCATCAACTGTTTGGCCAGGACAGAAATGATATGAGGAAGAGGAGGATGTGTTAGAAATAAGACTGAGGCTTTCATTCACCTGCTTTAAAGCCTCCGTTCATATGCTAATTTGATGCAGATGCACCGTGTGGTCTAAATCAGTGGTCCCGAACCTCTGGGCCACGGATTGGTTCCGGTCCGTGGGTCATTCGATACAGGGCCGCACAGAAAGAATAAATAACTTAGCATATTTCCGTTTTATTCATTTCGGAATGTGAAATGTTTTATTTTGAAATATTACCAGATTCTCTGTTACATTCGTCTACAATATGTCACTCTTGACCCAGGTCAAGGCGCGCTTCTCAGTCACGTGATAGGTTACCGCTAAAATGAAACCCAGAGGTAGCATAATGGGTATAAAATAAAGGTCTTTGGGAAGAAGAAAAGGCCAAGCCAGGAGACAGCAGAAGAGCCTACAACTTAAAAAAAAGAAGGCTACATTTAATAAACAGTACAGATTTATCTCAACGGGAAATTCACACGCACCAAATTCGCTCTGCATAATATGCGGCGAAGGTGAGTCGTATTTTTCATGCACTTTGTATGTGCGGTGAGTCTTATTTGGAAGGCAGGTTTAAACTTTACCATAGTGACCAGAGAGCATTGCGGCCAGATAGGACGTTCTTGTGTCATTATTCGTGTTTATTATGTTTCGAAAATACCACAGTTTTCATCCCGGTCATATATTATTTTGTTGTATTTACCGCTGATCTAAATTATTAAGCAAATGCTGTTTTGGTTGATTTTTTTTAAATAGTCCAATGTGATTTACACATATTTTGGTGTGTTTGGGAAGCAGAGGAGGGGGACTTTGCCCGCATGCTTTACTGTCATTGCCATTATCACGCTTGACGTGATCATGCTTCTTTATTGTGCTTTTCGAAAGGCCTAGTAGTCTATAATAGTTAAAGTGGTGGGACTTTGAGTTGTGTGCAGTGAAATTATTGCTACTTTTGCTGGTGGTGAATCCGGCACTCTAAGTATAAAAATGAATGCTATTAATAATACGCTGGTCTATTGCAGCTTTATGCCAAAATGCATTATTGAGTAATGTGATTGTCTGACAATAACAAAGGCGCCATATTTTTTTCATCTGGCTTTTGTTCTTGCTTAATAGGACAGTTCAACACGATTTATCTTATGGTTCCGTGGGCTGGATGCAATTATGTGTGTGTGTGTGTGTGTGTGTGTGTGTGTGTGTGTGTGTGTGTGTGTGTGTGTGAGTGAGTGAGTATGACTCATCCTGTATGCTTCATACGCAGAGCAGCTAAAGCTTGAATTGCATCTTTCTCAGCATGGACAGGTGTGTTGTCTTGCATTACGATCACTTTTCTGCGAAAGACACAGAACCGTTTTTTTTAGATCATTAGAGGGGATGATTCGTTCGAAATATTTTCCGGAGGTCATTTCAAAACCTTCGGACACCTTTGAGGAACCCCATCGTTCCATCTGAAAACACGACTCGATCAAATCCTTCTTGATGTGGAAGGCATATTGTTCACAATAAACCTTCTTGCATGATTGCAAGCCTTTGCGGGACCTTGAAATGAGAGATTAATTGGGAGTAACGCTATAATTTAATGTCGATATCATCCGATCATCTGTGGCCGTGTGTCTTTTTGAGGGAGTCGTTTCGATAGGCCTTAGCTCTCGTCAGTGTCATCTGCTGTTGCTGCACTTCCCCGGCGACCGACTTGTGCTGAGCTGGCTCTCACTCATTACCTTCAACTTTTGTTTGTCATTGTAGAGCGCAACATCTGCAAATCCTGGTAAATCAGTTACTTTCCACACGAAATGGACATTTCTTGGGCCGAGCTGTCAATGTGACATTATGCAGACCGTTAATAGGGAAAAGAAAAAAAAAAGACTACTGATTTCATTTTAAAACCCATTTATAGCTGAATTTAAAAAAAAGAGCCTTTAATGTCATTGGTTTCATTATTTTTGACAGTTAAATCGCCTTTGCTTTATGAGTGTTGCTGACAAGTAGTTGAAGTTCCTCTATAGCAAGAAAAAAAAAATCGCGATTCAGCTCATCCAATTATAATGTGGTCTTCGTAGGCAGGCAGGGCAACCGGGACACTTTATTACGGACTTATCTTTACAAGGCCTTGTCACATTTGCGCTTCACCTTGTTGCTTGCACTTTCCTCCTGCCATGTCCCTCAGAAGATTGCATTTCTGCCACGAGGACGCTAAGGTGTGTGTTTTTACAGTTGATCGAAGTGGTGCAGTATTTAAAGTGTAATGTCGGGCATTGGAAAAATGTTGGCTTCATGCAAACTACTTCGTTCTTTGTATTTTCCCATCATGATTTCCGACATAAGCTCCGATTCAATGCGGAAACACCACAGAGGCGGGATTCACTGATGGCTGAAGCTGACTTCACATTATGTAACAGATTTTTCCAGAGTCTGTGAAAAAGATAAAACAAACCTTGAGCGCGTTTGGAAACTCCCTATGATGCCCCTTGTACTACTCTTTACAAATGAAAGGAAATGATTTTCTAGTCACCCACTTTTGGAACACTTATTGGAGACTCAAGCCCTGCCGTCCTTGTTTGAGCCGTTCCTTCAGGATCTAAGACCAAGCTTGATCTGTGGGACAAAGGCTAAAGTCACGGATACCTGCGCTTCAATGCTGATTCACAATTTTCCCTGCATTACAGACTAGTTCTGGTTGCCTCTGTGGATCCTCCTTCATTATCATTTGCTACTTGTCAGACATACAAAACATTGTCAAACTCAAAGCTAATGAATGAACACAAACAAGTCACCGTGGCAGGGTTTGCTGTCCCTGATTCCCTCGCGGTCAGGTTAACTGACCAGATGGCTATTTTGATCATCTGAAAAAGTTACTTTTGAATGAGGACTCTAGTTTTCAGAAATAAAAAGAAAGTGTCGGTTGAGTACATTAAAATATTTTGTGAGTCCAGTAGCTGAGTCAGAGACTAGTTTGAGTCAAATGCAAAGGACTTTAAGTCAAGTCTGAGACAACAAAAAATGTGTTGAGTACGACAGCCCTGTGTGTGTGTGTGTGTGTGTGTGTGTGTGTGTGTGTGTGTGTGTGTGTGTGTGTGTGTGTGTGTGTGTGTGTGTGTGTGTGTGTGTGTGTGTGGCGATGCTATCACAAGCACTCATGGTCAGGAATTGAAGCCATAGGCTCCAAGTGCCCACATCCCAGAAACCAAATTTACAGCATTCGCAAGTGGGGATCTTGCAGTTCCTTCTAAACATACTGAAATGAAATAGACCTCATTGGATTTTGATGGCTTGGCGATCACGTATATTTAGATGATTGAAGGAATTACAATCTTAATGTTCAGAAAATGGTTGGATGGATGTGTCGCTAACGTTAGTTTGAGGCTCCTGTGTTTTTGCCTCACCCACACAAAATCATTCATTTTCATTACCAGTCAAGGAGAAGAATCAACCAATTACTTTTATAAGTCTATTAAGCCTCTCGCTGGCTGCCCATGCAGTATAAACGCTTACATTTTTCATAGTAACAGTGGTAAATAGCACTAAAACGGCTGTTAAATGACACAAAATAATTTGAAAATGCAGTTTTTTAAAAAGCCCCATCCTTGGGAAACACTGCTTCTCATACTTGAGCTATTTCACCAGACCTCATTTAGCTGATCGAAATTCAGATCTCATGATTAACACCGTGGGCGGAGAGATTAAATAAATGGAGAGAGCCTCTCACAACTACTGAACTAATTTGCCCCAGGCTGTCAAGTTCACAGTGTTGTCAAAATACATTGAAGGCCAAATCCTGCATACAGACTCTTATTTGAGGCAGGGTGTGTGTGTGTGTGTGTGTGTGGGGGGGGGGGGGGGGGTTCTTCTTTTTTGGTTGCAGCTTGCATTTCAAGTAGAAGAGTGGGGTTGATTATCTCATAAAATCTAGGACAGGAGTGTGACGTGAGAAGACAGTCTTTTTGAAACGCCTGCCAAAGAAGTGTTATTGAGTCTCTCCATCGATGTGATTGACAGAAGCTTATTTCTTTATTTGAAAGTTTGCAGAAGATGCTTTAGATCTTCATCATAAATATCGAAAGATGAGGCAGTAGTTTGACTGGTACATTAATCTGATTTTTTTTCTGACAGTAAAATATGAAACCTCTATCTCGGGGGTGTATAAATTGCTTGCATGGACATTATTCTATTATTAAAGAACAATATGTCACGTATTCAAGTCACTTATGGGATCCCAAGGACACGTGAGCAACAACCTCACTTCTGCGCTCCTGTCTCTCCTCCACCTCAGGCCCTTGTTGGCTGAGACAATAATCCAACAAAAAGGATAGAAAATGGATGGATGACAATTTTGAGGTTGCTACGAATAAAGGTTAGCACCACTACAAATGAATGTGAGCGCCAGTTTACTGAATGTATGGCCACCAAATTTGGCGTACAATTGGAGTAAATTTGACATCTGTTACTTTTTTTGCCCCATTCATCTATCCATTTTCTTTACAACAACCATTCACTGTCAACACTAAGAAGTTATGTTTGGGAATGTGGGAGGAAACCAGAAAAAAAAGCAATGTTTTAACAGTGATTCAAGCACGGATCTCTCGACTGGAGGCAGACATGCTCCACTGGCGACTGTGCTGCTGTTTGATGTTTTTACATTACAGTGATCCCTCGCTTATCGCGGTTAATGGGGACTGGTACCACCCTCGATATACGAAAGTCCGCAAAGTAGGGTTCTTTGATTTGTTTATTTATTTTCATCTTATTTTAACAAATGCATGTTACAATTACATTATTGCACAATAACTGAGAATTGTGCATGATGTAAAAAACAAAGGATAAAGGATAAAAATGATGGTCATTTAACTTTTAACTCCGTCCTCATCGTTTTTCTGCCCCTGTTCTCTCTCAGAAGTGATTTTTGCCTGGCGTTTTGGAAAGAACTGATCCAAGGACATTTGCTTTTGTCGCCTTTTAACAATCCTTCGAAAATGTCCATGGCAAACATCAGCATGGTGAGCGATCGCCCGACTGGTGAACACTTTTTCTGGGTGATTCACATTTCCTTAAAACTATCGGAAACACCTCATGGCGCGAGGGGCAAATGATGAGGGGCTGCATAGGCACTTCGACACATACGGTAGAGGTCCCTCTTAGCCAATGGGATGACAGAATGATGCTCGGTAATAGCCAATGGCAGAGCAGCTAGAAGTATGTTGCGTTCAGGAAACTAGGAGCTGCGACAAGCAGCCCATACTGTATTTTTACCTTTCGTAACTTGAAATTACTTTCATAACAAGAGGCAATACTTTCCTGTTGAGCAATTTTGTAACTTGATAATTCCGTATGAAGAGATGTTCGTCAGTAGACGTACCACTGTCGTTATTTTTATTTCATATGGACTTTTTTTCTTTAATTCTGTTAGTTTAATTAGGTTTTACAGCAGGAATGTTAGTTTTTAATTGTGATTATATTTACATATATATTTGATTATATTTACATCGCAAGTTCAGGTTTAACATGTATGAGTGATGACGTCGACCATTTTGCAAGTCGGTCATGGAGGGGAAAAACAAAAATCACTCTTCATAAATAGAGTATTTTTTTAAGATGTCCGAAAATCAGGCCTTAGTTTAGTTTGATTGAAAGAGGGGGAGAAATGTTCAGAATCAGCCAAGCTCCCTCTGCCCACCCAATATGTGAGCATAGAGTGGCTGTAATCTTTCTGATGGTTTATTTTCACAGGACTGAGAGATGCCCAAGCAATCAAAGGGGGCCATTTTGCATCACTGCTCATAGACGGGTATAATGCACATGGTCTGAGAGAGTTAGCATCAATGTTAGGGTGAGAGAAGAAAAAAAATAAAAATAACAGTGCTGCTGTGAGGATAAAATAAAAGTCGAAACAGCTTTTTAGCCTGCGGTCCTCGATTATCTGGCAGGGCCTGGACAACAGCTGGCTGCATCATTCGGATCTCTTCGTATGACTCAAGGCTGCCGCCGTGATCTCCAACTGATCTGTGGATTTGCAGATTAAAGACACACTCTACGGCCCGGTCATGGCCGACCGGCACCCTAATCCACTTCCTGTCACAATGTGCAGCTTGGGTATGAGGTGTTAACGCATCTGGCTGTGAGTCTGTATCACGCAAATCTTCACGTTTCGGTTTGGAACAGTAAATGACGCAACGTTTAATAATAAAGTGTTCAATGTAGGTATAGTCCTCAACCCGCTTCTTTATAATCCTTAAGGGAATGTCAATAGAGTGGCATGGTCTCTGCTTGTATTGATTATAACATGTCTTGTTGGCCAGGCTGGGACAGCCGCGATAATGCTGATTGTCATTTTTCACTGCTCTCAATAGCCCTGTGTGCCGGAAAAGATGAAGTTTCAACTCTCCAATGATGAATCCATTTCAATTACCCCTAATATGATCAATCATATTCTCATTATTGTCCGAAGTGTGGCCCCGCAGCTGTACAGGCGAGATTACAAGTCAGGCTTCCAAATTGAAGTTTTATTGCGGAAGTCCCAGTGAAATATATTTGAGTCTCATAAGCGGATCCAGAGGCGTTCAATGTGATGTGGTGTGAACTGCCAGTTGGTAGGAACAGTGCTGTGCTGTTATTGTTCTTGTATGAAAAAAACAATTGCAAGGCACCAACTATGGAACCATACCAGGAAAACAATTGTCAAAGGTACTTTTTCATTTTCAGTTTCTCTTTCAACGCCAATGTACCACACTGTGTAGATAAAACATACTCCCCAGTGTTCCTAGATCAAATTTGCCAGGCTAAAAAAGTTTTAAATGTTTTGGTATTACAATCGTGCTTCATGTACTGTTTCACTGGTGACATGAGGTGCATAGTCATGAGATGCCAGACAGACCATATGGTGAAAATACTGTATGAATACAGCCCGTAGAGGCAACGTCGGTCCACCTTCTCGTGCGGTTTATGACTTATTGGAGGAGCCGAGGAAGTCGGGTGCGCAGAAAGCTGGCGGTCAAAGGCGAAATGATCCTTGGTTACAGAAGCTGGCTTTAGGGGCTTGGAATGTCAACTCTGTGCGCCACCTTCCTCCGTTCAGGTAGCGCCCGTATTGCGGCCGCCAATCGTCCCTGTTCAGGTGGCGCACGTCCTGCGGCTGCCACCTGTTCCTGTTGCGGCGGCACACATCCTGTGACTGCTGCATGTTCCTGTTGCGGTGGCGCACATCCTGTGGCTGACACATGTTCCTGTTGCGGTGGCGCACATCCTGCAGCCTCCACCTGTTCCGGTTGTGGCGGCACACATCCTGTGACTGCTACCTGTTCTGGTTGCGGCAGGCGCACTTCCTGCAGCCACCACCTCTTTCTGTCACGGATGCGCATGTCCTGTGGCTGCCACCTTTTCCTCTTGCCGCGGCGCTCGCCCTGCGGCCGCCAGCTGTTTCTGTTCTGGTGGCGCACGTCCTGCCACCGCCACCTGTACCGGTTCTGGCGGCGCATGCCTTGCGGTCGCCACCCATCCCTCTTCTGGCTGTGCATGTCCTGCAGCCCCCACATGTTACTGTTCTGGTGGCGTACGACCTGCGGCCGCCGCCTGTTCCTGTTCCGGCGGCGCACGGCCTGTGACCGCCACCTTTGCCTGTTTTGGCAGTATATGTCCTGCGGCTGCCACACATTCCTGTTACATTGTTGGTGCAAGTTCTGCGGCCGCCACTGGGTGACATTAAGATGTCTGGGATCCATCCATTGAGGTGGGGTACTGTCATAGTTCTGTGTCCGAATGGTGGCGTTGGAAGGCTTCTCCTCCAATGTTGCACACGTTGGCCGTCATGTCATTAGCTCTTTTTCTGTTGATTTAGTTTTAGTCAGTGTTTTTGTTCATATATATCGTTCAATACACCCTGCTTTTCCTGCCTCCCTGCTTTTTTGGTCCTCTACCATCACGCCCCTCATGACAAGAAGGGCTGATGCCGAGAAACACCCCCAGAACTTGGCAGATCACAAATGATTGACTTGGTTGCTAAAAACACCCCAAAGACTTAACTATTTTTATCCAAGCAATTAAAAAGTACATTTTCCATCATACTTGTATGACACTTTTATATGATTTTGATAGCATGAGGGCTGAATGTGATGATGGGGATGGAATTATTTTGAATTGCTATCACGAGAGTAACCATAGTTCATTATTTACTTAACGCTCATTTTGCTATCGGTAACGATAACATGAAGTCAACTGCAAAGTCCAATAAGTCATATAAAGCCATGTCTACGGGATCTACGTCAACACTGACCAAGGTATATATGTGTTAAAAAAATCACACTCCAAAAGCTGCCTCTCAAGCGTGTTTTAGCCATCAGATGCTCTTGGTGTCTCATGTTGACATATCAACAATTGCCTTTATGGTGCCTTAGAGAGAACAATGAATGAATTCATGGCTGTGCCTTGCATTGCAAGAAATTAATGTAAGATGCCTCTATCAGAGGGGTTGGCCATCTTTTTTTAGACAAATAAATATATTTTTTTGACCTTAGAGTTCTTAGCAATCAGGCGTCATAATGAACTTCCAGGAATCAGTATGATAGAGTGTGAATGTGATATCAAATTTAACACACCCGCTCCCATTCATATCTCAAAATTGATCACACTAATGAGTCACATGATATGTGGGATGAAAAATGGCCCAAATGGCTCCAATGTAGACATTTTCACTGAGTTATGGTCTCACTTTTGTTGCTAGCGGTTTCGATGTGAATTACTTTGTGTTGTTATTTTGCAGTTACACAAACTGCACACTAACTTCGTTTAATTGAAGCCAAGAGTCAAAAAAGACTTCAGTGCAAAGGGGAAACAGTAGCCCCAAACTCAATTGTCTTAATTTGGTCACTCACTTCAAACTGAAAGGCTATTTGCCACCATCATGTGTGTCTCTTGAGAAAAATCACACTGTGGAACAATTTGACAAAAAATAAATACAATTCTATTGAGTTAGATTTTTATGATGTTTAAATCTAAAATGGGCATGCTGATTTGAAAACTGCAGTCAGTTTTTTTTTCTTCACAGTTGACCAGATCAGGGTGATTCCACTGAGAAGTTTAAGTAAAATTTGCCAGTTTATTAGATTAGAATTATCGACAGCTATCTGGGAATTTATTTGTGCAGTCACAATTGAGACAGTGCGGTGAGAGGTGTGTGCAGCTCCCAATAGGTCTGTATGATCAATCAAACATAGTTTGAATTCTGAGAATTATTGTTGTTGTTTTTTTTAATCTTAACCTTGTAACCATGGCCATACCATTGTGAGTTTTGTTTTGTTTTATACCGTTTTTTTGTTGTTGTTTTCAAAGCTTGTAACTTTTCTTTGCGTTTTATTTACATACATACACATTTATTTCATATTTCTTCACGAAATGGGGATTCTAAGGCTCAAAGTCTTGACGTGATAGAGAAAAACTGACATCAGTTTTTCGATTTTACACCCCAAAATTAGGTAAAAATTACTGTCAGGAAAAAAAAGAGTTTCATGATTTGGAAGAATACAATTTGTAATAAAATAAAAATATCGTGGTTACAGCTGGGATACCTTTCATATTCAAACAAAACAAAACATAACAAAACAAAACATAAGACTAACTGGCTCGTGCATATAAAATCACTCTTTTGGCTTCTTTATCATCAGGCAAAAACAACAATTACTTCATTTTGTTCCGGCTTTGTGAAGCATACCTCATTAACATTCTCGGGAATTACGTTGACCATAAATAGCCGCTGTTGACTCAGTAGATGCAAAATAACAATTACCGGTACAGTCTTTGTCAAAAGTGCCTTCCTACTTCACTTTATGCTGCAATCATTTCACAAGGTTGTCCTTTAACTTTGGTCAGGTACCATATAGCTGCTTTTAACAGTCACTGGCTGTTGCCGATGGTTAAAGGGATCCGTGAGACTGAACATAAAGTTGCAGGCAGTTAACTCTTAATAATGAGATCAAACTTTCTATATGGCTTCTATGGACCCACAGGAACTGTTGAACAACTTATAATGTGTTGTTTACTCTTACCAAGACCGAATTCAGTCCATCTCTAAACATGGACAAACACTCACATGAAATGGGGCATCTTTATAGAGGGGAGTATAAGCATTTAAGATTAATATCATTTTCAATATAACAGTTCAGCACCCGTTAAGGTTGCATATTAAACTAGCACTTTGTATTAAAGCACCAAATGTAGATATTTTAAGCATCTTGAGTGTTTTTAACCCTTTCATGCACCTGATAACACGATAAACTGTCCACTGTAGTAACCGCTGTCCCCGAAAGGTTCAAGTGGAAATCGAATTCTATTTCTATACTTACGAAATTAATTTCTTAACTTGAATATTTTTTCAGTAGAGATGCATTTTCCATGAACATGTCCGAATTAGTTTCAAACCCCCCAAAATTCAGACATGAATGTTTCCTCAAGCGTAAAAATGCATCTAAATATGTAACAAATACATGTTACAATTACATCATTGCACAATAAATGTGCCTAATGTAAAAAAAAAAACAAGAATAAAGAATAAAAATGATGGTCATCTAACTTTTAACTGTATCATCATTATTTTTAATCCCCTTTAGTCCATGTTCTCTCTCAGACGTGCTTTTTGCCTGGCGTTTTGAAAAGAACTGATCCAAGGACGTTTGCATTTGTTGGCTTTAACAATCCTTCGAAAACGTCCCGGGCAAACATTAGCATAGCGAGTGATCGCCCGACTGGTGAACACTTTTTCTGGGTGATTCATATTTTCGTCAAACTATTTTCGTCATGGCCCACGGGGCGAATGATGAGGATGCTGCATAGACACATATCTATCGGTATACACACACAGACACGTACGGGAGAGGTCCCTCTTAGTCAATGGGACGCTAAAAGCCAATGGCTGAGCAGCTAGAAGTATGTTGCGTTCAGGAAACTCAGAACTGTGACCAGCAACCCATACCGTGTTTTTACGTTTTGTATCTTGAAATTTCTTTCGTAACAAGAGGCAATATTTTTCTGTTGAGGCATTTTGTAACTTGAAAATTTCATATGAAGGGACGTTCGTAAGTAGAGGTACCACTGTACACTGCATTAAACTTACCAAAGCGTTTTCAGAAAAGGGCAGATAAAAGAATTACTTGGTTGTTTAAATACGCAAAAAAAACAGTCCGTTTTCCTTAATTTGTCCCCTTTAATTAACCAAATATGATTCATTGCCTTGTAAAGGAGTACGTGTTTCCTTATAGTGGCCTGAATGGCAAAAATGAACTAATGAATGTAACATACATACACGATATGCATGACTGATTGCCAATTTCACATGTCGGAATCAGCAACCCTGGCAGGCCAATAAGCGTAAAATGTCCCCATCTCGTCATAGACTCATAGAACTCATACCAATTTTTAAGACACACCCGCTCTTGAAATCTATATTGTTTCTAATATGCATATAGTGTCAGCCATGGGCTAGGAGACTGATGTTTGTGGCGTCCTGTGAATCAATAAGCAGATGGCTCCTCAGCATCACTTCAGTTGAATTCAAATTTACTGCCTCGTGTTTGATTAGATGGAAATGCTGTGTGCTTACTCAGGGGGTTGCTTCACCTCCCAGCCACCTGCTTTAAGTGTTATTTCCGAGCCTGCGGATGAGTGTCCCTTTACCCCTGATTAAACCCTTCAAGTAAAGTCTTCATCTTTGCAAGAGGCTGCACAGAGAATTCTGTCTGCACGTGTACCCCGGCCCACGTTGTCCAACAGAGAGATGGGAAGAAGTGTAGGCGGGGGTTGTGGGGGATATATGGTTCAAGCAGGGTTGTAGGTCATGAGGCTAAGTGGCTAACTGCTGCTCACCAGTGTAATGTGGAAGAAGATGAAGAGGGATTAGCTCTGTTTTGGGTCATATCATCAGCCATGCGAGACAGCCAATCACAAGCTAATGTCTGAGAGCACGGAGAGGAAAATAAATTGAATGCATCTGGATAATTGCCACTCACTGATAGATGTTAGCCGATGGTAGGAGCTTTGGAATGAGTGAACCCATCTGCAACCTGACAAATAAAGCCAAGGTATTTTCCTTTTTTGTCTGACCTTGTGCGACCCTATTTTTTTCACAGACGTGGAGGCAAACAGAGAGCAGTCATTAAGGTTTGTTCTGTGCTGCACTGGGACTGCAGTGCTGACTTTTACACTCCCGGTTGTGTGTCTCAATGCATGATTAATGAGTCAAGTGTGAAATAGAACACTGAATGGAAACTAAGAGGGGCATCTCACACATAGTTGTGCACACACATGCCCGCGACCGAAGACTCTTGGTTGAAAACCATGCAAGAAAAGAACCTGTCAACTTTGAAGATTTGCTATTAATATACGTATAAAAAAAAAAATCCTCGTCTCACCCCCCCACCCCCTCGGGTGGTGTCTGTCCCTCATTCAGCTCGGGTCCTCTACCAGAGCCCAGGAAGCTTGAGGGTTCTGCGCAGTATCCTTGCTGTTCCCAGCACTGCACATTTCTGGACTGAGATGTTCATCGTTGTTCCTGGGATCTGTTGCAACCACTCATCTAGTTTGGGGGTCACTGCCCCGAGTGCTCTGACCACCACAGGCACGACTGTCACCTTTACCTTCCAGGCTCTCTCCAGCTCCTCTCTGAGCCCTTGGTATTTCTCGAGTTTCTCGTGTTCCTTCTTCCTGATGTTTCCATCACTTGGGACCGCTACATCCACTACAACGGCTTTCCTCTGCCCTTTATCTATGATCACGATATCTTGTTGGTTCTCCATTACCATCTTGTCAGTCTGGATCTGGAAGTCCCACAGGATCTTCGCTCTGTCATTCTCCACCACCTTCGGAGGTGTTTCCTATTATGACCTTGGGGTTTCCAGTCCATACTTTGCACAGATGTTTCGGGAGACTATGCCAGCCACCTGGCTATGGCGTTCCATGTAGGCTTTCCCTGCCAGCATCTTAGACCCTGCAGTTATGTGTTGGATCGTCTCAGGTGCCTACACCTTGTAGTGTACACCTTGTCTTGTCTGGTGTGGTATATCTGGGCCTCAATGGCTCTGGTGCTCAGGGCCTGCTCCTGAGCAGCCAGGATAAGTGCCTCTGTGCTGTTCTCTGTGCCAGCCCTCTCTAGCCACTGATCGGACTTCTTGAGATCGGCAACTTCAGTTATGGTACGGTGGTACATCCCGCGTAGGGGCTTGTCCTCCCGTGATGGTCCCTCTTCCAGCGCCTCATCCTCTGTTCCCCATTGTCTGAGACATTCTCTGAGAACGTCATCCATTGGAGCTTTCTCCTTGATGTATTCATGGAGCTTGGATGTTTCATCCTGGACAGCGGCTCTCACACTCACTAGTCCCCGGCCTCCTTCCTTTCGGCTTGCGTACAGTCTCAGGGTGCTGGATTTGGGATGGAACCCTCCATGCATGGTTAGGAGCTTTTGGGTCTTAATGTCCGTGTTCTGAATCTCTTCCTTTGGCCACCTTATTATTCCTGCAGGGTATCTGATCACTGGCAGGGCATAGCTGTTTATTGCCCGGGTCTTATTCTTGCCATTGAGCTGGCTTCTTAGGACTTGCCTCACTCGCTGGAGGTATTTGGCCGTCGCCGTTTTCCTTGTTGCCAGTTCGAGGTTGCCATTGGCTGGTGGTATACCGAGGTACTTGTAGCTCTCCTCAATGTCTGCTATTGTTCCTTCAGGGAGTGAGACCCCTTCAGTGCGGACTACCTTTCCTCTCTTAGTCACCATCCGCCTACATTTCTCAAGCCCAAATGACATCCCGATGTCGCTGCTGTAGATCCTGGTTGTGTGGATCAGGGAGTCTATGTCCCTTTCGCTCTTAGCATACAGCTTTATGTCATCCATGTAGAGGAGGTGACTGATCGTAGCTCCATTTCTGAGGCGGTATCCATAGCCTGTCTTGGTGATTACTTGGCTTAGGGGGTTCAGTCCTATGTAGAACAGCAGTGGGGAGAGTGCATCACCTTGGTATATGCCATATTTGATGGACACTTGGGTAAGTGGCTTGCCATTGGCTTCAAGTGTGGTTTTCCACATCCTCATCGAGTTCACAACGAAGGCTCTTAGGGTCCTGTTCACCTTATACAACTCCAAGCATTCAGTGATCCATGTATGTGGCATCGAGTCATAGGCTTTCTTGTAATCAATCCAAGCTGTGCACAGGTTGGTACGTCGGGACCTGCAGTCTTGTGCGACTGTTCTGTCAACCAGGAGCTGATGTTCGGCTCCTCGGGTATCTCTACCAATGCCCTTCTGTGCTTCGTTCATGTATTGATCCATGTGTCCACTTATCTTAGCCGCAATGATGCCTGACATGAGCATCCATGTTGTGGAGAGACAGGTTATTGGCCAATAGTTGGATAGGATTGCACCCTTTGAGGGATCCTTCATGATCAGGATCGTTCGCCCTTCGGTTAGCCATCCTGGGTGAGTCCCATCCCTCAGCAGCTGGTTTATTTGTGCTGCTAGACGCTCATGGAGTGCTATAGTTTCTTTAGCCAGTAGGTGTGGACCATGTCCGGGCCTGGTGCTGTCCAGTTCTTCATATCTGAGACTCTTTCCTGTATGTCTGCCACTGTTATGGTAACTGGGTTCTGTTCAGGGAGGTTGCTGTGCTCCTCTCTCCGGGTCGCCAGCCATTGTGCACTGCCGTTATGTGCAACCTCCTTCTCCCATTTGCCTTTCCAGTACCTTTCAGTTTCCAGTCTTGGTGGGTCAGCTCTGTTGTTAGGACCCTGCCACTGAGCGTACACTTTCGCAGGTTGTGTTGCGAACAGCCTATTTATTCGTCTGGCCTCATTCTCTTTCGTGTACCGCTTTAGGCGGCTGAACAAGGCTTGGAGCCTTTGTTTGGCAGTTTCGAGTGCTTCAGGTATGGTCATCTGGATGTACCTCTCGGGTATCGGCCTTTTCATTACACCTCTCTGGGCCTCCGTCAATTGACTCACATCTTTCCGAGCCGCCTTGATCTTAGCCTCCAACCGTCTTTTCCATGGTGGGTAATGTATGTCATGGCTTCCATGGTTGCTCTTATAGCCAAGCATCTCAAGGATCACTGATGCTGAAGTGTATATCAGCTCATTGGTTTCCGTGATCGTTACGGTAGGGATCGCCCTCAGTGCTGCATTCACACTTTCCATGAGACTTTCAGGTGGTACTTCACATAGCCTTTGTAATCGGTTTCTAGGTTGCCGAGCTTTCATTCTCGCCATGATCTTAGCTTTCAGGTCAGTTGCTGCCTCGCTCAGCATTTTATTCATTGGGGCTGGCCTCCCAATCTCATCATCTGCATTCATTGGGGCTTGCCTCCCAATCTTTGGTATAACCTCCTCCTCTGATCTGGCAGCCTGGGGCCCTTCACCATGGAACCTGCGTTGTACCTCATCAATCTCAAGATGTGACAGCAGTTGCCGTTTGTGGATGTTGGAACACTGAGTTACTAGTTGTTTAGTGGTCAACCGTGACCGTGGGTTTTGAAGTAACCATTTAGCCCACATTCTCTGTATGTAACGCCTCTGAGTAAGGTTGCTTGAGTAGTAGCATTCCAACAGAGCCATGTTATCGTGAGTAATCATGATTAATTTTTTGTGAATTTGAGTTAATTATGAGTCATTTTTAATTTGATTAAATATTTTAATCATTTGACAGCTCTAATATACATATATATATACTGTATACATTATATATATATATATATATATATATATATATATATATATATATATATATATATATATATATATATATATATATATATATATATATAATATTATATATTGTGAGGAGCGACGGCCCGGCGAAGTGAAGTGAAGTACTCGAAGAGCGGTGGTACACTGTTTTTATTCAGCAAACGTACGATCATTTATATACCAGCTGTGATTGGTTGGTAGCGAGCGGCAGCGGGGGCCGCCGATTGGCTGATCAGTCTCGCGGCGCGAAATTCAAATGTCAGAGTTCTCAGAGGGCATTTGTGGTTGCTACAAATACTCCCCTGTTAGAAGGTCCTTGGCAGGCTGAGTCCGAATTAGGATAGTGATGAAAGTTCATGGTTGGGCGTGCAGGCGGTCGGGCGGGTCGGACGGCGCGTCCGGCTCGAGTGATGGTCAGCGGCGCGGGTTCGTCGTCGTCGTGGTAGGCCGGTTTCAGGCGGTCGATTGAGACCCAATCCTGTCGACCATGGATGTTGAGGCGGTAGGCCTTGTCGTTACGTTGCTCCACGGCGTACGGGCCGCGGTATGGTCGAGTTAGAGGCGGGCGGTGGGCGTCGTTCCTTACAAAAACGTGAGTACAGGTTAACAGCGACTTCGGTACTCGTCTGCGGCGCTGGTCTTGGTAGGTCTGGAGTACGGGTCGGTACTTTCCGACGGTGCGTCGGAGATCGGCGAGATAGGCCGTGGAGTCGGCGGCGTCTTGGCTGGACGGGAAGAACTCCCCGGGAACGGCGATGGTTTCACCGAATACCATCTCGGCTGAGGAGACACCGAGACCTTCTTTCAGAGTCGTCCGCATTCCGAGAAGTACCCAGGGCAATTGGGCACTCCAGTCTGGTCCGGTGCAGCGGGCCATGAGCGCTGCCTTCAACGTGCGGTGAGTGCGCTCGGCCATTCCGTTGGCGGCGGGGTTGAAAGCAGTCGTATGATGCACATGAGCTGACCAAGGGCGGTCCAGAGCTGTGACGTGAATGTCAATGTCGCGGCCTTGGCGAGGGCGGCTTTCGTAGCTTCGAACGATTTGCTCTGGGCGGGGGTCCATTCCAGGTGTTTCGGGTTGCCGCTGAGCGCATCGTATAGCGGGGCCATGACGTGGGCGAGGCGAGGCAGGAAACGATGGTAATAGTTCACCATCCCAGTGAACTCTTGGAGAGTCTTGATCGTTTTCGGCGTAGGGAACTTGTGGATGGCGTTGACTTTATCAGAGTTTTCAGAGGGCATTTGTGGTTGCTACAATATATATATATGATATATTATGTAAATAAATTGTGTGAATGAAAATAAATGAAAAACAAGTGTGCATTAAAGAAAGACAAAATTTTACGTTGATAAAACTTATTATAATTATCGGGAAAATCTCATTCAATTTCATGCATTACCAATCATGCTTGATTCTAAATGTAGAAATGAAGAAACGTCAACAGTCATTTGGGAATTGTCGTTTACTTTATCACACGCGACTTATTGCGACCATTTTTAAATCTTGCACTCAAGAAATACTCCATACACAGCATCTTCAAAAACTAAAACTCACACTACATCTAAAACTAAATTGAAGCATTCAAAATGATATGAAAACAAACTATAATGAAAAATCCGAAACTATTATAACCCTGAATAGCGCGCACTCACACTCACACACACACACACACAGACACACACCAAATATGCAAAATATCCATAAACAGAACAAGTGAATGTGAACATTTAAAATATGTCAATTAATAATCAGTCCAGATTATTTGTTATGAATTTGAACCCTTTTGGAGACAGCGATTACTACGGTGGACAGCTTTTCAAGCCAATATAAATTAATTCATTCATCTTCCGAGCCGCTTGATCCTCACTAGGGCCGCGGTGGGTGCAGGAGCCTATCCCAGCTGTCTTCGGGCAGTAGGCGGGGGACACCCTGAATCGGTTGCCAGCCAATCGCAGGGCACACAGAAACGAACAACCATTCGCACTCACACTCACACCTAGGGACAATTTAGAGTGTTCAATCAGCCTGCCACGCATGTTTTTGGAATGTGGGAGGAAACCGGAGCACCTGGAGAAAACCCACGCAAGCCCGGGGAGAACATGCAAACTTTTTTTTAATCTATAAACGTATATATTAATTAAAATATTAGAATACAGTAGTAACAAGCAAAAAATGAATATTACATCAGACCAGTTTGCCCGTGAGAATAATGAGGGCAAGCAGTCAAGAAAATGGATGGACAGAAATTTTAATGTTAATTTAAGAAAGCAGTTCATAATTGTCTTCTACATACAGTAAGCTCTATGGAGAACATGAAACAAGGTCCCTTAATATCTTAGCCATAAGAGTGTATAATTACAATTCGTATTATTTCAGTGCTTTGAGCTTGTCGCAGTGACAGCAAAATTACAAATGAATATCATTACAAGGACCAGTGAGTTGAAAATATCCAAATCCTCACACCTGACTTCCTGCCCGCAGATGCCAATTGCATTCATGCAGACATCGGATAAGTGCCTGCTGAAGTCAATTATTGAATCCCACCCATGTGATTCAAAGGAATTAAAAATTTTAATTCAGTTGGATTTACATAGTGCCAAACAACAGTTAATTTTCTGAATTTTCCGAAACATGGGGAGAAAAAAAACCCCAAAATATTATATAACAGCATCCCCTATTTTGGCAAAATTTTGTCGTGTGTACGTGGGGAAATCGGTCCATATTTTTGTAGTTTTGTCTTGGACCAATATACTATTACATTAATCGAGTACCAAACACATATGTGTCGAATAGTTTTTGGTTTAATGCTCAGTCTTTTGTATCCTGCGATTGGGTGACAACCGGTTCAGGGTCTAGCCCACCTACTGGCCGAAGACAGCTGTGATAGGCTCCAGCACGCCTGCAACCCTCGTGAGAAGAAGCGGATTAGAAAATGGATGGATGGATGGTCATTCTTTGGTCAAAATGTTCTCTTCAAAATAACATGCTAACATTATTTAAACGCATCTGGAAATCATTCCATGCTAAAATGGTTTCATAATTTAATCCCTACATGTCAGATGGATTGTTTCACAAATCCAGCTGGGAAAGATCATTTTTTCAAAAGGCTGCGGCATTTAAAAGGGACTTTTTTTAAAAGAAAATAACTTTTATACCTGTAGGTCTCTGAGCGTCCCCATCCATCCATCCATCCATCCATCCATCCATCCTTCCTTCCTTCCTTCCTTTCTTCCATGCATCCATTTTCTAATCTGTTTATCCTCATTAGGGTCATACTGGAGCCATTCCTAGCTGTCTTTGGGCAGTAGGCGGGGTACACCCTGGACTGGTTCTCTGCCCACCGATCAAGTGGGAAATTGAATCAAAGCAATCTTTTTGCCTATTTAAAAAAAATGAGCGAGACATTTTGCATTTCACTCAGATATGAAACAGTAGGGCTAATTTACATAATACCCTAACCACACAAAGTTTCTACACCCAAGTCAAAGTTCTGGCACGACACTGTTTGTAACACATTCAAAGCCAAAAGGGAGGGCATCAATATTTTCGTGGATACACAAGTTGGCTTTAGTTTACTTCGGATAAGTTGCACAACTTCATTATGCAAAGTTGTCTCGGCTGTGCGGGTGTGCGCAATTAATACCCTACAGACGAGACCGCACTTACTTTGCTCCATACATTCACATAGTACTGCTGATCCCATCTTCAATGGCACCTTTTGCGACAACCGCAATCATTATGATAGATAACATTTATATTGCATATACAAAGATGCCTTCTTGAGTACATCGACCCCGCAGCTATATCAAATGTGGTGAATGGAAACAAATTGTGAATATACTTCCTCATTGGAGATGTACCATCAAGCAAAAACTCACTTGTGTCAAGGGTGTCCGGAATGCTCCGGACAGAATTGGATTACATAAACGGAGGCCCAGACAAGAGATTTCACGATAAATATTTCTTCACAATGAATGCAAGACCAACAAACTACAACAAAGGTCGCTGTTAACAAAGATCCAGGAAAAAGATGGCGAGCATGTATTAGGCAACATGTCAAGAACGTCTGGAAAATAAAGCACTTGGAGACAGAGTCGCGAGCAAGGCTAATAATCCGATTGTTGGCGTGGCCTCGCTTTTAAAGCAGAAAGGTAACGAGGCCAAATTAGAGACAGGTGTGACTTGTGAGGGATTTCCCACTCTCCAGCTGGACACTGAGAAAACAAAGCGAAGAAGACAGGATCATGAAACTGCATTAATACGGAATTACTGCTTTTGATTTTATGATCCTTGCTCAGTTTCACGATATTATTTGCCGAATCTACCATATTTTCCGCACTAAAAGACACACTGGATTATGAGGCGCACCTTCAATGAATGGCTATTTAAAAAAAAAATCATACATTAGACACTTCGCATTAAAAGGCACGATCTACAATGCCTCCACTAGATGGTGCTACGCTCCTTCCATTCAACTCGAGAGGTGTCTGTTCAACTTGAGAGGCGTTCATGATTGCCTCTGAAAAATGTAATTTAACTATTAAGAAAAGATAAGAAAACATTTATTAGTCTCGCAATGGAGAAATTCCCATTTCACAGCAGCAAAGATTACTGTACTTAAATGAAACTACAAAAATTGAAAATAATGCATCAAAACAGAAAATCAAGCGAGGAAATCACAAATTAAATTCTATATCCCCCCTACAGAATTTATTTTGTGATTTCCTCGCTTGATTTTCTTTGTGGTTTCATTGAAGTAAGAATTAATTTAAGTTTTTTGAAGGCGGCCATGAACGCCTCTCTAGTGGAACGGAAGAGAAGGCACGGAGACGGACAAAGCCGTACAGTACCTGTATTTGTTGAGACTGTGAAAACCATTAATAAATTCTGCGTTTAAAAAAAATAAAACCACAACCACAGCTCTCCTTTTTTAAACAAATACTGGTGCGTCTTTGTCCATCCGTGCCCGTGCCTTCTTTTCTTTCGGTCAACTCGAGAGTAGTTCATGACCGCCTCCGAAAAACGCATTGGCCTTTTCTTTATCTTAGCTCCAACAGTACGATCAGATAAGATAAGAAAAGAAAACCTTTAACAGTCTCACAATGGAGACATTCCCACTTCACAGCAGCAAAGTTATGAGAAGAAGAAGTAGAAGAACAAAATAAATAGGAGCTGCTGGAAAGGCAGCCACTCTCGAAGCGCCATCTTGAAGTCAAAATAACACAAGATGTCAGTCGTAGTTATTTATTCCTTTGTTGTGTATTCACAAATGATGAAATCACAATATAAATTCTGTAGGGGGATGGGCTATAGAATTTATTTTGTGATATCCTCGCTTGCTTTTCAGTTTTGATGTACCGGTATTATTTTCAATTTTTGTAGTTTCATTGAAGTAATCGTTTGTTTACGTTTTTCGGAGGTGGTCTTGAACGCCTCTCGAGTCAAACGGAAGAAGGCATGGAGACAGACAAAGACGTACCTGTATTTGTTGAGAATGTTTTAACAAATTAAGACCACAGCGCTCCTTTTTTCGGAGCTGCAACACAAACTTATTTAATAAAGCAGCGACACAGTTCACTGAACTAACAGTTAGTTATCTTGGAGTTGAGGTATTACCGTAATGACCATACAAAAGACGCACTGGATTTTAAGGCGCTCGTGAGCTTTTAAGAAAATGGAAGACTTTTTGGTGCGCCCTATTGTGTGGAAAATACAGTATGTTAATATTAAAGCCACATTGCAATATGGCAGATGAGCTGACATATCGCTCCGACTCGGTTCAACAATTGTCTGCTACAGAACTGAGAAGAAAAAGGAAATGAAAATTTATATTCATTTGAGATCTCCATTTGAGATTTAATGGCTTCCATGGAGTCTTGTGCAGGTCTTAAACAGTTCAAATGCTTTTTTTAGTTGTGACACTAATGTAATATATCCTTTCTCACTTGTCTTACAGTGATGCAACATGACACTCGAACAAAAATGTAGGAATGTATCCAAAACATTTCTCAGCACAGAGGCACAGGAAAAGCCTCACCGAATGTGCCAAAACTGCGATCAATGGTCACCTTAAATTTATGTTGACATCTTGATTTAATGCTCACATCAATCTCTGAAAATATTAGAATGATCACCCAAACATTAGGGTTTTTAGGGTGTTTTCTACAAAGCTTACGTCACTTCATGAGAGAAACGCGTCGTCCATAAAAATACAAGACACATGACATGTCTTGCAAGATTACACAATGCCAAACTTGCCGAATAATGTGCAGGGCTCTCGCGTGCAAATATTGATGTATCGCCCATCTGTGTTTCTTAATAACATAGCATTTTAATTAAACACGCCCAACAATTTTACCATGGCAACTGAATGTTACGGATGACTGTAAATCGTATTAGGCAAAGTGGTTCCTATTTGTTCCAGTGGATAGTTCTTTAAGATGTATTTGACTATGTTGAGGCTCACGCCACTGTGTTATTGCAGTCCACATAGCCGCATGCACCCACCCACGCACGCAAACACACATGTATGTTAGCGGGAGACTCGCTCTCCCATGGACTTTGTTCTGAAAGCAGGTTTGACCAAGCTGTTTGTGATGGCATGCCTCCAAACTTCAGGCCTTTATACTGTGACTGAATGCAGAGAAAAGGAGAACATAATGAACATGTTATTGAAGCAGTACGGAGGAGTGCTTCTCAACCGGTGGGTTGGGACTCATATGACATTTTGTGGGACCATTTTGGGTGGGTCACGGACATCTAGTAAAAACAAATAACGAAGGGGTCCTCAAATTATGAAAGGACAGACACATGACATTTCAATGTTAGAAATAGTGCGGAATGAACTGGTATGCTAGGGCAGCATAAGAATATGTGGTCACTTGGCATCAGTCACACGTGAGCACCAAATAGATAGGTGCTCACAAAAAAAATAGAATATCACGCAAAAAGTTGATTTACATCAGTCATCCTCTTCAAAAAGTCAAACTTGTGTTTTGCATATATTCATTCCACATAGACTGATCATCACCCAGTGGTGAGTTGGCTCCGATGGTGGGGGCAGACGTTGGTCCGACCTGGCAGACCCAAACGTATTGTAAGGGTTTTTTGGGGAGTGTCTGGCAGAATCCCCTGTCAGAAGGAGTTTCAAAGCAGAGCTTTTCCCACCGTGGACATTGAGTCCAAGTGGTCCGTGTTCTGTGCTTCTATTGTTGAGGTGGCCAATCGGAGTTCTGTGGGTGCAGGAGGGAGCAGGAGATCGACTGGCGGATCGGTGCAGTGTCTGCTGTGATGCAGACTTTGTATCGGTCTGTCATGGTGAAGAAGGAGCTGAGCTTAAAGTCTCAATTTCACAATTGATCCACGTTCCAACCCTCACCTGTGGTCACGAGCGATGGGTCATGACCGGAAGCACGAGATCCCGTATACAGGCGGCCGAAATGAGTTTCCTCTGAAGGGTGTACGGGCTCTTCCTTAAGGTGAGAAGCTCGGTCATCCGGGAGGGGCTCAGAGTAGAACCGCTTCTCCTCCACGTCGAGAGGAGCCAGATAAGGTGGCTCGGGCATCTGATTAGGATGCCTCCTGGAAGTCTTCCTGGTGAGGTGTTTCAGGAATGTCCCACCAGTTGGAGGCTGCAGGGACGACCCAGGACACACTGGAGAGACTATGTCTCCCGGCTGGCCCGGGAATGCCTTGGGATCCCCCAGGAGGAGCTGGAAGAAGTGGCTGGGGAAAGGGTAGACTAGGCTTCCCTGCTAAAGCTGTTGCTCCCTGCGGTAGAAAATGGATGGATGGATGGATGGATGGATGGATAATTATTATGTATACACCACACACCACACAGACACACACACACAGTTCATGTACATCCTGTATGATATATGCAGAAAGACTCATAAGTCATGCCCAAGTGACAAGAATAGTTGTTTACAGAAAAAAGCGAAAAGTAGGAAGGAATCAAGGGAGTCCTGATACTGATGACACACGGTTGGGTTCCCTTCACTGACCTCCCATTTTGATCAGGCTCAATTTGTGATAAATGGCTTTTCACATAGACATGGAATTACCCACCGCTTCCCCGTGACATTCTTTTTCAATCTGTTAGCTGTTTTCATGGTCTGATCAGAACTCAGGCCTGTGGTTGCCTTTTCTACCGACACGGCAGGTCACTGCAGACAGTAAACGGTGCAATAAGTAAACACCCAAAGGCAAGCAGTGGGAAAAGGTTCTCTGTATCTGCCTTTACATATTGAAGTGTGTTCATTTGCTCTACCACCAGCATGAGGAAAAGCAGCCAAACACATTTGTCTCTGGCATGCATTTCTCTCAGAAGCATTAGTTGTAATGACAACGCTCACAACATTAAAAAAAAGGACATAAATATTATACAAAGCTGACTTTTTAATTATTTGGATACAAATCATTGGGTCTCTGGAGGGTCTGCACACGCTTCAAGTGTGAACTTGAATAATCAAATCATTATTGTATGTGCTGATTGGAGTGTGAAGCGCTTTGAGGGCCTTAATAGGTGGAGAAGCGTTAGACGAGTGAAAAGACCGTTTCCTTTCATGCATCACTGTTGATAACCTGTAACGCGATCACATGATAAGTCGTCCACTGCAGTGACCGCTGTCCCCAAAAGGGTTAAATAACCTGGAAGGAAATAATTTTAAATTTTGCTAAATGTGTGATATGAAGCACAATGTCCAAAAGTGAAAATGCTTTACTTTTTCTTTCCCACGGGTGCTCACTTTTTCCAAACTATGGGCTCTACTTTTGTTTGCCTTATGTGTAAAGAAGTGCTCTAATTCTTCCTTGGGGTCTTTTGAAGAAAGCATATTGCGGACATCTGGAAATTGTGGAGAAAAAAAAAACATAATGCCCATAACGCTATGTAAAAATCTCTGAACCCTGGTTTACAGTGGAATAAGGAGAACAAATGGGCAGCGTCAAGCTGTATCAATTACAATCCATCCTTGTATCAACATTCAAATTACTTTATAGTCTCAAACCGTCGTGGGTGCCTAGAAACAAAAATGTGTACTTTCACCTGAGAGGAAGGCTAATCTCACAACAAACGTGTTCGATGAAACCACAAATAGAACTGCGAATGAAAAAAAAAAAAGTTCAAGCAAGTTTCACCAAACTGTCGAGTTGTTATTACGTTATTACAGCAAGAGGTTTCCTACGTCACACCTTGAGCTAAGCTGTCCGTGCAAAAATAGACTTTGTGTCCCATGAGGGAGAGGATATTTCGCAACACGACGGCTTTATAGGATTGACACAACTTGGCTGCATTGCGCTGAGAACTGGAGTTAGCTTTGTGTGGCTAAATGTATTCCATTCATGCACAATGCTGTAACAAAGAGACCCGTGACGTTGGTTATGAATGGTGGGAGATACGAACGCAGCTGACCCGCTAAAGGTTAAGCTCAAGATTATAAGGAGGCTTATACCAGTGGTCAACAAACTACGGCCCGTGGGCCGGATCCGGCCAGCCCCCACATTTGGTCCGGCCCCCCTGAACAATACCAGAGAGTCTTTTGATTTATTTTTCATCTATGTATATTTGTATTTTATCATAGAATTTGGCTTTTGCAATAAAATATTCCTTAGTTATGAACTATTTTCATGATTAACTATTAGCTAGTAACAATTTCATAAACACATACAGTATAATGTGACATTTGTTCCATCCTTCCGTCTGTGCCGTTATCTGGCAACCCCAGACAAAAAAATCCTAAACCCGTCCCTCTCAAAGAGAAAGTAATCATGGCGAAAAGGTGAGGAAAGAGAAAAAAAATTATTCAGAATACAGGGAATTTCAATGCAAAGAAAAGATTCTCTGTCTCATCTGTCGGTGGCGGTATTCAAAGAATACAATCTGCAGAGACACTATGAATCCCGTCACAACAACAAGTACGATTTTTTTGCATGGGCAAATGAGAGCAGAGAAACTGTCAACGTTAAAAAGAGGAACGTTAGCTCAGCAAAATACATTTGTACGCCAAGCTCAGCTGAACCAGTCATCTGTTCGGGCTCGCTTTCGGTTTGCTCAACTGATAGCAAGCAGCGGTAAGGAGAGTTTGTCAAGAAATGCATGAATGCTGTCGCGGAGGTGGTCTGTCCCGAGAAGAAAGACGTCTTTAATACCGTGAGTGTATCAAAACAAGTTTGATTTTGTGTGGGTTTCTGGGAAACAATACATTTTTACGTCTAGGTACTCAGTCACACTTTTTCTGTTACAAACTGACCCCATAAGAGAAGCGAAAAGTTATGTGGCACTCACAGGAAAAAGTTTGGGGAACACTGGCTCATACAAACCGTGAACAACACCTTAACTAGAATTACAAGTGGAATTGAGGGGCTCAAATAATCAGCTATCGGCTAAAATTTAATAGATTTTTTTTTCAAGTTGTATAACATTTTACTGAATAGCGTCATCAAAACGAAGTTGGTTGTTTGGTTGCATGATGAAAGGAAAGAAAGGGGACAAAGAGAAGGCAACAAGTACCGGGAGTTTTGGTGGCTCGGTGGGCAAGTGGTTAGCGCGTCGACCTCGCCGTACTGAGGTCATGGGTTCGATCGGCCTTCTTGTGTGGAGTTTGCATGTTCTCCCCGGGCCTGCATGGGCTTTCTCTGGGTATTACGGTTTCCTATATTCAAAAACATCTGGCAATTCAGCACAAAATAAATGCCTAAAAATGACCAAAACCAACAAGGCAAGCAACATTCACCATTCCAATGAGCTGAATGGTAAATTGCGGTAAATTGACAAGTCGTCCTGACACTGTGTGATTACATGGGCTGAACTGCACTCAGTAGAAATTCCAAGGCAAAGAGCAATGTCACAATCAAACTCCTCCTCCTCCCCCCGGAGAGTACAGACATTGAGCTGCTGATGTAGTTGCATACATGCAGCCGGGCCGGGAAAAGGCTTTTTTTTTTTATACACCGCGGCTCTTTTTCCTCGTTCTCAGGCATTTTTTCTTGTCTATCCTATCACTTTTGTCCGTTTCTATCAAAGATCATTCATCAGCGAAATATGGCTCGACTCTCTTGTTACACCAAGAGCACTTTGTCAGCTCTGTGAACCGAAAAGCGGTGGGTAATGCCGCTCTGGTTCTGGGTGGTGCTGATGGAGAGGTTGCATCCAATCCAATCTATTAATCTCGATAGTATCTCATTTAGTGCTGAGAAATGTTTTGGATACAAGTAGTTACTGTGTACATTTCAAGCTTACAAACCGTGCACACACTGAATGAGTTTGTGCAGTGGTGTATGAGTCATGGTTATTATGTAGTTAATGAAACGAAATAGCGCAAAATGAAAAAATACATTTGTAATATGAAAATAATACGAAAATGCTTTTATCAAATGGAAACTGACTGAAACCACATCCTAAATTTATCAAATGAATTAAAATGAACTATAATTATCGCAAAAATGTCCTTTGTTTTTGCTTTTGCCAATTAGGATGCAGTATATCATTTTGGGGTTAATTTTAAACGTATTTATATGAGTATTCTCATGTCCATAAAAAAAAGGAAGATCAGTCATAGCCATTTGAGAATTGTTTTGTTACTTTATATATTGTCCGAAGATCAATATATATATATATATATATATATATATATATATATATATATATATATATATATATATATATATATATATTCGGGCGGCCCGATAGTCCAGTGGTTAGCACGTCGGCTTCACAGTGCAGAGGTACCGGTCTTGAACTTGAGTAACACGGAATAATATATTTTTAAAAAACAAACTAAAACTGATACTAAAACTAAGAAGCACTGAACCAAATAATAAAAACGAACAAACCTGCTAAATATGAATTCAAACCACATGAATTTAAAAAAAGGCAAAATCAAAACTACGAGGAAACCGCGTCTGTACAGTACTAACACAATTTTCTAGTGAAGACATTTCTCCCAGAACGAATTATTTCGTAAGCAGAGGCTAATTGTCATTAATTATTGGTGTGGTCATATGATCCTACACATACAAGTAGGGTTTTTTTTTTTTTTTTTTAAGTTTGCTTTTTATACTCATTGAGTTCGAAAGCTCTGATCCATACAGTCAATAACACAAAGTGAGTGCTTTGCCTCAGTCTGAAAAACAAACTATATTATGTAGCAAGTGTAGTGAATCAGCAGCCAGCACTAACATTGGTCACTCCGCACATGCCTGTCCATGACTTCTGGCTCATTAATTAATCCTTCCCATCCATCCTCACGGCCACCTGTTTAAAAAAATCGCCGAAAGAAGCAAAACAGAGCTCTGCTCGCTCCTGCCTCCACCTGCCATATGTGCCTCTGACATTTGTCAGAAAAATAGCGCTTAAGTGCTACTTTAACTGTGAATGAAAGGAGGAGGATGAAAATGGTTGCCATGGCTACAGTGACGTCATTTATGACAAACAGCGGGATTGAAGGTTTTTTCACAAGAGGGTTTGTTGGCAGGTCATGTGAAATGACCATATTTGAAGGACTTTATATGTAAATCTTCTCCATCATAGCATGGATGTTTGCGAATCATGTAACTGGACAAATACCCACTCCAGTGGATGGATTTTATTCCAACTCATACCCCTCTGTTTCCCTTTTCTTTTTTTTTTTTTTTGGTGCAATAGATGTCTGTTCATATCTGACATTAATTTAATTCAAGGCCTGTGAGAGCCTCTGCTATGTGTTATTTGTTTTTGACAGCAGCTTAACAGCAGCTGAGCATGGTGTGGTCATGCCCGGTGTTCTGTAGCCTAATGCGACTCGCTTCTGATTCATGCATGACATAGCAAACGGCAAGCTGAAAATAATCCTCTTTCATGAAACCAAAAAGTCCAATGGTATTTCAATGAGAAGAGCATCGTTGATGCCCCCTATTATGCAACCTTCTATTCTCCTTGAGATGGCTGGATCGAAATCTGACCGAAAAAGCAGGAAGCCACCTCAAATATCAAATGACTGGGAGTGAAGTGACTTGCTGTTGATTTCACGTAGACACCGCTTCATCCATTATGCAGATGAAGAAAGCTGAAGTAAAACTATCACATTAAAATGAAGTACAGACAGGAGAATAAAAATCAGGTTGACAGCGTGCCATGTAATAATCCGTGTACAATTCAAAACCTACACTAATGCAGTCAAACAGGCAAGAATCTCCCATTTTTCAAACTCATCACAGACAACAAAGAAAAGTTCGAAGACTTGTACTGTTTCCCCACTTTCGACCATTCAACCAACACCAATTTAATAATTAAAAAAAAATCCCTGACACCATCTGGGGCCCTCTGTGAGGACACTGCAAACCACTTCAGAAGCAAGATTAACGCTATGAAATCTAATCATAACTCAGAATAGGATTTTTAACATACCTGAACTGTCATTTTTACTTGACCAAATATTGGAGAGTTCTGCCCTGGTTGATGCAAGGCTAATTTTTCTCGCAAGTAAAGCCGACAGCCTGCCTTTGACAAAGTACAATGAATTCCCACGTCGCTCTGAAAACCATTTTATGGCTTCTTTGAGGAACAGATTTTAAATTGTCAATTACGTCCCCATTGTTTACAAAATGGCAGTGGCAAAGGATCATTTGAAGAAAAAGAATTTCGACACCTGATGAAGTAAAAAAACAAAACACAAAAAAACAATTTTTAACCAATCGTTTCCAAAATATAAATTACATTTTAAAGGAATAGCAAGTGGTTAGCACATCAACCTCACAGTGCAGAGGTTCAATTCCAGCTCCGGTCTCCCTGTGTGGAGTTTGCATGTTCTCCTTGTGTCTGCGTGGGTTTTCTCCGGGTCCTCCGGTTTCCTCCCACATTCCAAAAACATGCGTGGCAAGTTAATGGAACACTCTAAATCAGTGGTGTCTAACCCATTTTTGTCGCGGGCTACATTGTAATTACGATTTCTCTTGGAGTTCCATTATGACTTTGAATTTTGTAAACCCATATAAATGTTTAACCACCTCCACATATTACATGCACAGCGAACAACAAATAGATGGATCACTTGTTTTGACATCAGAAGTCAAGAATAATGTATTGCTCAAACATTGTAATTATTACATTATATATTACAGTTTGAAATTTTGGTTTAGACTTTAGCGGGCATCATGGAAATTGACATGCTTGAATTGCTTTCGCGGGCCACATAAAATGATGTGGCAGGCCAGATGTAGCCCCCGGCCCTTGACTTTGACGCATTGCTCTAAATTGACCCTAGGTGTGAGTGGTTGTCCGTCTCTGTGTGCCCTACGATTGGCTGGCAACCGTTTCAGGGTGTCCCCTGCCTACTGCCCAAAGACAGCTGGGATAGGCTCCAGCACGCCCCGCGATCCTTGTGAGGATAAAGCGGATCAGAAAATGGACGGATGGATGGATATATGCATACAGCCTAATTAAATTATATTTTTTATTCAACTCTTATGTGCAATTTATTTTGATTGAGTCATTACTTAAATCACGCTGCATCCTATGAGAACTCGTGTGACAACCTCTGGAATGCAAACTGCCTAACGTTAGTGTCTTGCATTTGCATTGAATAACATGATATGAAATCATGTTATTCAATTGATAATCAATAATTATGAATAAAACCTCAGCCTTTTTTTTTAATTCATGAACACTTGGGCCTAGTACGCTACTGTATGTAACTGTTTGACAAAGTTTGAGAATCCCTGCTGTAAAACAGGCCAATTGGGCTGTAACATAGTATTAGTCTGTATTAGTTTTCAATCAAAAGTTATAGGTCACATTAAATGTGGAAAAAATTTGCAATGATATAAATTTTGTTATATGTTATAACAAAATTATTCCGTATCATACACCCTTGGATTGCACGAGTGTTCTCAAAAACCAAACACAACTGAAAGCCACTGAAATGCCCTTTGAATGAGCAATTACATTTTTGATAAGATAAGTTGAGATAAGATATCCTTTATTCGTCCCACACTGGGGAAATTTACAGCCTCCAGCAGCAAGAATGTATGTAGAAAGAAGAAAGAAGAAAGAGAAAAAAAAACAACAAACATCTTTCAATTAAATGCAATATGAACACAAAATTGATAAATCACAGTACTATTTACAATTTTCCTTCACATCATTTAATTATTATTATTATTATGATTGTTATTTTTTATTCATCAGCCTGGCAGCAGTCGGTAGGAACGAGCGTCGGTATCTCTCCTTCTTGCAGCGCGGGTGTAACAGTCTCTGGCTGAAGAAGCTACCAAGTGCTGTCAGGGCGGGCTGGAAGGAATGGGAGGGACTGGCCATCATAGCTTTTACCTTAGTTAGCATCCTTCTGTTGCCCACCTCCTCCAGAGTGTCAAGGCAGCAACCCAGGACAGAACTGGCCTTCCTGACCAGTCGCTCCAGTCTCTTTCTGTCCCGGGCTGAGATGCTGCCTGACCAGCAGACAATGCCATAATGGATGGCAGAGGCTAATATAATAGCTAACTATAGTATAGAAAACAAAATTTTGTTCTACAATTTGCAAAGTTTCATCCTACACATGTGATTTAAGGAAAATGATGTGCAAATCCAAAGAAAAAGCCGGAGCTGTGATACAAAACCTGCGTGTGTTGTTTGTTACAATAAAAGTATCTGGCTTGCTGTTTTGGCCGTAAATTAAAAAAAAAAAAAAAAAGCAATGAAACTAATAAGTGGCATTCAATAAGAGAGGAAAGCTTGAAGTCGTATTTCGGAGGCCACAAGTAGAACACATTATAATAAAACCATCTGCGCTCTCAGTACTTGACAAACAGCCAAGAGAAATAAACACAGTGTGTGACAAGTTTTATTATTGGGCGCGCTTGCATGAGCTTTGTGTCCACTCTATTGACTCACCAACACAAAATTAACTTTCCCATGGGAAAAAAAAACCCAAAACAAAACACTGGACGGTCTTTCAAGGATATTTCCATGGATGATTCCAATTCCTGCTTGGAAATAAGCAGATCCTGAGATTTTTACACTGCCCTAATTTCCATATTTTGTGATTGAGTTTTGGATACAGAGCCCAATGGATCAGTCAAAACCCGCCAATAACATGCGGGAGTGTGCATATGGTTTGCATACTATCGTGTGCAAACTCCAAAGCCCCACAGAGGGGAGGGGGGGATTTCACAGTGTTGTGAAGAGAGTATCGAAAAAATGTCTATGTAGACTGACTTCACAGAAAAATGTGCATGAGTCATGCTGAAACATCTCACTTCATTAGCTGTGTTTACCTCCAAGTCCCTGCCAGACACACTCGACAACAGAAGGAAACTTTCACCTGGCTAACAGGCCATTTTCTAGTGGGGAATAACAAATAAGTCATTGTTAGGCATGCTGTGGGACTATTATTCTACCTGTTTCTAGCCAAGACTAACACCCACATACTGGAGATATATTGTGGGGTTGGGGAGTGGGCAAAAGGATTCTGCACCTCCTCGCTTGGTATATCACTCGCTGAATTGAGATGTGGCCTTGGGATGCCAACGCAAATGGAAACATATTTTGAAACCTTTGTTTTAACCCTTTCAGGGACAGTGGTCACTCCAATGGAGAGCTTATCACGTTATCAAGCTATGGCACAGGTGTCAAAGTCAAGGCCCCGGGGGCCAGATCTGGCCCGCGACATCATTTTATGTGCCCCGCAAAAGCAAATCAAGTTTAATGATGCTTGCTAAAGTCTGAACCAAAATTTCCAATTGTGATTTGTAATCCACAATAACAGTCATTTTTCTTGACTTCTGATTTTAAAACCCATGGCTCTCTATCAATTTGTTGTGCGCTGTGTATGTAATACGTGGAGGTGATTAAACAGTTTTATGGTTTACCAAAATTCAGAACGGCCCTCCAAGGGAAACTGTAACTGTGGCCCGCGACAAAAATGAGTGACATCCCTGGGCTACGGGTTGTCATTATTGGTGCATGAAAGGGTTCAAACAACTGAAGGAAATGTATTGGGTAGCAGGGTGGATCGATAGCCCATCTGCCTCAGTTGTGGAGTTTGCATGTTCTCCCTGTGTTTACGTGGCTTCTCACTGTTTCTTGGGTTTTCGGAACAATGGTGCCAGTGGAAGTCATGAGGAAACATCTAATGATGATTATTTTACAGGCAATGTAATCAACTGCTATGTCAGCATTTTTTTCATATTAAACTCATGAGATAAGATAAGATATCCTTTATTCGTCCCACACTGGGGAAATTTACAGCATCCAGCAGCAAGAATGTATGTAGAAAGAAGAAAGAAAAAGAGAAAAAAACAACAAACATCTTTCAATTAAATGCAATATGAACACAAAATGGATAAATCGCAGTACTATTTACAATTTTCCTTCACATCATTTAATTATTATTATTATTATTATTATTATGATTGTTATTCATCCACTCCTAAAGACATTTTTAAACGTCTTTTCAGACTTGGTCCAGAATTGGCTGGTACTGAATGAGTTTTAATTAGATACAACAACAAAAAAACAAAAAACAAACTGCTTAAGCCTTTCATGTACCTTGTAACCTGATACTTTGAGAAGCTGCCCACTGTAGTAACCGCTGTCCCTGAAAGGGTCCATTTCCATCCCTTTATTCAAAAACAGGACAGTATTTCAAATGGGCCGTGCAGAAAATGCACAAACATGAATTGATTATGATTCAGTCAGGGATTTGGTCTGATGATCAGAAAATAGTTACAAATGTGGAGCATTCTTTTCCAAAGATATCTGCAAATGTGTTACTTTGATCAAGCACAATTAGTCTGCTTTTATAGAGGACTACAGAAATCGGACACTATTTACCGTTGAGAGGCTTAAAATAAAGAGGATCAGGACTATTCTGAGTCAAAGCGTGCCTCTCAATCAGTGGTTCTTAACCCTCATATTATGTTGAAAAAAAATCACATTGATTATGTTGTGGGTCATTTTGACCCGCACTGTAAAAATCCACACAAAATAGTCAAAAAACAGGTTACATCTAACAACTTTGTTTAAGATGATGTAAACATTCAGATAAGAGACAGACAACAGATTTGTAATCCTAAAAGTATATTTAAGAACTGTTTAGTTAACCTGGGTTCAATCGAACCCCTGGGGTTCGGTGAGTCGCTCTCAGGGGTTCAAAAGAGCCTCTGCCATGGAGGGTAACACACACCCGACTCAACATGTCAATTAGTTATGACAAGCCCGCTTGGCCATCACTGGCTGCAGATGATCACATGACACTGCTTGTCCAATCAGTGCTGCGGGAAATTTAATTCACTCAGTAGTCACCTTGTGACTGTCGTGATTGTGTGTCATACAATTAAAAAAAAAAAAGATACTTATGCCATGTAATTTAATTTACTTTTCTCTGTTTTTAATAAATGCGTTGTTTTTAAATATCTTGAATTTGTAAAAAAATCACTCGCCAACAATGGCCTGATAGACACTCTGTCTTATCTCACTGGCAAGTGTATGCACAGCAGGCTGGAATTTGTCGGTTAGTGTGTGTGTCACGGCGAGTGTGTGTTTGTAGGGGCTGGGGCTCGCTCAAATAAATGACGTCACAGTTAGAATATTTACTTCCTTGTTTAATTTCACACTCTTGTTGTCAAATTTGTTGTATCCGAGCTACTAAAAAGTTATTTTTCAGAATATGTCCCATTTTAACCCTTTCAGGCACAGCGGTTACTAGAGTGGACAGTTTACCTTGTTAACAGGTTACAGGGTGCATGAGAGGGTTAAAGAATCCTATGATGGAAATAGAAACGATCCCTAAAAGAAGTAACATTTTAACATTCTCATTTGCCATACAAGTATAAAAAATGAGTGGCAACAAGCTGAGGTCTCATGTGATGTGCTGATTTCACAGATCGCAAGAGAATATTTTCAGTGACTTTAGAGCGATTTGCCTTTGTGTCAGGCATATCCTGAGCAGTGGCGGATGCTAGTCTGTCAAGGTGGGGAAGCTCAATTGCGGCCTACATCATAAAATGTCTGTTTATTTATATGTGAATTCTACTCTCAGGTTCATTTTCAAGAAAATGATCTGTGACCCTGTCATACTAACAAAGCATCTTTTCCAGGGAATTAACTAGCGTCCTCTCTATGGCCAGCAGACCTAGGATGCTTAAATGGCCTTGGCCCATGGTGTTGCGGGTGTAAGATTTGAGCCGCTTTAAACAGGAGAAGCTCTTCTCTACACCTGCAGATGTAGCTCCAATCGTTGTTTGTAGACCTGAGGCATTGTACTGTCTGACTCACTGTCTTACAGAAACAACAAGAAATCACACTGCTTTCCCCTGTTGCCCTGCAAGTCCTGGTTTGAGTATAGGACATGAAGTTCAGACCTCAGTCTTCCACAATCAAAGAACGGGCCAAAACCTTTCAGGACACTTTGAAATGCCTACTCTGGAAACACTCGTCTCATCTCATCAAACTTCCCTGAATTGACTAATTCCAAGAAGTGCAGACGTTCCAAATCTGCAAAGCGCCGAGGTATCTGCTCTGTGAGATTGTGTAGGATGGTCATGTACGGATTTAGATAGCGCTCCTTAGGATCCTTTGGTTGTTACATACGCCGTTTTCTCGTGGGATCGGTTTGTAGGTCTGATGTGAGATCTGCTGCTTTGGCATAAACAGCTCCCTCTTACCTGTTCTTTTTTTACAAAAGCAAGAAGAGACTCAAATCTTTTCTTGGAGTAGAAAACATCCATAGCTCTCTGCTGGACAATGCCAAATACAACATCAGTCTCAGAGAAGATAAGTTCGCATGTGTACAACATGAACACAAACTCAAAATCATCCAGTTTCATCAGAAAGCCTTTGGCACAGTCGAATGTGTCATCATCCATGGAACTATCTGCAATGATCATCTCAAAGGTTTGCAGGAGGGCATCATAATTTTTTGCAACAGTGCTCACTATCTGTGATGTGAAATTCCAACGAGTAGGAGCATTTCTGGACTACCTTGAGCAACCTGCAGACTCAAGAAAAGACATCCTCTTGGTGGATTTTGAGAAAAATGTGGCAAACCCAGAGACTGATGCAAAAAATATTCTGCACTCAGAGAAGCATTTAACTCTCTGAGACAGAACTAGATTCAGTCTGAGTGCATAGCAATGCACACAACATTGCACTGGGGGCAATAATAATAATAATAATGATAATAATAATAATAATATTTTAAAAAACTCGGGCCACAACATGCAAATTGTCTGCCATTATGTGGGGCTTGCTACTTAGGTAGCTCACTAGCTGGGACTGGCGCGAGGCTCGTGTCAAGTGTGTCCACCTGCGAGTGCTTATTGATGGTGGAGGGGCTCAGCAGCACCCGCTGCTCGGTTAGGACGGAAACTGTGGTGATATAAGTCAGTCTGCGAACAAAAGCAACTACAATAAAACCCAACCAGAAATAAAAGATTAATTTGCCGCGAGTCGTTTTCAACAAAGAGAGTGTCTGTAAGATGATTTGAAGAAGTCTCCAGTTCAACTCAGAACAGAATGAGAATTGAAAAAAGCTCCCACGGATGCCTACACAAAAAGATCGGCGATTGGCTCATTTCGCTGTCAATCAAAAAGAGATTCAGCCTCAGGCAGATCATTCAATCATCATGCAGAAAAGCGGAGCGTCCAGGCCAGCCGATAAGCGCCCACTGTCCATAGACTCCCGGAGACGCTGAGTGTCCGATGGGCGGGACCAAACCAGCATTTATCCAATGACTCATCTCGTTTCAATGCATTGGAACAACGGGCTCTGAACTCTCTCGACGCCCAGCATCTGCGCTGTAGACGCTCAGCGTCCACACAGTTTAAAGCGCAGTGAAGCTGCGGGAATGAATGATAAGAGAACCCTGTCGTAACCAGTAATAAGAAGCTGATTCGGAACAAAAGTTGAGCGGGTTGTAGCGCATATTTAGTCAATGACATGTACTCACAATTGTATGTAGACACATGAATTTGATCACTTATTTCTTGACATTTTACGGAAGCTGTGCTTCCCTTGCAGTCTTAGAGCGCAATCACCTTTGATCCTGAGGTATGAAAGGAAAAAAAGGCCCCTTTCTCTGTTGGCCTTGGTGTGTCTCCTCGGCCCCAATAGTGTGTTTCGCTGCATTGATGTCATCCATCACACTAGTGGCTTCATGGATGATGGGGGAACCATCTCTCATACCCTGCTGGGACTCAGTCTTGAGAAAGAACTATTCATGACGCTTGCAGCATCCTGAAACCAAGCTCAACATCAAACATATTCACATGTGCAGAATACAAGTTGTTTTCTTGTTTGAGATCGTGAATGATTTTGCAAACAGACTGATCAAACTGTCTTTGTATCTCACAAATCGAATTAATCATTAGTGAATCAAATGCCTCTTATAATGAATGATGTCATTTGAAGTGTATAAAACGCAGAATCTCAGTCTATAGGCAAATGAAATTAAACAGGCTGCATGTTGAAAAATAAAGATTGATTAGATAAACCGGGTGATGAAATGGTGCCTCCACAAACGAAAACACACAAATAGAATATAAAATTCATTTGATGCTTATATTCTATAAAATTCATTTGATGCTTATATTCTATTTGTCATACTAAATTTTGCTGTGATTGGTGTGAACCTTTTAAAGGTGCTTAGGTGTCTAAAAATTGTATTTAAAATAATGTGACTGAATAAATCGTTTATGAAGGGATGGCATGGCAGTCGACTCGTTAGCACGTTCGCCTTGCAGTGCAGGCAGTGATAATTTTACAGTTTACCGGCAGCGAGTCCCAGGGACTCGCTGATCAGAAAAATACAAGTCCCATTATTCATTGAGAGAGTCCCAAATTTCGAATTCTGAAATGGTCTACTTATTCAATTACATATGATAATATCACATACAACAACATTATACATTGATAATAGGTTTATTTCATATAAACAAATGCTGCAAAAATGTATCAAATTCAGGCATACAAAATTAACAATGAACATCAGCAGCTGTGTACTCTGGGTTTATTCAACAAAATAAATGGATCAAAATATGTAGTCATATGGCATCGTGAATACAACATACCACAAAATCAGAGTATTTTTTTTCCAATATCACACTGCAAAGATTAATTTACTGTTCATCATTAATACAGGTAAGTATCGATTTGGCTTGACATCCTCTTCCCAAGACGATGCATGTGTAATCTACTATCAATTTGACGAAAGAATCTACCACACATCATCGTTAGTTCTACTGACAGTTAACATTAGCATTACTACACCTTGTGGCGAATATTTTATTCCTAAAGTACCGGTACCCATGCTACACCCAGTAAATTATAGAATAATCAAGACTATTTCATAATATTTTTCATAGCGATTAGCCTATAGATCTAATGACCAACTTGCCTCGTAATCGTGCCTCGCGTCGTATCTCGCTCTCGTGTTCTGTCCATACGTAACAGGTGAGTTTAGTGATACGCCCTTCGGACGATTTATACAAAAAATCAGACTGGCATTCCCATTTCTTGTCATAATTTGTAGACCTTTGTGTATTTTTTCGCCGCCATCTCAAACTGTCATCCGCGCGATTCCTCAGTTTGCGGACTAAAATATCAACCCGCATGAGCACATAACGTTATCTGTTCCGCCCCGCCAACACTGAAAACAAAACAAAAAGAAAGTAAATTAGAAGAAACACACTCACACACCACACCACAAACACACATACAAGCACAGTGAAATCGTGTTGATCACGCAGGAGAGATTCGATCGCGTACAGTCAACTCGAGTACGGTGATTTTCATGGGAAACGATTTT